>NC_142200.1:82347654-82662654 GCF_049639895.1 Pseudopodoces humilis | reverse complement strand
GTGGTGCTTCATCATCCTACAAAACCCAATATATGAATAACAGACTCCAAACCTACTCAACAAGGGAAATAATCTCATGCTAGGAGGTTCAAATTGGGAATGTTCTGGATCAACTTCTTAAAGCAACGCCCTGGTACAAAACTAGAGATTAGTTTTCCTTTCAAGGTTGGTAGGAGTAATGGCAATATTGTTTTGAAACTGTATAGAAGATTCTTGAGTATTTGTCCTGGATAATGGAGTTCTCAAAGATAGAGCTTTTGTCCTGTAGCATATGTGGGAATATGGGTAAAAATAGCAAACAAGACTTCTAATTATCATTACACTCCAAGTGTATTGTTTTCTACAAATAATAGTTTGGAGTCTGCCCAATACATCTGAGGCTGTAGCAGAGCCTGTGGTTTCAGTTTAGTTTCTTCAGATTTATGCTGGAGAAACAAAGAATTTTGGTGTATAGTTTTATATTAAAGGAAAATATAAACCTTGTAAGAGGCAGTGTTTATTATCACAAGTAGAAGGAAATGGTAACTTATTTTATGAGATGCCTTGGTGTAGATTCAAGGGCCTTTCTGAGGGCTGACTGGACATCAAAAAATTGCAGAAACTCTCCCTGAAGGTGAGAAGGTGAATAATCAGTGCTGTGAAAGCCTGGGATAAAGAATGTTGTGAAGAGCAGTATATCCAGTATACTGCTTAAAACTGTAAATATTAAATTAGTTCTTTTGGTCATATAAATAGTCATAAAAAGTGGTATGCGCCTCTGAGTGCAGTAAAGGAGATGCTGAATTCCTGCAAATAAATACTGGAATAGTTATATTTGCTTTTTAAATGAAACATATTTTTTGAAGCTTGATCAGCAGTGGAGCTTCACATTTTGAATGCCACAACTACTGGAAACTAAAAAACCAATAAACTATAAAGGAGAGTTGTATGTATGACTTGGTAGTATTACAGAATTAACTTTTGCAAATGCAGATATGTTAAAATTAAGCTGAATTTATTAGCTCTAGAGGCTGAAACTATGTTAAAATGGGAATGCTTCTGTTTGCACAGGCTGATATAGCACCACTGATGGCTTCCCTTATTGGTGTGCCTTTCCCCCTGAACTCTGTGGTAAGAAGTACAAATGTTTTTCTATGCTATAAAGATCTGTTCACCATAGAGGAAGAGGTATTGGGGGCAAGACTTGAGGTGTGTGGGAAGGATTACAGATTTGTAAAAGTGTGCTAGGCTGTGAAGACTGCTTGTAGTTTTAGTTTTATGTGTGTATCTTTAATTTAGAGTACAAACTTAAATGTATTTTAATTGGAATGGCAGCTGGTCCTTTTGTAATCTGCAACTTTATACTCTTGAGCTATATAAAAGTTTTTTGTTACTTTGTTTTTAGGGATGGTAAAAATGCAATATGGTTTGAATAACACATGATTTTGATCATGAAAGCTAAACCTGTAAACAAGCCACTTCCTGCAACTTAATGTTCAGTTAGTTCTTGATTAAACTAGTGCACTTTCCTCAGATGTTATCTTGTGCCTCTAATTTAGTGAACAGTGAGATGGCTTTTTCTTTTAATTTCTCTCACGTATTATTACATAGTCCACAAGTTGCCTCATAAATATCTAATTGACAATTAGCATGTCATTAGTGTGCTGTCATGCTGCTAGTTTCACATACAAAACACCTATTTACAGCATGGTTTTTGAAATATTTCTTCTGGAGACTGCCTCAGGAATTGTCCCTTTGTCCTGCACTCATTGCTGGTCATGTGAGGAAAGCTGCCCAACACAGGGTGGCATGGGAACTACTCCCTTTCCTACCAAAAGTACTGGGTTGAGGCAGGCCCAAGTGAGGCTTTGGGTGGAAGACTTTTGAGGATATCAAAAATGGCTTCTGATTAAAGATTGAGATTATATTATTTTATAGTATATAGTTTAGTAACAACTTTTGTTATTTGTGCCATATTTTTGCGTTCTGGTTTTTGCAAGCTGAGATATTACAAACAATCCCTGTGATGTTGCAAATCTGTGTGCGAAGAGTATTTTTGAAGGAGTTACATGAGTTATTTCAGCAGTAATTTGAAGTATTCTTACTGCTTAATTGGCCAGCATTTCAGTTAAGAGAAATTCCTGTTATTTCATTTAGTTTTCCTTTATTTATTATGTGTGTTTTTCTTCCTTAGGGAATTCTGCCTCTGGAGTATCTGAACAGTAGTGCTCTTTTCAAAGCAGAGAGCATGTTTACCAACGCTGTTCAGATTCTTGAGCAATTTAAGGTACTAAACATATGGTAAAAAAGCCCAACTTACTTGAATAATAGTTGTTGCTATTTGTAAAATAATTGTATGACTTATCGTATACATAGTGTGCTAAATTGAAAGGATTAAAATTGAATGCACATTCATTTGATTGAATAGCTGTGAGACTTACCTGAAGAAGTTTCAAAGACTTTAATAAACAGTTTTGGTTGTTTTTTTGTAAGGAGAATGAATAACTTTTTTCTTGCTTCTTAACAGAAATGGTGAGTTTTGTTGGTGCTAGTGTAAACCTACTTGCAGTATGTAGGTAGAATATGAATGCTGGTACAGGGGAAGGGAAATAATGCCTTTTCAATGGGGGCTGGGAGACAAGGCCTTAAATCAGGGTCAGTGCACAAACAGATCAGAAAGGTAATAGGCTCCTGTGCATTAAAGAAATTAAATTAGTGGCCTAATTAACTTTTAGCTAATGCTGTTATATCTGTTGTTTTGCTTTGCAAGTGTTCATCTCTGGCTTCTGTCTTGATTCATTTAATATTGGATATTACATTATGAGGACACATGAGTGGTCCAAACAAAAAAAGTTCTTGTTTCACTAAGCAGTGGAGTGAGGAACTGTCCAAAATCCCAGTTTAGGCAAAGCATAGAAATGCTCTGAGGGAAAACTATCTTGCAGAGATAGAAGCTGAGACACAAAAGGACTGTTATCCTGTCTGGAAATTCATGTCATGGTGGTGAAACAATGAACTAGCATGAGATGACCTCCGCAAGATTAGCACCTTCAGCATCTTCTGTCCCTTTGTGAATGCCAGATTCACAAAGGTGTGGGTACCAGGGTGGCAGTCAGCAGCAGAATCAGTTTCAAAAATATGATGGAGAGCTGACATGCAACAGGGAAAGTGGCTGGTGGGGTTGGACGTGAAATTTCAAGCATGCTGATATCACCTCTGCAGCTGGAAGATCTCTGCTTTAAGAATTAAGGATGACTCAGCTCTTTTCACTTAAATTGGCATCTTGGAGATTGCGGACATGATTTCCTGAACCTGAGAGAGTTTCAAGCTCTCAGGGGCTGATCTGTTCCCAAGGGAAAGTCTTTTGGGGACTTTTTTCTCTCTCAAGGACTATTATGAAAACAAGGTTTTAGTTTCCCAAAACAAAGACACGGATGTTCTGAGGGTGTTTTTCTCTTGTCCCACCAATGGGATGAGGGAGGTGTTGTTCCTTGTACCAATCAAGTTAACCTGTATTAGAGCACCTTATAAAAAGGGTTGAAAACCCCAAAATATAAAGGCTTCTGCCTCCTGAAATAAACCTCTGGCTGCTGTTTGTGATTGAACCCTCGCTCTCTACTTCGTGTCTGCTAAGAACAGGAGATGATTTTAAAAATGAAGTAGTTCTGCTTCTCCTTTCCTCTGAGCATACTTTTGTTCTGTTGTTCTGCAGTGCTATGTTATTGTTGTTGTTGCTGGCTTGTTTTTAGCCAACAGTTTGTTTTGGAATGATCCTGTCTGAATTTCCTGTATGTTTCACTGCTGAAGCAGAAATAGTGCTCTGGCTTAGACATGCCAAATAGATTTTCACTTTTCCTGTGGTGGACTGACCTGACCACAGTTTGTGCTCCCTGGAGATGGTGCCATGGATGAATAGAATGAAATATGTGGAATGCTACTTCTAGCTGTCAGATTTTACAAGTAGTGTGCTTAGGAAGTTCCTGACTGCACATTATGCCAACAGTCAGACTTGAGTCAGGCAGCTGCAGGAGGCCTTCAAGATATTTTGGAGGACTTTGGGCAAAGTGCCTCTGATGGCTTCAAAGCCTTTTATTTATGTCCATGTGCTGGTTAATTGATTTACAGCATTGCTTTGGCAGTATTTGCTGCAGTGTACTGGTGCCTGTCTGGCATAAATGGTGCTGGTTTCATTGAGGGAGGTTATCACTGAAGCCTGGTAGCACTTCTAGCCATATCTTCTTTGTATCCTGCAAACTGTAAAAGTCCTTCTGAGAAAAGCAGTGGCTGGAGCATGGTTTATGTATTTACTTTAGAGCAGGCTTGAGTTTCCAGGAATTCAGAGGAGTTGTGCATACTGGAGTATAGCACCCAGTTTCATGGACAGCATATTGACATTGTGTCTTCATTCATTTTCCAAAGTCTTAGAAATCTATGATTCTTTGTAGTTTAGTTCCTGATAGAATATTTAGTCTTGTTGCAATTTGCATGTAATGATTTAATGTTGTTTTGTGCAGGTTAAGATGAGTCAGAAAAAGGAAACCACATTGTCATTTCTGTTCACACCATTCAAGTAAGTGTCTGTAAAAACCATGTATATTTTACCTGATTGTCTTATCACTTGCTTTGGTATTTCAGTGAGCTGCAACAACACATTCAGTCTCCCAAGTCTTTTTTCAGATGGTAGTGTTTATCTGACTATGAAACTTTGCACTAGAACTCTGTGCAGTTAACTGTTACTTCTCACCAGAACTTTAAGATAGATTTAATTTTCAAAATCTATTCCTTACATTTAAATTTCCATTAAGGGTTATTTGTCTAAGCTTTTTTTTGACAGTATAGCTATATAGATTACACAGTAATTTTCACTTTTTTTGGGTTTTTTTGGTTTTTTTTTGCTATGGTTTTTCTGGCATTCTTTGAGACATACAAGTCCATATAGGGTCAGGAAGTGCAATCTGTTAATTTATATTTATGTAAAAGTCGAACTAAGAATTGTTTCTTCTGTGATTTAAATTCTCATGGAGAATAAATAAAATGCATTGCATCCAGCAAAGAACCTTAAAATGTTTAGCATTTGTGTTGCCTAGTCTTAGTGTTCCCGGGGCTGTGAAGGAGTCTTTGTAGTGATTTGTGTATCTGGGAACTCTGTTCTAATGTATGGAACCGCTTCCCTCACTTTTCTATCTTACCTAATTAAAGCTGCTTTTTCTTTTCCCTTTTTTCTGTAAAGGTTTTTAAAAGCTTTGCTATGGGTGCACATGATAGTGTTCAGTTTTGCTTACAGTTTGTGGAGTGCTCCAAAAATGCCTTTTCACCAAGAGCAGCTGTTTTCCTTTAGGAAATAGAACTGAGGTTAATTAAGATCTTTAAATCATAGCAGGAGTAAAAAGTACTTGAGTCCCTTCCTGAGAAGTATGTTTATTGTTAAAGATGATTGCTGTCTGTCTGAACAGACAATTGCTGTGTTATTTTATACCTCTCGCTCCTTCAAAGGGAAAGGTTCAAGAGAGTCTGTGAAACAAAAGTCAAGTTAATCTTGGGCACATAATGAATCCTTTAGAACAAATTTTGAATGACAGCTGCAGTATCAAAGAATTTACTGATCTGTATGAAATAAAATGCCCATATGGAAAGGATGGCCAGTCCTCTTTGATAAATGACTACTTAGTTTGATATCACAGCTCTTTCAATTCTACCTTTCCTAGAGAAATAAGACTGATTCTATAAAATAGGATGTGCTATTCTTAATGGTATATTTATTTTTAAATGAACTAAATATTACCAATTGCTTTATGGATTGCTGTCTTTCCTGTTTTATGATATGTTGGATTGTTTTAAGTGGAAATGCCAGAGGCATTTATCACTTTGAAAACACAACTAAAACTTGATATAAACATATTGTTACTTTGGTATGATCCACTGCAAAAATAAATTAATTTTCTTTATATACTTTTCAATTTTTTCTGAATCAAAATTTGGATTAATAGTTGTTCCAGGAAAGGTTTTTATTTGAGGCCAAAATAGTTCCTTGGATGGAGTGATGGATGGAGTGATGCACCTTGCTTATCAGAAAGAAGCAATAACTATTTCACAATGTTTGATAGTAAATGCGACAGTGGTTAGCAAGATTCAATGGCAAAGTACACTTGATTATTTACTGCGTAGAGGATGGGACAAATAAAGCTGTCATGGAGACCCTCCTGTTGAGTTGTGAGATTCAGAAAAGACCCCTTTACATTCTGACCTCCTTCTCAGAGGGAGTTTAGGTGCAGCTGGGTCCAGACTTGATCAGTGGTTTGTGTCTAAAGGATTATACATGCACAAACACAACTTTGTGTTAGTTAGCTAAGGTTCTAAGTTTGGCATGACTTTAATCACTCACCACGGGTCTGTTGTGGCAAGGAATCTGTCAGCCTTGAGGAGTGGCCAGTGGGGGTGGGGGAGGCAGGGAATCCACTGCCATGGTGAATTGCCTTACGGGAATGTTGTGTGGGTGGAGACTTTCTTTGTGGCTTCAAGGTGATGTCGTTTACTCATTCTAGGAAAGCAGAAAAAGACTCATACCATGGATGGTTGTGCACTAATGTAAATACTCACCCACAGTGTGCTGGGGGTAGTTTGGCCAGATTCTGATTCATCTTCACAGCTCTCCTTGACTTTCAAAGCTTGGCTCATGTCTGGGAAGCTACCAAGGGGTCTTGTCCAACCTCTTACTAATAGTTGGGATGAAATGGTCGAACACAAACTTATATTTAAACAGTAACAATGAGTAACTTTCTAGTGCTCCAACTTGCAGGAACCAAAGGGAGACTGAGGGTAGTTTTAGGCATGACCTGCCTATAGATCCATCCCCTCTTTCACATGCAGATGACTGAATGTGTGTGCAGTGAACACAAGCCTGAACTTCAGCTGCAGGTGCATTAGTATAATGCAAACCACATCTGTTCTTCACATAAATGATGCTTGAATCTGAATAGAGAGAGGGAAATTCATGCATCCCCTTCTGCTGTCTTTGCTGAGATGCTTTTTTGGTGGTAGATAAAACAGTGTAGAAGGGAATGGTTACTTTTTCAGGAGAAGTTAAAAATGCAAAGGTGGGGACACCTACCTGGAGCAAGAGAAGTATTAGTGTGCTGTGCTGTGTTTCATGGTAATTGTATGGAGGTTGTGTTCCTGCATAGCTGTAGCAGGACCAGTTAGCTCAGGTTTAATGTCAGGTTTAACCCTGATCTGTATTAATTTATGGTTGGCCTTACCTGCTGCTGCAGCTGAGCACAGTTCTGTGCCCTGTTTCTGCACTACTGTCCTTTCATTCAGACACAAATAACTTCTTCCACCTCTGTTCATTTTCAATTGTTGTACAAAGGAGTTATACTCTTATTTAATCTTTCTGGTGCCTGAAGTATGTAACTTGAAGCTCACAAAGTGTGTGCTCCAGCATATGATGCTTTCTTCCTTCATAGTTTATTGGAGGTTAGTGAAGTTTAATTCAGTCTGAAGTGCTTTGGGATCATGAAGTTACGCGAAAAATATTAAATATTTTGTTTTTCACTATTACAGATTTTGCGTTATTTCAGCAACTTTGTGACCTGAAAATGAACAAAAATATCTATAAGAACTGAATTTCTTAAATTATTTAAAGATGTAGTTGAATAAATTCTGTATAATAGAAATGTAGATATGAGCTCCAGAAGAAATCTGAGTCTAGAATTTCACATTGGGACAATCTGGTTTTAGAGGTGCAATTACTAATGAATATGTAGTTTTCAGAGTAGGGGGAGAGGAGAGGATATATTCACAATGTGTTCTGTAGAAATTGCAACTTAACAGAAACTTATCCTGGACCTAATTTTTCAGTCAGAAATAGCATTAAAAGCTTTGTTTTAATATTCTGAGGGAAAAAAATCCTGGTTTCTGGTTTGATTTTCAGGTGTTTTATTACTGAGTGAGTAGAAAACTGTTCATGACCTCCAGCTGCAATGACTCAAAAACTAGTGTTTGAGTTGTATGTTGAATATATTGCACCAAAAGCATTAAGCTAGTGCACACATATATATGGATAAAATTAGCCTATTTTTGAAGTTGGCAACAGAGGAAGAATATGGAATTGGTATAAAGTTTCTGATTTCCACAGGGAATTTCATTTCTAGCAGAAGTGTGGCAGGCATAGTGGACAGGAAATGAAGGAGGCCAGTAGGTCAGTGCCCTTTCCTACTTGGATATAAATTGCATCTCTCTCTGAAATCCATCTGTCAGATGTATAGTGATGAGAAGGAGGATGGAGCTGGTCATTGTGTTATCTGATAGGAACTTCAATAGTGTCTACTTGACCAGGCTTGAGGCGGGTTTAGAGTTTAGATAGCTCTATCTATTAATAAGGATATGTCTGGCTGCCAGTACTGCCATTTCTGCTCTATCAAAGTGCCTTCATCAAGGAACAAATCTGGGTAAAAGTGTATCCTGCGGCTACTTGTGAAACTGTTGAAAATACATTTCAGAAACTCAGCTCCAAATGTTTGAGTCTACAAGGCAAGGTGCAGTATCCCTTGCTGATACTGACTACTTACCTGCACTTCCAGTTGGATATATGAAAAGTTACTATCTGAAATTTCTTTCCCACTTCCTTTCTCTCACTACCTTTTTTTTCCCCCAACTACAAAAGACATATTTTCAAAAACCATTTACTTAGCAAAATCAGAGGCTTTTCTCAGAATTCTGAGAAGAAAAGCACCATGCTTTGACCTTTATGTGTAAGGAAAGGAGATGCCAAGATACCAGATGCTGTGAAGGAAGTGCAAGGACAAATCTGAAGACTGCTGACAGAGGAAAACTGATGTCCAGGATAGTGAACTATCTTAGTTTCTGACCATTTGATGTCCCTTAAAGTATCTGCCAAGCTGGCACAGCTCAAAGAGAAATGTGCCAAGGGGCCAGATGCTACTGTTGCAAAATCATTCCCAAAGTTGGCATCTCAGGCCTGTAGAAGTAATCCTACAAGAAGTATCAGAAGGACAGTGTGGTATGGTGAGTAAATGGTGCATCAGTGTTGCCCTAAAATCTGCATAACCAATTAGTGCAATTTTATTGTCCCAACAGGTACAAGAGATTTAAGATAATAAATGAGGCAAAAGCACAGGAGTCCTTTTGCATAGTCCTGGTGTACCCAGTGCTTTCAGGGATGGCTGTGCTTCCAGCTGTTCAGGTTCTGGTGCCTTACAGTAAGATGCAGGAGCAGTAGTTTAAGAACTACCATACAAAAAGGAGTCCAAGAGATGAACAGCTTAAGTATAATCAGTGCTTGCTTACTGCTAGCTGTGCTTTTTTATTGAATGTCTTGAAGTTTTTGTCAATAATGGTTGGGGACTTTTTAGCAGGAAATAGAAATTTGACTTTAAATAAGCTATCTTCTAGATATTGAGCTATCTTCTCATATATGAAAAATCCCATACCAAGTTATACGGTGTTTTTAAAGTAACCTAATTGTCTGAATGCTACATATTAATCATACCAAATAATTATTGTGCATTACCAAGTTATAACTTGCATATTTATATAGACAGTCACTGCATTTTCAATGTGCAGTGTACAGCTATTAAATAAAAATGTACTTCTCACCATATGAGAATGTAACTCTTCCTTTGCTCTATCGTCTAGTATGAATCGAGATATAACTCCCTTAAACATTTGTATGGATTTGGTGCAAGGAAGTATCAATCATGTGGAGACTGAGTCTTTCCACATAATTGCACATTATGTATTTTGTCAGTGATAGAAAAGAAAATAGAGTGTAGAGTGTCTTTGAAGATTATAGAAACTTCAGAAAACTGCCATGTGCACAAATCCCTCTTTTCTTCCTTTCTCTGATGACTGGAGATACAGTACTACATTGCTCGCTCTGTGTGATGGCTTTTCAAAACTTAAATAATAGATATTCCCACAAAATTGACATTTGGATCAAAGTGAAGCAAGTGATTTCTTTTCCACCATTGAGCAAGGCAGTGTTCCTTAAGATGTCAGTACATCGTTTGAAACATACCATTCTTGTTTTATGTAAAGAAATTACATTTATTGAAATAACTTGTAATATGTAAGATATTTGTGACACATGTGATAACGCTTGCAAGAGCAAACAACAAGCATTGAATGCCAAGAGGAAAGGGTGAAAATCTTGCAGTGGGGAAGGATAGTCTAATAGTGGTTATTCTCCCTGTACATTTGTTGGAATGCTTTGTGTCATCAGAGGACCTTTTATTTAGCAGAAGCACTGATTTATCTGCAAAGAGATTTCAGCCCCTTCATCCTGTGGTCAAGAATGAAGGACCAGCAGCTTCTATCAATTCCAGGTGAACCCTGGAAAGGCAGACAGCTTTTCCCTTTCTCCACTTTGTCCCCATTGTGTTATCAGGTGTGAATCTAGGCACAGGGCTGCTACTGGGACTGCTGGTACAAGATGGGCCGGTGTGGTTACCTTTAGACTGCTGGTGTTGGGAGGCAGACTGGCAGCCCTCTTCCCTCCACCCTTGGCTTTAAGACTCTGTGTATATACATCAAAAAACAGAACTGCAGTGCTGTAGAGACAAAGTGCTCAAATGAAAATAATGGCTGTATATTATTTTTTACAAAAAGCCCTCCTGATTAAATAGTAAAGGTATTATCTCTTCAGGGAAAAAGCAATGCCTGTTCATCGGCAAAAATGTCAGCTTCTTTCTCACTGAATGGGCCATTCAGTGTCTGAAGCACACTGCTGCTCAGGGAGGATGCAATCGTCTTAGAAGGTAGACATCCTACTGGTCTTGAGTTTCAGCAGTGCACTCAGGAGCTTTTAGTTTGAACATGAAAAGCTGACTGGCAGCTGCTTCTGCGCAGGAGGACTGGATGTAATTGGATTTACTATCAAGTAGGAAGTAGGTAAGGTCTTTAGAAGGAACTAAAAGGCTGGTGCATAAGATAAAATATCACAAGATTAATGTACATTTCTCTATTTCCTTGTATTAAATCCTTTTGGCCTTTTCGTGGAACTTGAGGCTTTGTGCAATGGCGGTGAGGGAGGATTTGCAGCCGGTGGTTGGAGGGGATGGACACAATGCTCTGCTCTGGGGCATGAGATAAGGGGCAGAGTACAAGACTTTTTCTGGATTTCAGTAAGAAAGGCCCAATAACAAATAGCTTAATAAAATAGCTGTTTTAATGCTATAAAATGAATGGGAGATAGCAAGTAAATCATACATCCCTTCAGGTGCTGGGTACCCTGTATCTGGGGAGTGTTGGATCAGTTTTCTGACAGTGCCACACAGGTGCTGGCTGTGGAGATGTTCCCTTGTTTTGGTCTTTCAAGCTGCTATATGATTTTCTATCAAGAAATCAACTCTGGTGATAATTTCTACTGTCAGATGGAAAGGAGGTTCACATGAGAACTTCTTGCAGCTCTTACATGCATGAGGACAGGTAGGCAGTGTAATCCCTGCAATGGCGTGGGAATTGCCTGCAGGCTTCTCTGTTCCTACCAGCTGACTGGGTCTGTCCCTGTCCCATGGCCAAGGTATTTGGGCACCACAGGCCTGGGCCTGCTTAGGGTATGTGGATCATTGACTCCTTGATGTATGATGGTCTTCTGGTCAGGATCAGTATGAGTAGTGTCCCAGGCATGTTTTGGTGGCTATGGAGCCCTGCTAGTAGGTACTTGCCCAGCGCAGCACAAGCTGCCTGGTCTGGATGCAGCTGCTTGAAAAATGGTCACTAGAGTTTAGGATGGGCATGTAGAATTGTGGAACTGAAGAGGAGCTGTGGTATATAACATACACACATAGCCACAACACTTCAGATACCTAGATCCAGCTCATTGTCATAAATCATACATAAGTCATTGACATAAATCATCGTGTGTCTTGCAGAGGCGAGGACCCGCTTGCAGCATTGACAGGGTGTTGTTATGTAAAGTCTGCACATATCCCTCCCCTGTAGTACTAAAATAGAAGAAACTTGAAAAATGGTGCCTTTCTTTTCCTTCAAGGATCTTCCACCTTCTCTGAAAAGTAGTTTCCCTTTCCAGGGCTGCGGAATCATGTCCTGCTATGACTTTCCGGACAAAATCCCTGCTCTTGGAAGATCCCTGCATCCAGCTCCTCAATTCTGCTTTAAGAGTGCTAGAGGGACAGTTTCAGAGTGTGGCCTCCTCCCTTCTGGCCTCTGGTTCTCTGAAGCTCTTGCCATGGTAGTTTACATGCAAAATATGCTGTGTGCAGCCCAGTTACCTTAATTGCTTCTCTGTTCAGTGAATTGGTAGCTGGCAGTTTAGTTGTCAGTTCCTTTTTCTCTCATCTTTGTTATCTAAAGGATTTACATAAATATCCTAAGGCACAATGCTGTTGAATATGCTACATCAGGGATTCTGATTTGTGAATATTAAAGGCTGTTTTAATTTCTGAGACTTGACAGGCCAGGGTTAGAGCATTAGCAGTCAGACCATTTCCTGCGGGTTCACTGATGTCCTGCTGGCCTCCTCTGCATGTTTGTGTATGTGATGAATACAAAAGCGCAGATGTACTGACAGGCTTCTGCAATGTGTCAGCAAATATACTTTTTGCTACCTTTGGCCTGTGGAAATGTGTGTCCCCTCCTTTCATTTCATTATGCTTTAAAGAACAAAAACCTCAGAACTTAAAAACAGAAACCTCTTATTGACTTTCTTAATCCTTTCCTTTATTTTGGAGTGCCAGCAGTGCTTTTTAATGCTTCTTAAAAGAAAAAGGGTAATTGAGTTGCAAAGATAACTTACTACAACCCTTCAACTAGACTTCCTGACTAAAAATTTAATACAGTAGTCAGAAAATCCAGAAATACAGAAACCCACTTAAAATTTATTCCCTCCAAAACTGAAAGTCCTGGCAGTGGAACAGCAGGAGCAAAGAGAATAGATTAAGTTGGGATAGGGAATATTATGGGTTCTGGGCTTTATGAAGCTGCAATAAACCCTTCAGTGTAGGCTTATGTAGAGCACATTTTCTTTTAAAAAGCATAACTTTAGTATACTAAAACTGTGGCTGTAATTTTTAAAATCTGTAATCAGTATGCATCTTCTAATTATGAAAATTAAGTTTTTTAGGACTTGCTCTTTTAGCAGCTTGGCTGAAAATATTTTAATAAGCTAGTAAAATTAAGGCCTTCTAAACAGATTAAGGATCACTGAGTTACCCACCAAATTGTTCGGTATTTGAAGCTTCACTCTTTGATCAAAACTAAAATGTATGCAAAAGATTGTCTCTTTATCTCATAGTACATGCTTTCAATCTGTCTTTGGCAGATACTAAGAAGAGTAAAACAGTTCTTTCTTCTGAAAAGGCACATCTAAAGAACTGGAATTGACTTCATTTTGAAAAATGCATTTTAAAGGCTTCTGGCCTTTAAAATTCATGTAAATAGGTAATTTGGTGAAGTCAATAGAACGGTAACAGCTTTCTTTTTCCTGATTATTGCCCCAGGTAACATCATGTACTCTGTATTGCACAGAAAGTTCAACAGAAAGGATATATCATAGTTCCAGATTTTGATTTTTGAAGTATTTATTTGGTCAGTTTTTCACATTTTGTTAAATGAACTCAGTCTTTGCATCGCTTACCATTCATTGTCTTTGTGATCGTTCTCTGCTGTTGATAAAGTGGGAAGGTTTTCTCTTATGCATTTTATTCTGCTCCTACAAAACTGTGCAGAGTACTTTGAAAAGTAAACAGAAAACAGGAGAATGAAAAAGTTGGGTTCATTTGTGATTGCACTGTCATCAGTATTAAGTCTCTGCACCCATAGATTGCTAATTGGAGTGAATTTTAGAACAGAAAAAACTGTGCAGTCATGTTTCTGCCACATTAATAGTGTTGAATGCAGAAAGATCTGTGTCTCTACTCTGCCATTACCCACCTGATGCTGGGTGCCATCCTGTTGTGCTTTGGGAATGTTTGAAGGTAGCCCTCATGACATTTTTGAAGCCTGTTGCTGCACTGGCTCACTTGGTTTTGAATAGCAGCCCTGCAAAAACACCAGGCCAGACTTCAATCTGCATTTTCAAGATGACATTTCACCAGCAGTGGATCAAATTATTGCTTTGTGAATCAAAGCAGTAATAGTGGGTCCTGTAAGTACTATTTCAGCTGCTTGAAGAACTACTGGAGTGGAAGCCATCTCTTCTCTGTAGTATGGCACTCTCACAGAGGGGTGTGTGGCAACAGAGTTTGAACATACTCAGCTGATTCTGTTGCTGGCAATTTTCTCCCATTGGGAGAGAGCAGAGAGGCCCTGGCACCTGCTCCCAGCAGTGTCTGGATGGCAGAAGCCTTGGATGCTCTGCAGGGTGGATGGTGCCCATAGACATGGGCAACTTTATCCTGGGGTGATTTATTTCAGCTTGCAAATCACTCAGGTACTAGGGATCTTCTTTTTGGAGAAGAGGACAAGAACCTGTAGTTACTTAGCATTTTGGCAGAAGAGGTTGCTGAAATTGTTTGGGTAGTGTCAATCTGATGGTTCTATTGCTGCTAACAGCTCTGGAGTTAGGAATTTCATAGCAAAGCATGTGAAAAGCTCTGCTTTATGTGGTGTTTAAAGGAGGGTCACCTATACAAAATCCTATCATGCTTTATTCAAGTGGCCTTGCTCCATCATGGGGTTGTCATAGGGGTCAAGGGATGTGTGTCCATATCCTTTAGCTTTTCAGTTTTGCATCAACAGGTGGAGCTGGTGCTTTCCTCCCTATCTCCCACATAGCCAATATAAAAAAAGTTAGAAGACTGCTGAACAGCTGCTTCTGATTTGCTGCTGGATAAGGGTCATAGAAATGTGATCACTGTGTCTCTTGCAAATCTTGCCGCTCTCAAAGAGTTGTAGGATGTGATTTTCATTTTTTTCTGATGGGGAGAGTGAAAAGGCAGCGATGAAAGGGTATAGGTACATGA
This sequence comes from Pseudopodoces humilis, assembly GCF_049639895.1. Classification (NCBI taxonomy): domain Eukaryota; kingdom Metazoa; phylum Chordata; class Aves; order Passeriformes; family Paridae; genus Pseudopodoces; species Pseudopodoces humilis. Next base: position 82,647,733 of record NC_142200.1, on the reverse strand, counting down.
GCTGACATAGTCAGGTGCATGGGGTTCGTGAGTGTGTAATAGTGAAGCAGCTGAAATTAATTTGTTTTCATCTAATAATGAGCTAGGCAAAGATCTCAGTCTTTCTTTTTGTATATTTCATTTGCAGGTCTGTGGTGTTTCCTTGACTTTCATTATTAGATCTGCACCATTTTAAGTGTTCAACTTAATACAGACATGAAGGGGTTACTTTTGATAGTAGAATTCTGGAAAATTTACTGTGCAATAAAATTACCATAATTCTTTACCCAAATAACCAGGCATAATACAATTAACAAACTAGCAGTGGTGGATACAGATGTATTTGCAAGGCATCTCCTTCTGCTCTGGGATTTTTTATTTCATGGTTTGTCTGCAGCATGCTACCTATGCCGTTGGGGATGGTAATTTCTGTGGTGTGATGATAAACAAGACTCATTGGCCAAAGAGAGATCCCTTTGACATTGCTATGGTGAATGTAGTTCATCACAGTCTTGTTGTGAAATGCTGTCAAATAGCTTAGCTTATATGAAGCATGAATGATGTGCTGGAAAGATTAATTTTGTCAGGTATACCTATGACAAGAGTAAGTAACATCTCAGAAGGTAGAGTTTACAAGCACTTGCATGATTAGCCCAATCATCTTGTTTCATAATTAATTATATTTATTCATATGGATGAAGCTGTGATTTCTGTCTGGAACTGGGAAGTTAATCTCTGATAGCCATAATGAAAAATAAAATTACTCTTCCAGAACCACCATCATTTTCTGTGAAGCATGTAATCTTAAGTCTTTAGAATCTTGATGGTATTGTGAATGCAAGTATGTTTATAATCTACGTGATCATGGAGTTCTCATTTTTTTCTTTTGAGTTAAACCTCTGAGTACTACCCTTTTCAGTGCATGTGTTTTGCAATACTTTTAAGAAAAGGAGGACAGAGTTGAGTCCAATGACTGAATTCTCTTTGTGTGTGCCTCTTAATAGGACAGGTATTTTTGTGTTATGGAAAAATACCTCAGATTTTACTAGGCAAGGCTATTCATCTTGGATTTGTTAGAATTGGATTTTGATGGTGGGTAGCTGGCAAGAGCATACACATATACACCCTAGTTTTCCTTCTAGAGTTGAGAATCTTTCTAATAATGATCAGTATGTATCAATGAAGTAGACTCACTTCATTGCTATTAATATTCATTGAATGGATGTGTGTATTAAGTGACCTTGAGAATGCATTGACATTTGCTCTGGGATGCCGTGTAGTAAAACACCAGGGAAAACTCTGATCAGTTTATTATTTCCTAACATTGTCTTCTACTGGAGACCTTAAAAATAGTTGCAGTTAAAATCAAGTGGTGCTGCCAACAGGCCAAGCTTTAACTTCTCAGATCTAAATTTTCCGTGTGGTTTTGGGTTTTGATAAGTCTTGTCGATTTTATAGAACCAGCATTTCTGAAGTCCATGGGTTTTTTTCATAGCAACTTTCCACTTCTGTTCATGGCTCATCTTTGTCTCTTTATGCTTTCTGCTACATCTAGGTTTCTTTAAAATCTCTCATCCACTTTGTCAGCTTCAGGAAGTGAATCAATGTCCTCAATGGATGCTAAACTGCTTATGGTGAACTACACCCATTCTTTAATTGAGGGATTATCAGCCTATTTTTTAACCTTTTTAGACTGCTTTAAAATAAAATAATTCTTTAATCACTTCTTTGCTTTTTTGTTTAATACAGAGATAAAAACTATCCTAAGATGATGATCATTCCTTGCATTTTCATAGTTATATATGAATAGTTCTTAGTTTCTGATGAAATTAATAAATTTTACAAAAACAATTGTTAGACAATTGTAAATTCAACCTCTTGTAAATTATATATATAGAAGTAAGGTAGTATGTGTGTTATGATGTTAACTATTGAAAATTAACAATGCACCTGTCAATGGCAACCCTACTTGACAAAAGAATTGCTTTCAGTGCTTGACTTTCTCAAAATTTTACTGTTTGAAAACCCCATTTATTCCTTATGCCATCCATGTACAGAGATCCTAGGTGCTATCCTCTAAGAAGGAATAGGTGTAGACTATTGTTCATTAATAATATAATAATTCAGTAAGAATAAAAGATAATAAGTGGGTTATAGCTAAATGACTAAAGATATGAAGTAAAATATAATTTTGGCTTGGAAGAAATTTGCATTGACTATGACAAGGATAGAATTCATGGAAAACAGTATGTGTAAAACAATAAAAATGAGACAGGGAACATAGGAACATATTGAATGTGTTTAAGTCCTAAATAAAGCTTCTGAATATTTATTCCAGATTTTTTTTTTTCAAATCCTTACCTAAAAGCTGAGGAATCTTTTTCTTTTTCCTTTTTTTCTTTTTTTTTCTCCTCCTGTTAATCTCCACACATGGTGAAACTGCCACCTCAAGTGGGTGTTTTGCTCTTGATCCCCTACCAAATAACTTAGGAAAATCTGAGTGCCACACATTTCCTAGAGGCAGTGCTTGGGTCTGGTTTTCTTCCTTTAAGGATTGTTTCTAATTATAGCCCTAAGCCTGTGGAGATGTAAGGCTGGCTTCCATAGGGACAAGTGTTTAAATGAAGGTGCAGAAAAAACCAACATTCACTTGGCTATTTTTCAAGCCTGGTTTCTAAAATCCTCTGCTTTCCCCTCAAAGTTAAGGTCATTGCCATGACCTTCTGACCATCTTTTTCTCCCTTTTTCCTTTTCCATGGGACCTATTTCTTCCTACTTGTTTATGGATACCATCCTTCAATTATTTTCTAGATTACAAATAGACAAACGTTTTCTTAATACTGTTGCTTACTCTTCTCTTACATAAGATTAATTGCTTTTCCAATTATTCAGTGTTTTGAAGATAACCTGCATGATACTGCTGTGCCCTGAACTTAATAAAATAGCATCAAAATATACCAGGATGTTACTACTAATAAAAATTCAGATTGTTGAGGCGCAGAATACTTGTAATACATTTCATGGCTCAAAGGATGGTGTGTAGGTATTGCTGATGTTCATAGTTGTTTGGGAGCTGCAGGAATGAGCATTTCCATGCAGCAGCTGCATAAAATCAAGACCGGCCCCCATGGTTCAGCTGAGTGACCACACAGGCAACTGCTGCTGATTTAAATGGTGGGAGTGACCTGATCTGGTACTGCCTGAAACGTGAGGTTGGTGGTCGTGTTTGAGGCGTGTGAAGGAGCAGGTGGGAGGGAGACAGGCATGCAACTGGGCCCTCTTGTGCTGTGGATGTTGAGAGCTGGTGTTGTGCCAGTGCTATATTGTGGAAGGTGTGAAGGAAACCTGCTGTGGGCATTCCCTAGCTGTCAGCTGTGGACCATGGAGGTGTGCCTTGGTGCCTGAAATGACAGTGACTGTGTTGTGGCTTATAACTCATCCAGGGTAAGCCTGGGATTCTCAGGCCTGCTGCTGTCCCTAAACGTGGAAAGAAAATGGTACAAGAAGAACCAGCTCCTTCTCCCTTCATTTGATGGAGTTTGGTTGATGGGCTTGTTTGTTCTTGTTACTACTTTCTGTAAGGGAAGAATGGTAGCAGTTGTTGAGGTTGATGATCACATTTATTAAAATCAAAGAGATTTTTATCACTGACCTAAGTGTAGCCAGGTAACTGGGTTATCCTCTGTTCTGGGGTCTCAGCTAATAGCTTCTTGAGTGACAGGAGATATGGTCATACTCTTCAAAGAGAAGATTGTTAGTCATCATCTACTGTTAACGTGGAATGTGAGCAAATCATTAAATGCTGTCTTATAAACTGCTTACAGCCATATGCAAACCAATTAAATTGCTTAATTTTTGTAAGTGCCATGCCTCTTGTCCAGAGCAATGGTCAATAATAATGCACAAGGGAGATAATCTTCAGTGCTATTACATGGGATCAACTACATAAAAGAAATGTCTATTAATGCAGAGATTTTGAGATAAGTTAAAAAGCAGCTGTGTTGACACATGTGAAGATGAATGCAGAGGAATAGATTAGTTTCAATTATCTAATTGCTTCTAATGAAGTTCAGAATATTTTGGTTTCATTACAGAGTAGTTCTTTTAATTGCAAAGTTAATTTTTTCTGCTCATGAAATGGTGAAACATTAATATCTCTTTATATTGTTGTACAGACCACTTTCTGCTTCTGAACAGATCAACTTTTTTAAAAAAATAAGACTATATATTCAGCAGCAGAAGTACGATGAAGCGGTAAGTCTGTTTTTGCTATATGTAAATATTTTGTTTTCTTTAAATTGAAATTAACTGAAAAATAAAGCTTTTTTCCTTCCTTATGATGTACATCTCATTAACTCAAAACCCCACTGTAAGTCTTCAAAATTTTGCATTTTGATACCAATAAATAATACTGACTTGCTGTGTTTTTTCTCATACTTCTTAAACTGCTTGTCACTATTTCATAGTATAATGACACATAGTGTGTTTTTATTTTCCACACTAGAAAATGGTAAATTGAGAGATAAACAGAAATGTAGTCAATGTTTACACTATTTAGACTGCTAGTTGCATGAAAAAAGTGTGATATCACTCCATCATGGATCCTGCTTTACCTGGTCCTTTTTTTTTCACCTGAACCAGCTGTTCTTGTTTTACTTTCACATTTCAGTGTGCCAGACTGGGAGCTGTACATGGAATTACGCTTCCCAGTTCCAGTATTACTTTCCTAAGCATTTGCTAACACTAACTGTGTGACAAGGTACTTGATGGGTGCAGTTCACCAGTGCTTGTATTCTGGTGTTCACAGAAAGAATTTGTAGAGCTAAATTATACCAAGAAGTCTTTCATTTTAACAGGTTTAGTTCGGTCATTGATTTCTGTGTTAAAAAATACATGAGAATATTGAATATGCATTATATTTAACCTGCCGGATGCATGGAATAGTTCCATTATGTGTTAGGGTTCAGTTCATTTTTCCTAATATAATTCTTAGGGTAATAAATTACTATTTTATGTACAGGACAGCTAAATCTATTTTATGCCATTTTTACTTGCTTTGTTGTAAATTGGAAATAGTTCAGCTTAAATAAATAGATCTATATTGCTGTGGGAGAAGGTTTTCTTTTTGGCTTCCTAATACTTAGCTGTCACATTTACTGATAGGAGACATTTTACACATTTCAGGAGTAGAACCTGCGATTTTGTGTTGTTGCTTATATGTAAATTTTACTCCTTCGTTTGAGTGCTCCAGGTGTTTAAGTTCACTCCTGATTACTCACACATCAGACTTGTGCCTGTGCCCTGTATCTATGTATCCTCTGCATCCTGTATTGCAATGCAGAAAGGTTCTTCCATTCCCAGAACCTGGTGTGTGCATGATTCTTTGCCTGAACAAGGAGTTGAACCTCAACTCTTTGCATTGCAGATATGCGCTCATGATTGTATAGAATAGATGTCTTTTTGGAGTGAGTTTGCCCATTGGCAGACTTGTGATCTCTTCAGTAGTTGCTGTACCTTTTTCTGTTTAATCCCAACTGGACACCTGCACGTATAAAAAAGCTTCGTTGTGTATGTTCAGCTTCTTACTGTACTCTTCCAAATCATACAGGCGAGCTTCCCATCTTTGGGTAAATCACAGGGGTCAGCACACCCAAATGACACGGTGGGAAAACCCATGGTCTTTACCATGGTGTCTCCCCAGTGTAGGTATTGAGTGAGGGGACCTGTGATTAGACTGGGTACAACCATTATTGTTTCCAAATGATTTATGTCCTGAGAGCTACAAGCAGCTGCTTTGTAAATGCATCTGAGACTCCAGTTTAGTCTATGCATTCAGTGGTAGTGCTTGCAGTATTAGGTACTACTGAAGTGGAGAACATCAAAACCCAGGAGGGGAATACTTCAGGCTGTGGAGAGTGACCATGTTTCAGCTGCATCCGTAATCCTCCCCCTGTGTGTAAATGTGCCTTCAGAAGCACATGACTGTTATTTAAGGGGGTAACTTAAACTGGAATATGTACAGTCAGATGCTTGTGGGAAAACCAAATGGCATGCTTGCTTGGTAGTAGGTGGTGTTCAAGGTGTGCTAACTGTGTGCCTTTCACCACTGTCATGGCCAGGGAGGATGCTGAAGGAGCCAGGTGATCGTTGATTTGATATCCTGCAGGAGTCCCAAGCAACGTGTACTCCAGCAGTTGGTGCTGGCCAAAACACTGTACCTGAGCATGGAGAGGACACATATGCCAGGAGTGGTGGAGCTGCTTGAGCTCCAGTTGCTGTCATTTAGGTTGACTTGTGGAATGGGGAGCTCACACTCTTCTAATATGTTACTTAAATGTTTTATCTGCCTCCAGGTATCCCTGTGCAAAACCCTGATTAACCTTGCCTTGGAAGGCTTGTCTTACTACCATACGTATGATCGCTTATTCCTGGGTCTAAGTATCGCAGTGGGTTTTGTGGGCTGGACGACTTACGTGATTTTGGTCATTATCAAGGCCCATACCAATTTGACCAAGACTGTCCGAACTAATAAAAAGGTAGGTTGGAAGCATTCAGTTATTTTTTTTCTATCAGTTTTCAGTGTTACATGTATGCTAAGTGACTCTGTGAAGGATGAATTGAATACCTTACTCTTCTTTTGACTTAATGTGGAGACTGGCAAGCTGTTGAGTTTTCCAGCTACTGTAATCCTGTGTAGTGTTGCTGTTAAGTCCTTTAGTTCCGATCAGTATTCCTAAGATGTGTAAGTCTGAGTCTGCAATACTGTGTTTCCTCAGTTTTTCTTCCTACAGCTGTCCATTTGAGATATACCGCAAGTGTGACAAAACATAGTGATTTAAAACCATTAAAGGGTCTGTCTTTAACCACATTTTGTTTTCCCAGGTTTAATTAACCAGGTTTGATTTTAAGTATTAACAGCACTCTTTTGTAATTATAATTGTTTGGAAGAATACAGATTTCAGGCTTCCAGTTTCATTGATGTTCTTCACTGTAAGGCCAAAAAAAAACCCAAAAAAACCCAGCATATAAATTATTTTATTCCTGCTGTCTTTGGAAATTTTACATCTGTTCTCAGAAACTGTGCAGTCCAGTCATGGCATTTTTAAAATGTATAGCCTGTTTTGATAGAAGGTGAAGTGTGGTTTCACAGAACAGTGTTCTCTTGTTCTTTGCAAGTGTGCAGCAGAAGACATCAAAGATGAAGGAAGCTCTTGTTGACAAGATTACTATGGTTTAAGTTTTCACAAAGTATAAAATCCTAAGAATTTATTTTCAGTCATTCACCAGGAAAAGAGAGACCTCAAAAAGGTGAATAAGCAAAAAGCTAGCATTTCGCTAGAGAAGGGTTGAAGCATTTGGAGGGAGGGGAAATTCCCCCAAACTTCAATAATTTGTTTCAGAATAAAATGAATTGTTTCATTTTGTAATGTAGGTGAGAATGAGCACTCACGTAACATCTTTACTGCCTCAGAAAATTCCTATCATGGTATCTTGAGGTTTTTCCTACAGTTTGAAATGAGATAGTCTTGACCTTTAGTGAAATGCTCAAACAAAATTAAAATGGAAAATATTCATAAGTGCTGTACTGCATGATTTAGGTTTTCTTTCATCAAATAACTGAGAGGAAGTAATCCAAGATGCATGTTATGTTAGATACAAACAAAATAATTACAATAAGTGGGCTGAGTATCAGGCATATTAATAACTACATTAAGGAAAAATCTGCATTCTTAGTTGACATAGATTTTAATTTGGTATATTGATTTTACTTGTTGAAGGCAAATTTTATGCTAGTGACACTGGCAGAAAAAAAAAGTTAGATTTCTTAGTTATTTGTCTTTAGAATTTCTCTTTCTTCAGTTTTCATAAGCGGCTCTTTTCTGTAGAAACCTTTTTTAGTGTTTGTAAATACTTAGAGAATCACAAGGTGATGCTAATGCTTCATATATGGAAGTATATTTGGTTTATAGCTTATATTGGAGCAACTTAAAGAAATTTGCTGAGAGACTAATCTACCACTGACAAATAGTCTTCTGCAAAGCACACCCTTATAAAATCAAGAAGTCTCTGAGTTATGAAGCTGCACATCTTGTATATATAATTTTTGAAAGTTTTTGGCTTCTGTGTATGAAAAAAAAACCTTTTTTTTTTTTCTTTTGGTGTAGAATGTTGTTTTGCCTAGCAAGAAGTATAACATTTTATTTTAAGCATTCACAGAAATGCAACTCTGGTTTCCATTTTCAATGCATGACTGACTATATTGAACTCTTTAATATTTGTGTTGCTATATGGAATAAAATGTTGATTGTGTGTGTTTACTCATTCAGTGATAAATTATACTGTGTGCATATCATATATATGCATATTCATTCTGTCTATATGCCAGCAAATGTAAAATTTAAAACTAATAAAGCAAAATTGCCCTAGGTCAGCTTTCTATGACATATCTTTTCTTAGTCTAATGGTATATCTTGGCAAAAATTCTATTTTAAAAATAATTTAGAACTTGCATTTGCTGTCAATTTAGATCAAGGCAGTTGTACATCAGTTAGAGGGAGGGGGAGCCAGAAAATATGCTAATCCATCTAGGTGAACCGATAGCTGATTGTCTCTTCTCAGCATATTTAACACAGTTGTGTATCTGTCTACCTAACTCTTTCAAAAAACTAGCATTTGTGCAGAAGAAAACAGTGTCTTTGTCATTGCCTACACTAAAGCTGCCTTTGCTATGTCAGCTTGTAATACATACAGATAAAATTGTTTATTTGAAACTTGTACATAATCTTCCCTTTCCAGTAATTCTTCTGATACCTGAATGCCCCTGAATAAAGAAGAATAGTTCAATGACCAGATAAAACGCAGATGCAGAGTGACTGTTTAATGTTTCTCTTTGCACAAAAAAGAGATTTCTGCTATCTGATGGTTAGGGATTGACCTGCCTATCTGAGATAACCCATTTTAAAATTTTCCTTCTCTCTTTGATGTTTCTCCTTAAGAGTGCTCTCAGTCTGAGAGTGTGTTTTCTTAAGTACACATAATGTTCTAACTTTTTATCTATCTTTTTTCCTAAGAAAAACCCAAAGCAGTACCAGTAGGTTAAGATGAAATATAACAGTTGCAGCTATGCTACCTCTTAGTGCAACACTAGTCCTCTGTTGTATTTTGAAATTGTGGGCTCTTTGAGGAAGGCAGTTTCTCCTGTGGAAGGCTGGTCATGAGCCTCCTTTTGTAGCTGTTCCCAGATCCTGAATAGTTGTGGGTTTTTTTCTGGTAGAAGACAATGCTTAATATTTTAATTTAATTAGTTCTCTTACAAATGACTCAAGCAGGAGAAGGAAATATGCTGATGGAATTTTCATTAGATGCTTTGACTGTTAAGGCTATGAACTTGAACTCAGTAGGTTATATTCCAAGTCTGTTTCCAGAATCTAAATTTGAGAGATCTTTTTCCAAAACCCCTTAGCATCTCTGGCTTCAGATGGATTCCAAGTATCAATTGAACATAAGTAGCATTGCATACATTGGGCCTCCAGGTTGTACAAGTATGTCTTTCCCATGCAGATTTTACTGTAGGACCTTTTGAAGAGACCTATTTAAAATTAGATTTTCAAATCCTACTGTTGTTTTTTTCAATTTGTCTGACAACTTTGTCTTGAGTTGTGTAGAGACACATGGCAACTTATGTGGCTGTGTTAAAATAACATTTGTTTTACTGTGTAACTGACAAATGGAAAACAGAGAGTAGTTTGAAACATTTTATTGCTGTTACAAGAATGTTTGTCGAAACTTTTGTATTTCAGAAATCTGCTGTTCTCTTCTATGGTTTTGCCTCTGCTGGAATGATAATAGCTTTTTTCCTGTTGATTCAAACATGTCCTTGGACATACTATATATACTGTCTCTTGCCAGTGCCAGTATGGTATGCAGTTGTGAAAGAGTAAGTAAAGAATGCAATTTACTACTACTGTTTTATAAGACCAAGTCTGGACTTCCTTTTTGTAGATAATTTAATTTTTCCCATAGATTTGGGAGAAAAAGTTAGGTACAATTCTATTAAACTTCCTTAAGTGTTTCCTGAGACATTCCAAAGGACTCTGGTTTATATTTCAGTTGACATAATGAGTAGTGTCCAAACTGACCTGATACAGCTGCCAATTCTAGAAGGTATGTCTTCTATTAGCAAAAATAAATTAAACTATTTTCATGAAAACATATTTTTAGTACTCTTGTAACTGTTTAAAAAGAGTGCTAAGATCTTTGCAAACACCTGTAGCAACTGGCTTATTTTGCAAAATGGTCCTGCAAAATGTCAAGTCTGTGGAACACCAGCTACTTTGGGAGAACATATGCTACTCATGTTGAGGAATGTGCTCCCATATTGAAATATATTTGTCTTGTTTGGGTCTCCTTTTACTCCAGGCCCAAAAATACTTGTTATCTTCTGATTCATTTTACTTTCCTGACCTACTGGCAATTTGTAGATACCAACTCAGTATTATTCAGAGAAAATGAGACTAACTGCAGTTAGATAATGAGCTGTCTCATAAAGCATAGGAAAAGCTAACAAGGAAGGTTTTTCTCTCTAAAGCTTCTGAATGTTTCATCAGTTATGACAGACATTAAGCACAACATAACCAAAAATATTCATATACTCAGAGTCAATTTGGGTAGTGAATAATCTGAAGCTTGTCCAAACACTGGTGAAGTTGTGCCAAATATGGGAGGAAAAAAGCGGGAGTGTTTTATTGTAGGTTTTCTGTCAAGTGAAACTGGGCAGAAGGATCATGTGGCCATCAACCAGGGGGTCTAGGCAGGACCAGCAATACCTCTAACTTTCTTTGTGCTCTGACCCAATCCTTGCCCTGTAAAGATAAAATTCTGTGTTATTTCTGGGGTTTTTTTAATAAATGTTATCTTGTTCCAACATTTTGAACAGAATCCCTGTCATTCAAGACCTTGCAACAAATGTTTTGTCACTTCATATTGGTCAATCTATAGGATTCCTCTTGGTTTGTATACTGGGAATTGAAATACTAGTAAGTATTTTATCCTTATATATCAACAGGGTATCTCATTTCTCATATTCTACCTCTTGGAGTAATTAATATGTTTGATTTTCAGTCCTCTCTTGCATTTTTTTTTTAATTAGGTCTTCAGTTTTTTCTACCGCTCTGCACTTACTGTTGGCCTTCTTGTTTTTGCTGGCTGGCCAGTGATCACACAGCTGTGGATTCAAGCTAAGGTATTGTGTTGCTTTGGTGAGCAGCTGGATTGCATCTTAGGCTGTTGGGAATGCTTTGGAATGCTGCTTTAGATTCTTATTCAGTTATGCTCTTTTTCTGATCTCTGCCATAAGCTGCATGTAGCAAAGCAAGGGAATTTAATATGATCTGGATAAGACCTGTTATACAGCAAAAGTAATGAGAGTGTTTAAGAGGTTTGGGGTGGCTATGGGTTAATTATCAGTTTTTTGTTCTTGATGACTAAAAAATGTTTGACTCAATCATATGAAATGCACACCATTTATCAAACTGTTGCAGTGACTATGGTGTTGACATGTAGGATTGGTGAAAGTGTCACTGTTTTACTAATATGAATATTTATTAGAAAAAAATATGGAAGATATATGGAAGAAAGGCAGTTGTCAACTCATTGTCTACAATCAGCTGGGACACACTGTTCCTCAGAGGCAGCTTTCTGTATTGTTTTTCCTAGGAAAAGACCTCCACTTCCATGAAGTGGCATGATACTTAATTTAAGAGACCTTTCTTCCATTAATTGATTCCAACATCTCTTATTTCAGGGGATACCTAAAACCTAGGGTTCTGGGATAGAGAAAAGGAGTCAAATTGTTAAGTCCTGCTCTCCAGGAACTGTCAAGATGGAGGCTTGTATTTGTTAATTTAAAATTTTTTGTTCTGGTTGAGTATTCAAGTAACTTGTCTTAAAGCTGGATATGCATAGATGATGTTTCGTAGCATGAAATTTCCTTTCAGGGGTATGAATTTGACTTGAGCTTGAAAAATTTAAATTATACAGCTCTTAGTGTTTTTAGTTAAATAAAACACCTGGGATATGGAGGTTTTTTTCCTCCTAGCAAAGAGTTTCAAGAACTACTTAGATGATTGTGGTGGCCAAATCAAATGGTGTATAGATGTGAAGACTGGATAATGTTAACATATTCTCAGAGTATTCTCTCTCAGTACTGATTATTAACTGGTGCAACCTTCTGAGGATATTAGTTTTATGCCTTCCCTTCTTAAGGTCAATTGTCAGATTTTTGGTGCCTACAGTATGTGTGAAGGCCACACTTTGAGAAAATGCTTATAAGTGTAACTTAGCTTTAATTGTCATTATGTTTGGGATTTTGACAGCTATATAAATGAAATTCTTTTCTGTATTAAATTGAAGTGCTTTAATACCAATGTTTTGGTTTTTTTAAGCTAATTTTACTCCTGGTGATGCTGGGTCTTTGCTCATGGGAGATGCTAGTAGCTGTTAGTTGTTCACTGAAGTATTTCTTTATGATTAGGCAATTGTCTGTCCACATGACCTCTTTCTTTTTTTAGACAAAAGCATTGATCTGGACTGTCCTGTGTGCGCTCTTGGCAATATTTCCATTAATGCCTGTTGTAGGAAGAGAACCAAACATTCCTCTGGTGTAAGAATCTCATCTTGTTCTTTAAATTTTTTATTCCCTCTTTGATTCAAAATTTAGGCTGCCTTTTGGTATGTGTGAGGAATTGCATTATTGAAAGCTGGCTGAGACAGGAGTTGAAATTCAGAATTTATATAACATGATTATACAGACCTCAGTTATTCACTAATGAGAATGAGAATAGACTTTTAATTCTTTTGCCACATCCATTTGGTCTTTCTGTTATTCTGTAATTTCATGTCAAGGGAAGCATTTCTCACAGTACAAAAATTTGCACATTTTACAGGAAAATAAAGGGGATCATTGAAGGAGAAGCTTCGGTGGGGTGCAAATATGGTAAACAGCACTATCATATGTGAATAAAAACTTAGTCAAAAGCAATATACTTTTGACAGCATCTTTCAGAATTTGTCCATCCAATTTTGAACAATCTGTGTTTGAATAGCACTCTGTACCTAATGAGATATTCAGGGAAATAAAGTAAACGGGATAGGCAGAGCTCTCTTCTTCCTCTGTGTTTCCTGTGTCTCTTCTCTTTCCACTTCTGCTTCTCTGTACTGAATCTTCTTTTCTGGTATTGCTTGTCTGATTTTCTGCAGTTGTTGATTTGCACTGTTTTTCTAGTACATCTTTATCTGTCCCTCTCCTCTTGTGAGCCACTCTTTGGTCATAGGAGCGTTTTCTCATATCTGGATGCAGTCCAGGTGGTTGGCCTGTGGTTAGGCTTTGTAGTTACTGCAGAAGGAGTGAATTTACCTTAGGGTGCAATGGATCCTGCTGGCTGGTAGAAGATACCGTGCCTCAACAGAGCCAGGATGCCTGATCCTCAGTGAAATATGGGATTTGAGGAGTAATATGTGATTGCAGGTAGAATTACAAGCCCAGATATTTCCAAGATTATTGACATTCTGCCTCAATATTTTTCATTGTTTTATAAATCTACTTGTTGAAAACACTTCTAAGTCTCAGTCCTTGGGCATATTAGAAATATTCAGCACAGATTTGCTTTGACTGTGTTACAGCCTCTCAGCTGTATATACACATGTATGTATTTCTGCTAATCCAAACTATTCTGGTTTTTCTATTCTTTAGAACATATATGCACAGCTTACAAATCAAAATGGAATTAAATTACCTACAGATCTTTCTCTCTGACACTTCTTTATATTCACCTTGCCCAGGCTGCCCATCTTTCTATTTATTCTTTTGATGAAACATTGTACCTTTGAAACACTGTGTTTGAAACTTTTCGAGGGAGGTTTTGAAGCTGGAAAGGTTTGAAGCAGCAATTAAAAATACATGTATATGTGACACTTCAGGATGTTGCAGATATGTTGATGCTGGGGGAGAAGATACTTTAGAAAGCCAGTGAGAAATAGGAGTTTCTCCTTCTTGGGCATTGGTGCTATCTGTCAAGTTAGGGTTTTTCAGTACATTAATAAAACTTGTATGGTAGGAGCAGGGAGCTCCTGACTCAGCTTAGTCATAAAAAGGAAACATGGAGGTGAAAGCAGGGTTAGATGATCCAGGAGGAACCTGGAGACACTGAATATTCAGGATAGATAAGTACTCCTGGGATTGAATCTGGTGTGGGATATCAAGTACAAGAAGACAGTGTACAGTAGTAAAAGCAATTTTTTATGATGTTTTCTGGTATTTTATTGTTTTGTTTGTTTTTGCAGTATAGCAGCTGGTTTGCTGACCCTCTTGATATCTTTCTTCTCGTTGGCATCTCTTTGTAAAAATGAAAATAAGTACAGAGATAATGAAGATCTGAAAGTATATTTTTATCAGGTCAGTTGTTACTTTTCAGTAATTCTGAATGTTAGAGGGTTTTTATGTGCAAAATTTTTACTTTCTAAGAACATATTTCTACCAAGGCCACAATATTCAAGAAAAAATGATTGTTCCTAAGAGTTTTCTCCTTGGCTATTTCAAGAGGACCATGTGCACATATTTAAACATCATCATGCTGTGTTCCCAAAAGCCCATCCTGTGCATAATTATAATGATTGATATAGATGTGCATATAGATTTTGATGCTCTGGTTGGAGAGTTTGAGAGTTTCTCCTGCCTTTAGCCTGTTTATATCACTTCCAGTGACCTTTGCAGTAGTTGCATGTGCACACTAAGGACAGGCTTGCTGGTTTGGGGGGCTGAACTAGTTCCAGTTTCTGGCTGTAGAACAATGTGAGACTGATACTGAGCTGGTTTTCTTTTGGTTAAGTCTTCTTTCAGGTGAATTATAGCTTTGTGAAATAGGTAGGTTTTTTCATGCTTGGAGCTAATTAAGTTGTAGAAAGCTTTAAGATTCTAATAGTACCTTGCATGTGTGCTGTCCTCCTTTTATTATTTTTTTTTCTTTCCCCCAACCTATTACAAGATAATAGTTTTATTTCAGAACCAGCTTTATCTGGTATAATTTAGTGTGCTCTGGAGTTTCTTGCTGAGCAAAGCAATGCACTCATTATATCAGTGATTTAGGTATGGAGATAAAATTGGCTGAAAGGAGGAAGGGAAAGAGTAATGAATGCTTAAAATTACTTTACCTGAGTGTGAATGCATGTAAAATGTGATGGTGATGTCTCTTAATTTTTTCAGCCTGCATTTGGAAAAGAGATGTTCCTTTCCTAAGCATTTAGAACATAAATTTCCAGTATACCCTTAGCAATGGTTTTCTTGCTGGAATGCCTGAAAAAAGCTAACCCTGGGTAGGAAAGTGAGAGAGCAGCTCAGTCGGTGCTTGGCCAACCTCAACTCACCACACAACTGCTGCAGCATCTCATGATGATGAAGAAATTGATCCATAGTAGAAAGAGAAAACTTAGAGAATCAGGAAATTCACTCACAGAGTGATACTGAATTAGATGAAAATGTTCTGCATGTTTATTCTGGAAGTAACATCTTCATTTTTCTCCCAACTTTTAAGGAGGTTATAAAGTTCCTCAAATTTCCCCTTAATCAGAAAGTTATTTTACAATAGTGACATCTAATTACTAGTCTCTATTAGATTTTTGTTTCCATACCTTAGTTGGGAATGGAAAATATGGGATCTACCATTCACATTTCGGTTAAGGAAAGGATTTGGAGGTCAGATTATTCAGATGTAGAGGGATAAAAGGACATTACCAAGGCATTATATGTGTTTCTAAATAAATATCTTGTTTTGAGGTTAGGTTACATTTAGTTGCTTTGAAATGTACAGGAATGCAAATGGAAAATGCTTGTCAGAATACTGGCATTTCTAGGCAATGGAATTCCCTAATTCTACTTTTATATTTTCCTTTGAGTTGGACTTTTCAGTGGGAACAGGAAGGGATACTCTTCAAAAGTACTCATTTTGAAATCCTGAGTTTTGATTTACACCTCCCAGACAGTTTTAAAGGTGAGATGAATCCCCTAGTCAGGGGAAAATACCTATTTTGCAGTGACAAATAGTGATCAGGCCACTGACATTCAGATGGATAAGTGCACTTAATCAGGTTCCTGCTCTGCTTCTGACAAGGGATTTCTTAAAAGAAGGTTTTGCAGGTCCCCCATAAGTGGTGTTTGGAGGCAGTCATCAGAAGTTATTCTTTCCTCTGATAATGCTGTTACTTAATGTTTGGGGTCACTGATGAGTTAAGCCTAAGCCAACCAAAACAATTCTTTGATATTGTGATCTCTGAGAGGTTATTTAGGCTTCAATAATGATGAAAAGAGGAGTCATTCATAATCCATCAGCTAGACTGCTGCATTGCTCACTATATAACTTAATTTTTTGCTAGAGAGAGCAGCAGTTTCTCTTTGCCATCCGTTTGATAGGTGATGTCCAGTTTCTGCCACACTACTGAATCATGCCATTGGTTGATCACGTTGGACCACATTGTTATTCCCAGGATGCTTGGACATCGTGTGTGTTCACGGTGGTCAGTTTATTAGTTTCCTCCTCTAAATTAGAATTATAGAATAATTTTGGTTGGAAAAAACCTGTAAGATCAAGTCCGGCCATTAACCTAACACTGCCAAGATCATAACCAAAATACGTTCCTACGTGCAACATCTACATATCTTTTAAAATAGAAGTGAACAGTAGGATTCCATGTCATTCTGGTGGAACCAGGGGACACGAAATGCGTTTTCAACCAGCCTTGTGCCCAGCTGATGACGCTGGTTTTTTTGCCATTCTCCCTATGGGTCCTTACAATGTTTGATGCTTAGGAGGCTCCTAGCCAGAGCTGCTGGCAGTGTTGGGACTGCAGGTGTCACCCTTGGATTCTTCTTTGTAGCTGTGACCTATGGTATGTGTGTCTGAGACCTGCTCTTATGTTGTTCAAAAATTATCTCTGAACATCGGAGAGGGTTGTGAAGGATGAAGTGGGACAGATTCTTAGCTGGAGAACTCTGCATCTCCAAGTTTCTTCTGCTTGGTTCCACAGTCCTGGAGATGCTGGTGGAAGCCAAGAGCAGTTTGAATGTTACTCAAAATGTGAAGATTGTCAAAAGCACATGCTGAGCCCTGGACACTGGCATAGATTTAGCAGCAGTACACTGTGCTTACTAATGTTCCTAGGCCATCACAAGTCTTCCAAGGCACAGGATATATTATGGAGGGTGGCACAAAGTCAGTGCAAAGTGACCATCAGTGTCTAGGGGATATCAGAGGAATTACCAGAGCTTATGACACTAAAAAGAACTTGATAAGATATATCAAAGGGCATGGATACAGCCAAGTGTCCAAAATAAACATCAGAGGTCTAAAAGATCCTATTCCCTGAGCTTTTGGATGCCTAATGTTTTGTCCTTGTTTTTTGATGTCACAGAGAAATATGAGGTACATGTTCTTGTGACCTGAAATTAAATAGAAGCAGCAGATACTGAGCACCTGTGAAACCTGTCAAAAAAGAATGCTGATGCTAAATGTATCCTCTGGGCTGATCCCACTAGGTATCACTGCAGTCTACAAGGGAAATAGCAGCTATTCATATGGTACAAAGTGATGGCTGTGAATGGTGTAGTTGCTGTGCACTAAAAAGCCACAACTGCAATTACATCTTGTAATGCAGTTTTAAAGCACATGTTTGCAAAGTACTGTGCATGCTTGATTTGCCTTTTAGTGGAACTACAGAGTTGTGAATAAATAGCAGTAATTGAAAACTTGGCTCAAGCATTTTCATGGATAATTTTCACCTTTCAAAAATAA
Source organism: Pseudopodoces humilis (assembly GCF_049639895.1). Lineage (NCBI taxonomy): Eukaryota > Metazoa > Chordata > Aves > Passeriformes > Paridae > Pseudopodoces > Pseudopodoces humilis. The sequence continues at coordinate 82,629,914 of NC_142200.1, read as the reverse complement.
CTGAGTCATGGGGTAATTTTCAAAAGATTTTCTGCACGTACTTGGTGACTGAATGGTGTCTCTTGAATTAGTCAAAGAAAAAGCCTCTCCAATTTCTCTGCTTCTGTAAGGCAGAGGGCTCTGCTTGAGGTGGTTCAGTCAGTTCTGTTGGGGGGCAAAAAACCCAACAACTTCTTTCTGTCTCTTAAAAGCCACCTCCAGTTTGTTCTGCTGCTACTTCTCTTCTTACAGGAGCCTTCCCCTTCTCCCTGTACCTGATTCTGCAGCAAAGCCAAAGGCTCTGCTTGTTCTTTGTGGCTGTTGTTTGAGAACAAGAGCCCCTTGAAGGACTCGGGGGGGTGTGTGTTTTCTGTGGTTTGCAGGAGTGTTTAAATAGTTACTCTTGACAAAGAGCGTATCATGTCAAATCAGTGGTCCAGGTTACTTGTGTATACTATTTTAAAATAGCAGAAATAAATAATAAGACTGCTAATAAAAAGTAATCTAGAGAGAAGTTTTGAAAACCTGGTAATTGTAAATTATAAAAAGTTACAAATTTTGACACTGTCATTGACTTCCTGCTCTTATAGTGATTCAGATGAGGTGTTTATGCAACTCTAAAGCATATTTAGTAAGGGATGGCGAACATCCATACATTAATTTTGTGTTTCATTGCCCAATTTCTTTTTTCTAGATGTTCGGTGTTGCACTTTCGACATATGTTGTGAGCAGTACCCATGACAGTCTTAAGATCAAACAGGGATTACCTGTAATGAATCAAATTATTAGCTGGATGACGCTAGGTAAGAAAATCTTCCCTCTCAAATTTCTGTGCTGGCAGTTTGCGGAGTCTGGGGTTGGACTATGTCACTTTTTCATTAGCATCTTATTTTCTTTTATCTGACTGCTGATAATTCTTCTGTATGTTTGCTTTCCTAAGTGAGTTTTGAAAAAAGTCTTCTAAAATACTATTCCTTTGTAAGTTTGTGGTAAAATGCAAATACCTTGGATTTATAAATAGCTTTATCTTTTATTTTGAGTGTTCTGAATATTTTGAAGACCACTTTTAGGGATATAACAGCATAAATTCCCTTTCTGTTTCACTTGGAGACAGATATGGGTGATCTGATATGTTCTGCTATCAGTCCAGTTGAGCATAGGGAAATGACCCAAGGTTGTTGCTGTAATTCAATGTAAACTTAAAACTGCAGCAGATGGCAGTGACCCTTGGGATGTGGAAGTGGTTTTGAGAGCCGCCTTGCAAAACACCTGTGAAATAATGATAATAGTGTATGTTTGACATCTGTTAGTATCTAATTATTAAAAAAAAAAGTAATTTGCAAGTCTATGAATTTTTTACCACTGAAAAATCTTAGTATGACTAAACGGAACAAATGGAATTGTTAGTGGAGTTCTGGAATGTAGTGAAGCAATAATTTTGATATTTCAGCTATAAAATAAAAATAATTTCTATAGGGCTCCATTAGAAAATGTTAAGCATTGTTTATCCCTGAGTGATCTGAAATGTGGAATTTCTTTTAGAGCTAAACTTATCCCATATAAAATTTGATAGCAGCTTTTTGCTACAAGTCAAGATCAGGAATTTAAGCATAGCTTTATGAAAGAACTGTGGCCCATGTTACTTACTTGCTGGTTGTCTTGTACATTCCTGTACTGGTGACATTGTTTTAACTTAAGCAGATCTTGTCAGTTTTAGCAATCCTGCTTCTGCTTGAGCAAATGGATTCAAGATTAAGTTCCGTGATTGTGATCAGTGTGTGTGAGCAAAGCTTTCTTAGTAATGTATTTTTCTTCAGAGCATTTTCCTTTCCATCATGCTCCCCTAGCTCTTTGTAGCCTGCTAAGCTAAATGGGGATCTCTGTGTGGATGAATTTCTTGCAGTAGTAAAGTCAATGAAATCGATGAAGTCCTGCTTGGCTTACTGGAGCAGGAATTGGGTGTAAAGGTTATATTTCTCTCCTGTGTAAGGATGAAAGAGAAACATTTTTCATCTAAGAGATGATTCAGGCAGTCAAAGAGGTTTAGAGTTATGAGGAAAAAGTATATTAGAAATTCTCTTTGTTGTGGGTGATGATAAAAATAAAGCTAACAGTGAAGCAAACTCACTGGTACTCAAAATGTCTACTTGCTGCCACAGTAGTACTGAATATTTTAGCAAAGCCTTTCAGACTGGAAATAATCATTCTAAGTGAATATGATATACAAGATAGGAGCTTTGTGTACTTGCTGAAATTGCTTTCCATAATTAAACACAGAAATAAGCAGGTAAAACACTAAGGCATCCAGCATGTCCTCAATACTCCTCTTGAAGAGAAATGCCTTGTCATTACCATAATCAGAACTGGCACCTGCCTTGTTGCCAGTGTGTACCACAAATGGGATATCATAAGAATTAAGGTACCAAACTCTACTGAAGCTTTTCCAGGGTTAGTGGGATTGCAAGTGGTCCAACTCCTCTTTGTCTTTTTGCTCAGTTGTGGAAGAATGGTACTGTTACTGAACTCTCATTTTGTATATCTGTGTATTTATAAAACTAGAACCACACAGTTATTAGTATTTGTGCATAATAATACTGTTTTATTATTGCGTCAGGATAATAATAATACTTCTGAAGTTTCCTAGGGAACTTTTACCCCCCTTCTCAGCTATTTATCCTGATTAATATGAAACCTAACTGTTTAAATTTTAAATTTGACCTACCTTTTTTTTCTGACCTACCTTTTTTTTTGAGAAAGACTGGTGTTTGAGGAGCCAGGCAAATGAATTAGTGATGGCTGGGTTCCTTCAGGCTTGTGCCCAGGTGACGTTAGCTGTAACACTCTATGGTTCATAACTTAACTGCAAACATAGAGGCAAAACCAGGAGGTGTAACATTAATTCATCTGCTTCCCATGCTCTTCAGAACCATCTTAATATTACCAGATATTTCTAAATGAATGTATATTATGTCTTAAAATTTTCATCTGTGGAAATTTATCATAGCCACTTGCCAAATTTTGAGGAACTTGGAATCACAACAGCATATGGGGGTCATATACAGAGGTTTGTGTAGGTCAGCCAGAAACCTACAGGTCTTTTTATTATTAGTATCTGATGTATCACATCAGAGATGGAAGAGAGAGACTAATTATCATCTATTAGCCACTCATCTGTTCCCGTCTATGATTGCACTCAGTGATACACATCTGATAGGTTCAGTGTTGCTCACAGAGGCCAGTTGCCATGCTGAATTTATTTCCAACTGTTCTGACTTTCAGTGAGGTCCCTGGAGTTCCTACTTGAATTGGACCTTCTTGGAGCCCCTTGAAGTCACTTATTCTGTAAATGTAGCAGTGGCCCAGGCTGAAAGCCAGGAAATAAAACATCCTGACTCACAGGACTTAGAGACCTCACCTCTCTTTCATTGATATGTTTACTGTAAATACCAATGTATGCAATGACGATAATCACAGCGAGCACGTTCTGTAATATCTTATAGTTTTGTGTTACTTAGAGTGATTATTAGTTTTGACTTACTGTTGATGCAACCTTTGAAAGATTGAGTAATGTGAAGCTACTATACTGCAATGAAGAATCACATGAATGTTATTTGTCAGCATACTTTTTTGTAAGCATGCAATTTTCATATTAAAAAAAAAATCGTGTTTAAAGATTAAGTCACAGCAATGCTTGTCCTTCTCCCTTTCTCTTCTTCAATCATTGGCCATCTTTCCTGTTTTTCTTCCTCGTTACTCACTTTTGCAGGAGCCCAATTCCTAATCTAATTACAAATGATAGAAGGCCAGGTTGGATGGGGCTCTGAGCAACCTGGCCCTAGTGGAAGGTGTCCCTGCCCATGCCAGGGGGCTTGGAACTAAGTGATCTTTAAGGTCCATTCCAACCCGAGCCTTTCTATGGTTCCAATCCATTGGAGCAGTGGCTTTGTCACTGCAGTCTTTGAGTTACCAGATGTCCTCAGGGCCATGGTAAGTGGTTTTCAGAGTAGTATTAAACAGTCAAGTTTGATTGGGTTGTAAGATTGTGCTTCTGCATAATCTTAAAGACTTATTAACATTAGTTCATGAGAAATTATGAAGGCTGTGATGTAGAAAGACAGGGAATTAAAATGGTACAGAACTGAAACTACTTTTGATGAATGTGAAACATTCCAAACATTGCATTTTCTTTAGCAAAAGTAAGTTCTGAAAATAGAGCGTCATATATTATCTGTATTGAATTTCTGTACATAACTTTCCTCAAATCTTGACATTTTATCTTGTTTTCTGAAGATGAAATGTTTTGCATGTTGTGACTGACAGATCTCTTATTATTATTGCAGTTTCTTCCCCAGTGTTGCTGCTACTGAGCCCCACATTTCTCTTTGAGAGACTGTTCAGCATATTGCTCTCCTTGATGTCCACCTACCTGCTCCTCAGCACAGGGTACTTCATTCTTACTCTATTTGAGTTGGTTTTACATATGAAAATCCAGGACTGTATGTGAAACTGTTTCATCTCATGCACATTTCTGTTAAAGGTGTAATATGTGCTTCCAGCATTTATCTCCTTGTTTAGTTTACTAAATAAAATTTTAGGGGAACTTTCATGTTCTTCCTTGTATTATAAACACAGTTTGTTGACATTCCTTTTAACTAGACAAGGCAGTGGCTGGAAGGCTGTGTGTTCAAACAGTCTTGCACCAAAATAAGAAAGTCTGGTTTAGTTTATGCCTTTTGTTGTTTTGACGTGTGCTTTTCTGCTTGCAGAAAAAAGGAAATAGCGTCTCTCACAGCTGCTCAGCACTGGTTATAGCTTAAATGATGTGTGCCAGGAAACAGGTAGTCCTAAAATGAGGGAAAATTGTATTTTGAGAGATTTTTGTGGAAGTAATTTTTTTTTTTCAAAGGGATGTTGTTTCCCATAAAGACTAGACCTTGCTTCTTTTTGGATAAAAGTCAATTCCTCTGATGTTTTAAATGAAGAGAACACTATATCAGGCAGCCCTTTATTTTTACTCGGACTTGGTAGCTCTTAAGAGCATAATTAATGGGGAGTATAGGAACTGTTCTTTCCGCCTCCCCTCCCACTTATCCTCTGGATTTAATTACACTGGAAAATTAAGTGGAATAAAACATCTTGCAGCAGACATTTTGCAATAGCTGCCTCCTGTGGATACTCTCATTTTAGTTGAAACATCTCCTTTTTTTTTCCAGTCTTCTACCTTCCCTTCCTCCCACTTCCCCATTAAGATTTTGATCCTAATGTTACTCCTGACTGCACATACATTCTTACACTCAGCCTTCTTAGCCTGTGCTGGCTACTGGATAAAGCATGGATGTTGTTCTCTGAGGCTGGCAATCTCACTCTTTCTATTTTGGCCCTGCACCAGACCACATAAATGCTGACAGCTCTCTGCTGCCTTCCTACAATGTCCAAATAGATGAAAATATTTTGGAACAACTCTTAAAAGAGAAAACAAAACCCAAGGCACTGGTGCCCGAAGTGTCCAGTGTTTCTCTCCTCAGTGCACTCTTCTGTCATGTACTGATAACCCAGCACATTGCCTGGGTAATTGCAGCCCCTTTCTAGGGGCAGTTAAGTGGAAATACGGAAGCCAGCTCAAGAGCATGGTTGCATACAACCACTTGTCACCAATACTATTGAAGGCATTTAATCTGCAGGCAAGTGCAGACCATTATAAGGTCTGTAGTGTTACTATTACCGACAATGTAACTATTTTGTCTTCATGTTTAGCTGCCTGTGGTTCTGATAATTAAAGTTGAAATGTCTTTTCAAAATTTTTTGTTCCAGTTTGAAATTGCTTTGTAGCCCAACATTACCTAGATTGACTGCAATGATTTCCTTATTTTTTAGAGAAGGAGGTTTGTCTAAGAAGGAAAAAATAAAAAGGGAAACATTTACAGTCTTGTCAATATCAGTATTACAGTCAGTATCAGTATTATAATTTTATCCTGAAAGAAAAAAGCCTGGGAGGTACCATGAAGTGGAACTGGAGAAACTAAATGTTATCCAATTTCAGTCTACACCCTTATGTGTTCTGGAGGTATTAATCTCTCACATAAATACATTCATACTTTGGAATTTGAGTGCTGTAGGAGCCAGAAGTACACCTCAGGTATCGGGGGTGTAGCTAGAACAGCTTAGTGGCCATGGTTAGAGTGTGACTTGATGCCGCTGTTGTGAAGTATTGGAATACAGTGAAGAAAAGAACATTTCACTGAAGTGAATGCTGCTTTTCTTATACAGATGTCTGTTTCCTTAGAACTAAACTGAGATCACCATGATGAGTTTGTGTGATTAGGTCCTAAAGAGACACAGTCTCTAGCTGCTGTTTAAGTGGAACTGTAACCCCTCAGTTCCAAATTGCTCTCATTGAAAAATACTCCATTTTGCAGAAAATTAATTTTGAATGCGGGGTTTTTTTCCTGTTTCTTTTAACTTTATTCCAGTTTTGTTAAAATTAAAAAAGGCACTCCTCCAGCATTGTGGCAGCCATTGAACAAAAAAATGCAAAAGCTGAAGCAAATTCCGTTTCTCCGACTTTTGACATTTAACTACTTTATGGCTTTAAAATTCAACCAACTGTGGGTGTTTGGAAATGGGGAAAGAAGAGTGAGAATGCCACCAGGTCTTGGTATATCTTTTGTGTGAAGAAAAAAGAAAAGAAACATGTCAGTATTTGATGTCAATTAGTTTTCAACAACTGCACTTACTGTGATTATTACGTTACTTTTCAGATATGAAGCTCTCTTTCCACTGGCACTGTTTGGTTTGATGTTTGTGTGGATAAATATGGAACAAGAAGCACTGCAGCACTATGGTCTTTCACTCAAACCAAAGGTACCAGCTCTTGATAGATACATCTATTTAATTAAGAGCTTTATTTTTTTGTTGTTGTTTCTTTGAGGATTTAATAAATATTCTGAGTGGTTTTCAGAGAGCAACTCTTAGCATTTCTTTTCAGTTTGGGAAGCCGGTATTAGCTGTTTCATGAACTAGGAATATGACCTTGTAAGTAAGATTTGTAATTCATGTTACTGAAGATACTGCACGTCAGAGCCATTTCTAGGAATCCAGGAAGACAGTTTGAGTTAGTAAGAGGCAGTGGTGTGGTCTGTAAGCTACAGAGCTGTCTCTGTCAAGTGTAGTGGCAATTTAGCAGAAAGGTACAGTAACTCTTCAGGGTAAATACAGTGTCACTGTACGTTTTTTGGTCTGATCATGGACTCACGAGTGAGAGGCTGAAAAGAAATGATTTGATTTCTGAAAAGACCCATAGGAAATATTAGAAATCTTAATTTGACTTATCCTCTCTTTGTTCAAGGATGGAGACTTATTTCTGTTTAGACTGACAAGGAACTGGAGACCAACTTGGAACTTGAAATTCTCAGATTTGCCTGGAGGAGAAAGGGGAATTTTGTAATCAATGCAACTTCTTCCACCTTAAAATTTAGCGTATTGTCAACAATTTGCAAAGGCCATGCTGCTCACACTACTGCTTAGCTCTTAGGTTAGGTCTAGGGTTGAACAAACTGGGGCTGTGCCACTGTTTTGGTCAGATCCAAAGTGCCGGTTACAGTGGTTTGGGTCCTGTGAGCCAGGTGGGTGTGCACCACAGATCTCGCTGGCTTCTCCCAGATGAACCCTCTTGGCTGCACATGCATGGGAGTGGCCAGAGTCACTTGAAGAGAAGTGTTGGTACACATCTTTCCTTCCTTTTGCAACTCATAAAAATTAGGGAGAAGTCCTGGAGGTTGAAACCTGAGCCAAGACAGTCATCAGAGTGAACTTGACACATACTGTAGTTTTGTGATGCTCGTGCAAGGAAGACAGTTTTGAAACTTCAGAGAGTAGGCTTTACCAATTCAAGGCTAAAAAACAGAAATGGAAACATAAATCACTTTCTATTTATGCTACCTTTATGATAATTTGTGTGATTGTTTTTTGTAGCATCTGAAGCAATAGGGATGGAATCTGAATATCAAAATTGCAATTAGTGTGATGCCACAATTGCAACTGAAGGTGTTTAGCATCTGTGGGATGTATTTTCTCTTCCACTCTAGGACCCACTCTATCTTTTGCATCTTGTTGCAAGACAACTTTGATGCTTGCCTGTTTGCTGTTAGTCTGGTGTTCTCTTCATTGTGAAATAAAGTTCTATTAAAGTAGTATTCAACAGTGATGAATGCTTTATTAATAAAATCGTGCAAATAAAAAGAGCATAGGTAGGCTATAATTATGTTTTAAGTTGTCACTCACAGTATGTCAACATTCGCTTGAAACTTTTGGTTTAAGTGAAAGGAATAATGGAATACCCCTGCTCCTGTTTTTACATTAGAAAATATCATCCCTAGAATGCCTGTTAATGTATGCTGCAAAGTAAATCTTGTATTGGATAATGCAGCTCAATTCTCTGATGCAGAGAGATTATTTTAAATTAAAATGTTATCAGTGTTGAATGTCTGTTACTTGGTTTTTTTTCTTTTTCCCTATGTAAAGGAGTTCAATGACCTCTTAAATTCCATGAAGATAATTTCTCTTCAAGTCAAGTGATATTGTGCTGAGGACTGAGTAAAAGAGATGGAGATTATTTTACTATTTTCACTCACAAAATAAGTCAAATGAGGATAATTGCAGTCTTATTTCTGAGGATCTTTATCCATATGCTCATGTGAGCAGTGGAAGTGAATGTGTGTAGGAGGAATATTTCTGATGAAAAAAGATGATTATAAGTCTAAGGCATGGAAGTTCATTTTTAGTGTAGATAACAGTGGAAGCTTCACTGTTCATTTGATCACCTCACTTGTACAGTCTTTCTGACAGATTCATTAATTCATTAAAGTATAATGAAAACATGGTTTGCAGTCCTTATTATAATACTCTAATAATGGGTGATATGGAAGTAGGTTTCTTTCTCATTCGTTTCAGTAACAGTACAGTGGTTCTAGCAAAGTCCATTAGCTGATGTTTGGTATTGATTCCTTTTGCTGTCTTTCCAGCTTGCTGTTTTCAACTTCACCTGTGCTATGGATATAACTCAGTTTCGACAGCTCCACCTGGATGATGTCCGGAGGTCCTTCTTCTTTGTATCCTTTGGCTGGTTGCTGCACTACGGGGCAAAAAAAGGGTTTGTTTCAAAACAACCTGCAAAAAGGTTGTTCAAAACCTTTTTCAAATGAACCTGCAGTCAAAATCTGTAGTCTGATACTCACTGAGAACAGAAGTTGGTAAAGATGATTTGGCTCTTATTGCTCAAAAGCAATGGTGTTGTACAGTATGCATTTTATCAAGTAGTTAAAAATGCGCTGATTTAGAATCTGGCTCCTTGCCCACTTACGACCATTGCAGCTGAGGTAAATTTTCTTCTGAGGAGTTCTGTTTTCAGTTTGGTTTTGTTTGATTACATTTTGGCGGAAGGGAACTTGCTCACCTTCACAAACCAGTTGAAACAGGTGATATTAAAGTTATCCTCATTTTTAGAGCATGGCAGTGTGTTAGGTAGCAGACAGATGAAACAAGAACGACAGTTCCTGCAAGCTCAAAGTGAAACGTTCCTAGAATCTGGCCTAGAATTATTTATATCACAAGTGATTTTTGCTGTTAGAAATTATATGGTCTTAGGAGGGAAGAGCTATTTGTTCACTAACATAGCAGTTAGTTTGCATTCCTCTAACTGATACTGCAGCTGATTTTTGGGGTTTTTTTCAATACAGTATATTGATAACACTGCCATTTTTCTCTTTCATTGTGGGACTGCAATTAAGTGGGAGCTATTTGGCAGCAAGGATGATGGATGAGCAAGTGGAGAGAAAGTGAGCCAGTCTAGAACATAGGGGGGTTTCCTGCAGGTGAGTAACTGTATCTGGGGAGAAGTTGTCTCAGTACTGGTTCCTACAGAAACAGACTTGATAGTTCGTCAGATAACCAGATCTGAGAGGGTGAGTCACAGTCATAGAGTCCACGCTTTTGGAATTTGGAACTGTGTTGTTGGACATTGGGAGCCTGCAGCAGAGAAAGTGTAACTTAAGATACCAATTTAAGAAGGCAGATTAATGCTAAGAGAGAAGGCGAAATGATTTGCTAAGTGTTTGATGTTTGTCTTTGCTTTAGTATACCTAAAAAGAGCTGAGACACCTTGCAATAAATGGATCAATTTCATTTGCTATTTTAACAAAAAATGTGCCAACTTTAGTAAAGCTACTGCTGTCTGTCAGTTGCTAAATACTGGTAAAAAAAAAACAAAAATCAACTAATCTAACTGTATTTCTTAAAGCTCCAGCATAGTACTACTTTAACACTGGAATGTAGCTGTGCTGGTTTTGGCTGGAGTTAATTTTCATCAGAGTAACTACTATGAGGCTATGTTTTGCATTTGTGATGACAACAGTATTGATAATACAGTGCTTGCACAGAGTCAAGGCCTTTTCTGCTCCTCACACTGCCCCACAAGTGAATACTACTTTAATCTGAAACACTTGAATGTGTTTTTCTCAGCTCCTGAAAAAATAACCAATTTGCAGATCTCCTTTGCCTGCTCAAAGCATGCTGTGACTTCTTTTTTTTTTTAATTTAGATGCTGTTTAATGTTTAGAAATAGTGGTATTAGAGGAGAAACCTTTTCTGCTAGAGCAGTCATACTGCAACTATGACCCTGTGAACTGTATGTCTTAATGTTGTCCCAAGGCTCCTGTATCAGGCCCAGTAGCTGGCATCTGCTGAGAAATCACAGAGCCTGGTCTTTGAGGAAAAGATTCAGATTGCTCATGCTTAGCATTTTTATTAGACCTATGTGTTACTGGCATTTTCTTTTTTGTTTTATTGCAGACCTGTTCTTATAAATCTCAACCAGCAGAACTGCGCTAGGCTGTTAGACTGCCGTGTTACTAAACTCGAAATTGTGATACTCTTGGGAAGCCTGATTTCTTCAGTTATGCTGACCTAATCCTTCCCAAATATTGCATGCAGAATCCCAATGATTCTACTGAACAGCTGGTAACAAATTGTTTATGGAGAGACTTAAATAGCAGGAGTGATAACAGGAGCAAAAGGCCCAGAGGGAGCTCTGGCAACAGCAGCCCATCCTCACTGACTTATGACCCTCTGCCTTATGCAAAGTAAGTTAAAAACCATTCTTCAGCTGGAGCGCTGTGAGCTATAATGGGCTCTTATGAGCTCAAGAGCAAGAAAAATACCTTTCATGGACTCATGTAGTAGCAAGTGTTTTATCTAGATGAAAAAGGTAGGATTTATCAAAAAACTCCTAGCTGTACAGATACTGCTGGAGTCGTCCTCCCTCAGGTAAGGAAGAAAATGGGAGTCACATTCTGCCATGGGTAGACTCAGCATATTCTTTGGGAAAAAGAATCTATAGTAAGGATAGCATAGGAACCTCTAGCCCTTTTTAAGAGCAACTACCTCTTCCATGGACAGTTCCTCAATAAAGCCATCTCTTTTGGCATGCAGAACACATGCATGTGTCATTACTTTCTGCAAGAGCATGTGTTTGAATGCACAGCTGGATTTGTGGTCCAGGGATGTTCCTATCTTGCTAGGCAGGGACACAAAAAGCCACCTGCAGCTTTCTTACAGGGGCCTCGAGACAGACTCTAAAACCTTACCTAGGCAGTATGTATTTTAAAATTGATGTATTGGTGTGTGAAATCTAGAGTAGAGCTAGAAAATACTTTGGATTTCTTAATGCACTCTAAGCTTGTAACAGTGGATCAGCTCATTGTGGTTTCATGATAGATTTTGAAGGTAAATTGGAATGAAGGAGGAGAAATTCTGGTTTTCTTTTATTGCAGTCATTTCTGTAGTGTATTTTCCTTAAATACATCTAGGTTTTCTTCATAGTGACAGCCTTTTTTGGCACTGGAAACATAGCTTCTATTAACAGGTAAATTTTATTTGTTTGAGACAGTACAAAAAATTCTTCCTGCAGTTGATGTACTAAGCATCATTGACATAAATTTCATTAGCAAAATCAGGGCAGCAGAATCAAAGCAGTAATCATTTTGTAATTTATTTTGTTTCTCCTCTCTGCAAGATCTTCCCTAAGAGCCTGAGCTTGTTGGTTGTGAGGTTGTCTCAATTCCATTAGATGTTATCGGCAGGATGAGCAGAGAGAACTTGGTTGCCCACCAACAGCATGGCACCTTGAAAAACACAGAGAAAAATTGTAGAGAAAGAAAGGTGATGTTGGCAGTTCCTGCTGATTTAATATTTCATCAAGAGAAGATAAAATTGGAAGCCTTGTTTAAAAATGTATATACAACCCAGTGTGTTACAGGGTAATTAAAGGCTTTTTTTTATTTTTAAATGGAAAATGCCATTTCAAAGATATGTAATGTCTTTTTCATGTTTCTCTAGTTTTGATCCTGCATCTGTCTATTGTTTCTTGACTGTATTCAGTCCCTTCATGATGGGAGGCTTGCTTTTACTGAAGGTTAGTATTCTTAGCTTGTTGAAATTTTCTCAAAGAAGTGTGGAATAAATAACGTATCACATACATGGTTGTTACTTCGCAGTTCACAAAAACATATATATGTACTTGAGCTTCATTAGGCTTCTTAACCATGTGTGAAGCTTTCAGCCTTTGTAGGGTTTCTAGAGGGATCATTCTCTTTCCCAAAAGAGAAGCTGAAGTGCGTGGAAGTATAATTTAACAGCATTAGGTCCATTTATTGTATTAAAATGGAAATTTCAGATGTTGGAAATACTTCAATAATTTTTAAAGTTATAAGCTTTTCCTGTAGTATAAAATCAACAGAAACATTGAGGATGTATATAATTAGTTCTATGTATATTATATTAAATAAAGGCATTGGATGTTCTACTGATTGGGTTGTCATTTTACAATGGCTATAATTTTCTGTATTTTTCAGTAGTCTGTCAGAGATTGGATTGCACTTCTGGTTTGCAGGCAAGGTGTGGTTGCTCTTTTCTAGTATTTGAGTAAAGGATCTGCCAGAGGGATGAAGTGGGACATTCAATTTATTGGTTATTACTAAAATAAGCACTCTTTTCTACCACTGCTTTTCTGCTGCTTCTGTTCTGGAGAAAGCAGACTGAAGTTACAGGTACACTGTGTGTTGTCCTGCAGGACACAGATCAATAGTGCAAACCTTCTGGATGCCAGTAGTCAGGTTCTATACACTGCTAACGTAAGGATTGCAATTCAACTTTAGAAAGAGCAAAAGGCAGCATTCATGTTTTCTAGTTTGTTTTGTTCTTAATTGACTGAACCATTTACATTTGCTTGATTTGCTTGACTTGGCTCTGGAGGGGCAGTGTGACCATTGCCTTACTGAATGCCTTCTGTATTCAGACTTCTTTGTGGTTGTGATGAGATTGTCCTTTTATACTTGAAACTCTGCAGCCTCTCATGTGAGATGCTGGACCTGAATAGTTGTCTTCTACCCTTGTTGAAATATTTACCACTAGTGCTAAAATGGATAAATCAAGTGAGGATCTGTTTTAATTATGGTTTTCCATATTACCTCATGGCTTATTTCACTGCAGTTCAGCTGTGACCATGGAAGGGGATTTTTATTAACTGAAAATGTTTCCGTCAAAATTATTTTCTACCCTGTCTAGCCAATATTTTATTTTGTAACATACCCATTCTGTGATAATTTCAAAAACAGGAAAATGTTTCCACAACCTGCCCAGGTTCTTTTTGTAAATATGACAATAAGCCAAAATCTAGCTTGTTTTTTGAACAGGTTGCAATCCCGTTTGTTCTGGTATCATGTGCTTTCGAAGCTGTTCAAGTCACAACACAGCTGTCTTCTAAGAGGTACATTACATGCTGTATTTCTGCGTTAGTAAGGGTTTCAAATCTATTTTGTAAGAATTCAGAATTTTCAAATCTTAATGTAAATTTAAAAAAAAAACTATTGTATCTCATTGTTGCTTTTATTTGTTATTAGGGCTTGGAGTTTTACTCAGTGATTTCTGCAAGCACAGAGGTTTTTTCCTTAGTGATAAATAAGTATAAATTGAAGTGTTGGTCCTGTCTGAAACAATCAGATATTTAATATCCTTTGCTGGCAATACAGAGAAGGACCCTTTTTCCTCCATAATGTTAAAAATTAGAAGAATTTAAAGTCTGATCTTTATACTCCACCTCTGCCTATAGCATAGTATTTTTTAATTAGCCCATTTGTAATGTAACCAATTTATAGCTTTGTAGCACTGACCTTACCACAGATAGCATTAAAAAAAAAAAAGTCACTGTATGTCCTTGCATTGCAGTTCAGTGCTTCTCAGATGTGTTCAGTATTACATATTTTTTACAGTAGAAGCAGATGGCTGCCAGTCCTTTCCCTATCTCTAAGGTCTTTTTGGAGATGAAAGTGGGGTTGCCCAGCCTCACAGAGTGCTGTATCCAGACTTGAAGTATCCTCATGTTTCCCCTGTCTCAAGGCTTTTATTTTGTTAGCCTTGCTCATCCCATTCAGCAGACCCAGTGCACATGACTGACTCCTCCGCTCATGGTGTGATATTACGGGTGGTGCTGAGATGGAGGAGGTCCCTGTCAGCCATGTGATTTTGTCACTGCGGGATGTTGTGTGGGGTTGACCAAAAATCCTGCCTGTGTGTGCCAGGAGGACTTCAGGGACTTTCTCCTGCGCATTGCTCAGCTGAGCATGAGGAAGCTGCCCTCTCTTGTTGTGGTGCCCTCTGCTTTTCTGTCTGCTTTCATCCTGCCTGACCCTGCCTGTTGTCTCCTTGTACAACACCACCCACTACCAGAGAGATGGGGCAGACCAAAATCTGACTGCCTGTTGGAGCAGCAGCATGATGCTCCCCACCCCTTTTACCTGCTGTGCTTTAGCTGTCTGCACGCTGGGCCTTCCTTGTCCTTTGATCCCCAAGGAAGGGTGTTCATCCTCATCCCTAAGGCTTGTACAAGAGCAGGGCTGCACTGAAGACCTGGAGTTGCTCAGATAACCAGCTAGTGGTTTCCATTTCTAGGGCTCAAGCATCATAAAGGTCAGCATTTCTCAATTTGTGAACGCTTGCCTTGGCACCGCTGGTGATATTGCAAACTTTTATGGAATGTGCATCTGAGTGTGTGAGAGGGGAAATGATACTGCCTTCATAAACCAGGGGACATGACTATTTCTGTGCCACTTCATAAGGCTGTGGCTGTAACTCTGTCTGGTGTTTGTGCCAGCTTCATTTAGCTGTGCTCAGGTAACAAATGCAGTGATACTGCCACAGCATCCTCCTGGGAACACAGCAGAAACCGCAAGGCGCACCCAGGATCCCTGGAGAGGCTGTGCTCTGATTGTCAGCGCATCCTGAAGTCTGTGCTGCGCTTCTTATTGCTTTTTCTGCCCCTGATAGATAAATTAAGCCATCACTGGGAACAATCCTGTCTTTGCAGTGTATAAACATGCTCTGAAATTAGTCTTGTCCTTCTGTTGTGAAAGGCTTCCTGTAGTTCAGAAGGGTAAAAAGTGGATTTTTGTGATTTGAACAAATTGCTCCTAAACTCCCTGTTTACAGATTAAAGACTTTTTTTTTTTTTTTTCCAGTGGGAGTATTCTGTCCCATTATGTTCTTGGAGCTTGCCCGTGAAAAAGCAGCCCTCTAGCTGAGTGCCTCCTAAGCACTATAATTGCAACATCCTGTCTATCTGAGCCATAGGTTAGCAGAGAGAAGCCTTTCTCTGTGTCTGAGATACAGTTGGTTTGTTGCATCCTGATTTACTAATGAAGCACAACTGATGTAGGTGATATCAGAAAGTTCCTCATTTGGAGGCATTGGTATGGGGTATCCCACCCAAGTACATGCTCATGCAATTCTGCAGCAGGACATTTTCAAAAAAAAAAAACAAAAACATTTGTAGTTTTATGATGGTAGTACTGATAAATTAGCTGTATACTAGTTAAAGACTTTTGTTAATGGGTCAGCTGTTTGCAGCATTACTTCAGTGTCATTAACTTAGAAACCAGTTTTAACCAGTTATAGCAATTGCTTTCATGTAATTTAGGATTTACATAGTCTGAGGAAAAGAAGATTAGGTTAATGGGGGGGAAAAATAGCTCTGCCTCCTCCCTTCTAGTACTTTTTACTAGCCTAAGCCGAATTTCCAGAGGTAAACTGCTACCCGTAAAGAGGCCCATGGTTTAGGAGCATGCCACCAAAATGCTAGGTGTGTCCAGAGCAGGTTATGGGCATCCAGAGATTTGGAAGGGGGCAAGCACCTCCTTTACCAGCCTCTGACTCAGCAGAGTAGTTGTCAGCAGGGTGGGACTGATCAGCTCAGGTAGCTGCTAAACAGTTTTGCTCACTCTTGAGTCCATCATGAAGCTCCTAAATCAGCTTTTATTTGGTCTAACCAGCAGACAGCTCCCTGCATCAGGAATGGGCAGGTGCTGTTTGTAAGATTCTTTTGTTCTCCAAAAAATGACTCGGGTTTCTCCATTGTAAAATTGAAGCTCTATTAATGTGAAATTATAAATGCCAGATGTCCTAGTCATGTATTATAATTGTTTTCCAGTAGATTGCAACATACCTGAGTTTGTGAAAGGCAAATGCAAGAAATCTTATCTTACTTTAATTTCTTTCTGTGGGTTTTAATAAGCTCTTTTAATAGCTGTGGCCATAAAGAAAGGTCGATGACTTTGCTGGGTTTTTTTCTTTGCAGCCTTTTCCTCATTGTTCTTGTGATTTCAGACATTATGGCTTTGGTAAGTTGTTGTTGCACATTCTCTTCAAATAAGATCAAGAAGCAGAGAGTTTTCCTAATTCCATCAAGAGAGATCTGAATTTGTTTCAGACTTCAAAGTTTTTCTAACTAGGGCAGAGAATTGGATTGAAATCCTAGCATAACTTAGAGATAAAACTCTTCCAATCACTGCTTTTTGAATTTCATGTAATTAATGCTTCTGAAGAAGCAATGCTCTTATAATAATAAGAGACAAAAATTAAGTAATAAGTTAACATTTGGAGCTCCTCATGTGCTTTGCAATCATATTCCTTGGAAAAAATTAAACAAGAATATCAGTTTTAGCTGTGTGCAGGGTTTAATTAATTGTTCAGGGATTCTGAACCTTTTACCCACCCCAACGTCTCTTGAAAAAGAGAGGAAGGAGAAATGCTTTACCCACCAGCTCCATTAGACTTGTCAGAATCCAGATCAGCAACATCCAAGAAGACACTTTGTGCCCTTTGTAATAAGCTGTCAGGAAAAGATATCTTCAGAAAGCCTGCATCCACAAACGAAGCTAGCCAAAACAACCCAAAGCTGAACAATCCCCCAACACAGTTTTTACAGATTAAAAATATGTTTTCATTGCCCACTCCAGCTGTCTTCAAATTAGCAAGCAGTGCCACTGGTAAATAGAATCCTTTTCAGATCAGCAGGTAGAGCTGGTGTTGTCACTTTACACATGCTGGTTTTGTTTTGTCCCTTGGAGTAAGCACTCCTGATCTTATTTCCTAGTACAGTGTGATCTGCAAATATCACCTGACAGGAAAAACAGCAAGTAAAAAACAAATAATTGCTAATTTGTGTGTAGAGTGAGAAAAGGAGAATGTATGCTTGTGTCAAGTTTCTGTGTGACTAATCTGCTTTTGGGTAACTTCCACAAGAAAAGAAAAAGTATACCAATAAACCACATTCATAGCATTTCACTAATAAAATCAGTATAATTAAACCAAAAGAAGACTATAAGTATTTACTGGTGTGTATCAAGCCCCAGTATATCCAGGTCTTATATCTCATGTGTTCTCCTATTTTGTTTTAAGTATTTTGAAACAATTAGCAGGTATGTACTTGATGTACAAAAAGAAAAAAGAAATTACCAACGAGGTTTGTAGGAGATATGCAGAAACTGTCAAGAAAAGAGAAAGGAACTAAATGAAGAAAAGAGAAAGTAGCAGGACAAAAAGAGAACTTGTTTGTAGTCTTGAATCAATGGGGCCACCAACTAGAATTAGGGGAATTCACTAATAGATAAGTACTCTCTTCTCCCAACATTATTTCCACTTTACAGGTGGAGAACTGCTAGAATTGCCCAAAGACATTTGTGTTGAAATTCCATGAAAACTTTTAGGCACTGCATTATTTGGCATGTTGTTATTTCAAACAATAGGTGTCTTGGCTTCTCTTATTGAAAAAGTTCTGGTGTTTCTCTGGTTTTTGCAACCCATGCTAGACAAAACTTAGTCCACCTCTTGATGGTTTTGTTTGTTACCATGTTAAATCTATTTCTGATTCCTAGGGTATTATTTACTGTAGTCCAAATGATCATTTCTAGAAAGGTCTTGTTCTTATTCTATGTGAAGAATTAGAAATTTGGAGTAAGCAGCCTAAAAAAATTGGGGTTTCTTTTTCTGTTTCATTGTGCAGTGTTGATGTACTAATAAAAGTTGTTTTATTTCCTAGCATTTTTTCTTTTTGGTTAAAGATTATGGAAGCTGGCTGGATATTGGCACAAGGTACAGTACCTTTTTTGCTTCCACAGCATTTTTAAAGGTTCATGAGTTCATACTATATTTTAGTGAGTTTATTTTTTTAGTAAGTTTACCTACTCATAACTCTTTAAATTTTTTCCAATTACTCTGCTTAATCAAACGCTTCAGGGGTGTTCCACATATTTTAAACACATGTGCATGCATATGTATACATATACATACAGCTAAAACTTGTGTCTTAAAATCTGTGCCAGAGCAACACAGAGTAAGTAATAAATCCAGCATGGCAAGAAATACAGTTAGTAGGATTTGTTTGAAAAGTAACTAGACAAAAAGTATTTTAATTAATGTTTTGCATTTTAATTAGTTGTAATCGCTGTTAAAATAACAATTTGTTGAAGTTGTTAATTATCTTGTACCTAGTTAAGCCTCCATATACAGTTCACTGTGAATTAGTGAACCTTGTGTAAATATGTTGGTGGCTACCAAAGCCCATCCTCCAAGCAGGAGAAGAGTTTAGCATTTAAACATAGCAATCACAGCTAAAATAAGAAAATTTGTTTTGTGTTATGAGTCATATTAACCTCAAATACAAGGAATACACATTTCAGATTGACCTTCCCTAGGTTGTGGAAATAGATAAAATGCTGTAATAAGCTTAGCAGGGAATGCGTTGTTACTAATCCAGCCAATCTGGTCACTTGACGCTGTTATTTAAACAGGAGCTGAATAGTGGCCCATTGTTAATATTCTGTTTAGTCTATATATACTCTGTGCTTTGCTTTTGTGAGCCCCAATGTTCCCAGCAGCATGTGGACACATGTGCACACGTGTTCTGCCCGTTTCCTTTGGAGGTTCCAATTCCTGCTCACTGATACCTTTTGAAGGTTCCTAGTGGGCAGAGGTACACTTAGATCAAACAGTGAAAATGTCGCTTTAGCATCACACTTCCTTGCTGTGGTCAGTTTATGGTAAGTCAGAGGGCTTCATCCTTTGGTTTGAATTCCTCTACAGATTAATAAGGATATTTAAGCCCTCAGAAAATTTCTGTTCTGTTGGGCAAAAAGTTTTTTGATCTGGAGTTAGCAGCAAAAGTATTAATTGTTACAAGTATCCAAAAACTTCCCATCTGATACATGGTCTTCATAGCTAGAGCTTTACAACAGTAAGGCATTGCTGGATCTATTTCAGCTGGAGGGTTGCCTTATTCTGAGGAGTTTAGGGGAGCTCATTATGCACTGCTGTAATTCTGCCTCTCCATGTGTGTGTTTTGATCACTGAAGGAAGCGCTGAAAAAGATCTTTTGAAAGAGTAATTTGCAATTAATTTTTAAAGTGGAAAATACATAATGCTCAGGCAGTCTCTGTCATTATTTCGCTTTTGAATGCTTGACTCTACCACCTATGATATTTTATTGTAGTCTCTTTTATACGTTTTATTTGTATGTGTGTATATGCACATAAGAAAAATAATTAGGTTGCATAAGAAAGGAAGTGAAGCCATAGGTGAGGTGCTAAGTGGTCCTTCTTATATCTAGCATGAGCATTATTTTGGCACCAGAACTTTCTCCTCTGAGCAGATTTGTAATGTGTGATCCTCAGGCTTGGCAAAATTAGCAAGCAACAGCAGACTTTTTTTTTTCTTGTTTGTTTGTTCCTGAAAGCGAAGATGAGCTTCAACGGGTTTTGGGTGATTCCCAAAACCAGTGGGAGTGAGATACTACCGTAGCTCTTTCCTGTCCTCCTGTTGCAAGTGCAGTGACAGCTCTGTGGCATTCTCATTGCAGTGTTGTCTGTTGCTGCTTTGACAGCAAGGTCTGAAAATATCCTGTCAGTTGACATTTTCCATGTTGCCAAAACTTTCCTGAGAATAGGAGCAGTCTTGGGGACAGCTGCTCTCATATTTTTCTTTTTTTCTTGTCACACTGATAGGAAGAGCATATGAATGTGTCAGCAAAAATATCTGGATTTGTGTTATGTTACTGGTTACCACATCAGTGAAATCAGAGGTGGAAAAGCATCAGTTTAATTGCCTGGTGGAGATTAAATCTTCTGAAGTCTCTGAGTCCAGTGGTGTATGCACATTTGTAAAGCTTTGATGTGTGTTTCCTTACTCATCCTGTTTTGTGGTGATGGGCTTTCCATGGATTTTCTAATTACCACAGTTCAAAAGTTCTGTATGTTCTCTCTCTTACTAAGAATATGCAAGTTGAGTAGGAGACCCATTACCCAATATTTGGTTTTTCCAATAGCAAAGTTTCATGTAGATGAGCTGGCTTTAAATCCCTTGCAATAAAAAGACCTTCACTGTTTTTTCACCTTGATGTTTTCTTTCCTAGTGGGTCTCATTGTTTGGAAGTAAGGTTTGTTTACTGAACTGACATTTTCTATTTTTAAAAATTTCACCCCTAACTCCTGGCTTTTATATCATATTCTACTATGCCTTAACCATATGACATGACATTTTACCATGCCTCACATTTGCCTTAACAATACAATGTGTTTATTCTTCCAGTGGAATTCACCATGTCATATAAGTATTGTCTTTGAAAACAGATTTCTACCTCTTCCACTCTTCCAGTTTGTTAATGAAATGCTAAGTAACAACAGATCCAACATACAATCCTGTATTACCACATTCAGCAAATTATCAACGCACCATTGATTCCCTCCTCTCTGTAAATTATCAATTACCATAAATATTTATGGCTTCTTAGAAAGTTTTAAAGCCCCTTTTCTTAATGGTCATGCCAAAATCAATGTAAGCTTGTCTTTCAGAGAGTGCTTTCCATTGTTCAGATATAATAGCTGGATAATAATCTTGCAGTGAATGCAGAACTCAAAACAGCAGTTTACGTAAACTTCTAAGGTCTGCTAACCTTGTCCTCTACTTATATACCTTGAGGTAACCTGAATTGCATAATATGCCCCAGAAGAACACACCATTAAATCTCTTAAAAATAATAATATAATTTTCCTAGTGTTTTTGATGTATCAGTGTGGAATACATGATCATGAGAAGTTTTTTCTGACAGATCCTTTTATTTTTGAGTAACAACCAAATGGAATAGCTAGCTTTTCAGCTTCTTTGTCACCAAAATTATTTCTCTGCAGCTTAAAAGGTGTGTTTATCTTTATCTGTAGGTTTCCAGAAAGAGAGAATCTACTATAAAAAGCCTACTATATCTTTACAGTATATGTACTTTGTAAATAGTTGTATAACCTGATAATGAAGATAAACCTTAAAGGTTCTTTATATGGCTGTTATGTAGCTTTATATAGACACATAGTATACTATTCCTTCTCTTTATAGCTGTTGGAAGATAAAGATATGATCTTAACTGTTCTGCAGTTTCAAAGGTCAGGGGACATAAATAAAGCACAAAACTGGGTTTTTTAGGTTTTAGGAATAACAGAATAGAGTTGGAGTGCTGGGGCTTCTAGGTTGAACTGTTAGAACAAAAGTTTTATGATTTGTTTTTGGTGAAACTGAGGAGAGAGGGTGTGGCATCCTGGCTGGAAAAGCAGGAGACTTAAAATTCGTAATCTAAATCTGGGGACTCAGTGTGTGCTTGGGAACAGTTCAAAGAGCATGGCATGTAGAAATAATTGTCTCCTGACTCTTTTGAAGAATGCTCATCCAAGTCCCTGCACAAGTTGTTTTTGTTTTACTTATTTTGTTTCTAGTTTTATTAATTGCTATGGTGACTTACTCCATCTTCTTGTCTTTCCAGCTTCTAATCAGGTCTGTCATCTTAGGAATTAGCCTGTCTTGGGAGAAAGCCAAGTTTTGGAGCAAGATTGATTCCCACTGCTTACCACCCTCATTTTTTTAATATCTTAGGTTCTTCTTTGTCTTTGATTCTTCTTGTCTTCTTTTTTTCTCACCAATATACACTGTCACAAAGCCAGAAGGTGGTAGTTCCTCATATGTTCTCCTTGTGGTTCCTTGCCATTGAAACAGGTGTTTTGCATCCTGATGAAAAATTTTCTTACTGCCAGCTTTGCCTGTTGACATTGATCCATAGATAGGGCACTCACCTTTCCATTGAACAGTGCTACCCTGCTGTAGATCATCCTTGATCCCCCAAACCTGCTACCTTTGCCATCTCATCCTTTATAAGCATTGCCTCACTGTGCCCCATTATGCTATTCTCTTCTACCTGTTTAATGGCTCTTCTTCCTTCACATGGATCTAATTTTCCTGGAGCCTAGAATCTCACAACTCCTCATTAGCTCAGGTTTGACTTCTGATGCAGAAAGCTTGTTTTGAGAACTATCTCATTCACTGTAACTACAGATCCAGTCAAGGGTGCAGGTTCTGAATTGTATAGGGATCAAGATTTGACACTGCTGTTGTGGCATATACCTGTTAGAGTCTTGTTTTCTTTGCTTAAATACAGCATTACCCCAGCCCAAGAAGTAATTTACCAGGCAGAGCTGCCTGCAGGCAGTGCAGTACTGGTTGCTGAGAGCCCCAGAGATGCTGGCTGTTTGTAATTACATGACAAGTAGATTGAAATTCTTTTTATTGTGCTCTATGACATTATATATATATATATATATATATATGTTTGAACAGCTCATATTTTATTAAAGGAGCATAACTATGCAGACTTTTGCAGTATAGCAAGGGAGAAATGTGTGCAGCATTCTCTTCTTTACAAAAGTATGGAAGATCCAGTCCTTCAGCTGACAGGTGGCTAAGCAGAGTTTGAAGAGAGACCTTTTTGCTTTGAGAAAGCCTCTCCCTATGCCCAAAACACTGATCACATCTGAAAGATGTGATGAAAGACCCATTTGGGGGGTGCACAGGAACTCAGATTCCCTGTCTGGAGTTCATGCATGGTCTGTGATGGTCTTGGGGTATCTGTGGCAATAAAGGCAGGGCCTTCATTTGGCTTGTGATTTTCAGATTTCTCATTCAAGCCTTCTTTGAAAGTTACAAGGAAAGTGGTGTTTGTTGCTTACATGAGAAGTTAGAATTCTGGTGCCAGGTGGGAAGGAAAGCTGAGGTGTTACCAGTAAGGCAGGAGACACTAAGTGTGCAGCGGTTTATCAGAGCGGCTGTTCTGTAAGAGCCAGCAACCTTATCTACCTGTGGTGAATGTACAGTCCCCAAGGGCACATTACACCATGAAGATAACTGTAGCAAGACTTTCATCTGTCAGTGTGTCATTTCCCGTGGAGAACTGAAACCAAAGTTGCAAGACACCCAGGTGGTCTTTCAAGGGCAGCCCTTGAGCGAGTTTATCTTTGTTGTTGTAAATGTGCTGTGAACTATGAGGTCCAAAGTGCACTGCCCAGGTGACAGTAGGCTTTGTGCCTGACTTCATCCTCTCCCTGTGTCTTACACCTTTCCCACAGAAACAGGACAGGAACTTGGTTCTCATAGATGTGCTGCTCATTATGCTCACTGAGGTCTGAGCCCTTTTATGATGGTGGATTTCTCTAATTGATTTTTTAAAACTATGTATTTAAGTGAGATATTTGTGAGATGTTTTAGTCAGACTCAACTGAAACAGAAAAATCTTATAGCATGCATCTGGACTGTTCTTATGTTCTCCTTGGTTGGTCCTTTCGTTGCTGGCACCCTGGCTGTGGAAGAACTTTTTGGATTACTTTTATTCCCTCACACTGGTTAGTGGCCCAGCTTTGTTTAGAGCTGGTGCTTCTCCACTTCACAGAGCTAAATTGTGCTAGGCTAGCGCCAGAGTTGTCACAGTCTCAGGGCTGTGAGGATTGATAGTGTCGGCATTATGAGCTTTACTGCTCTTCTGTGGCTAAACTCTCAAACTGAATGAGTCCTCTGGCAGAAATTCCAAGTCATTAAGCCAGCAAGCATTCCTTGCAATCCTTTTTTTTGACTAAACTGAGACTTCTTCGAGGCTGAAGTTACTCTGTTTGTCCTAAAGAGCCATTTACTTTGGAATAATAGGTATGTGTGCATCAGGAGGTATGGGTACCTCTCATGTCAGAGTGCTAGTTTCTTCAGTAGTCCCAGGAAAAACTAAAGCCACACTGGATGCATAATGGACATGGGTGCAGCAGTGTTTCATCTGCAGCTCTAACCTGAAATGTCACTGGTTTTGGAAGATTCCTAGCTTCTGAATGACTAGTGGTTTACATTAACCATACTCGATTCAAATATTACAGAATCACACAATGGTTGAGGTGGGAAGGGACCACTGGAGGTCATTTAGTCCAACTTCCCTGAACAAGCAGTAACATATTACTCAAGATTGTGCCCAGATGGCTTTTCTCCAAGGGAGGAGACTCCACAGCCTCTCTGGGCAGTCTATTTCAGTGCTCAGCCACCTGCACAGTAAAGTTATTCCTCATGTTGAGGTGGAACTTCCTGTGCTCCAGTTTGTGCCCATTGCCCCTTTTCCTGTTGCTTAGCACCACCAGGAAGAGCCTGCATCCATCCTCTTGACACCCTCCCTTCAGATACTTACAGACATGGAAGAGGTCTCTTCTCACTTGTTTCTTCTCAAGACTGAACAGGCTCAGCTCTCAGCCTTCCCGTGTAAGAGAGATGCTCCAGTCTCTTAGTCCCTTGATCATCTTCTTAGCCCTCCACTGGACCTGCTCCAGGAGCTCCCTGACTCTCATATACTGAGGAGCCCAGAACTGGACACAGCACTCCAGATGTGCCTCACCAGGGCTGAGCAGAGGGGCAGGATCACCTCCCTTGACCTGCTGGCAACAATGCTCTTCCTAATGCACCCCAGGATACCTTTGGCCTTCTTGGCCACAAGGACACACTGCTGGTTCATGGACAGCTTGTTGTCCACCAGGACCCCCACATCCTTCTCCACAGAGCTGCTCTACAGCAGGTCAGCCCCCAGCCTGTCATGGTGCTTGTGATTATTCTTCTCCAGGTGCAGGACCCTGCATTTGCCTTTGTTGAATCTCAGACAGTTCTCTGCCCATCTCTACAACCTATTGAAGTTGTTCTGAGGGGCTGCACAGCTCTCTGGGGTATCGGCCACTCCTTCCAGCTTTGTGCCATCAGTGAACTTGCTGAGGAGGCATCTGCACATGTAGATGTCAGGTTTGACTGAATGGTCTGTAATCCAATTCTTCCACACGGAGGGAAAGTCTGCCTTCCTCCAGACTTCCTCCCTGATCTCTTGGGTCAGGGATTCTTGAGAGCTAGCCTTGGCAGTGAAGGCTGAAACAAAGAATGCATTCAATGTCTCAGCCGTTTCTGCAGCCTCTGT
This sequence comes from Pseudopodoces humilis, assembly GCF_049639895.1. Taxonomy (NCBI): domain Eukaryota; kingdom Metazoa; phylum Chordata; class Aves; order Passeriformes; family Paridae; genus Pseudopodoces; species Pseudopodoces humilis. The sequence goes on along the minus strand of NC_142200.1, from coordinate 82,604,257 downwards.
TGCAAGGGTCCCTGCTCCATTCAGTAGCAGGCCTGCATTTTCCACAGTTTTCCTTATGTTATTGGTGTCTTTGAAGAAGCCCTTCTTGTTATTAGCCAGATTTAATTCCAAATGGGCCTTGAGCACAGAATGCCAAATGCCCTGAATTGAATCTTAGTCTGACCCTGAATAGCCCATCTGCAACACCCATGAACCTCAGGTAATAGAATTTCAGCAAGTGGAGCTCATTGCTTGTTAGCCTTTTAATCATGAGTGGCTTCAGGACATCCTAACCCAGAAGCTGTATTTTCATATTGTGTCTATTAGCCACTAGAGATGAACTCATCTCTTTAATCTCTTCGCATGTGCTACCACAGCAAAGAATACCACAGCAGAGAATTCTACAGATTTTAGCACTGTTTAGTGAATAAGTAATGGCGTTTTGGTTTGTTTTTTTGGTTTTTTTTCTTAAAGCTCTTTGTCACTAGAATAGTATTTTCTCTAGAAAATTGCGCTTCATCTGACATAAATATCTGAGTTGTCTTAATACCAAGGATGGTTTGCCTGATGGGAAGTTCTCTCTAGAATCTGACAGCAAATGGAAGTTTTGCAATGGTTTCACTCACATACACTGAGTTATCCATTTGAATGGAAAGTATACCTGGTGCCTCTTACTCATTTGGTGTATGTTCAGTTCCATTTTCTGTTGTCCCCACTATTTTATTTTGTCTGCAGCTTGGGTTTTTACATGACAGTGCTGCTATAGTACATGCCTTCTAAGAGCAGTGTATATAAAATCACATCCTAGATGAAAAATTGGCCTACTTAAAATAAAAAAAAGAAAATAATTCTGAGATTTGTTTATGTTTTTTTTCTTTACTCTGCAAATTTATATTTTTTTTCTCACTTTTTTAATCTGTCTCTTCCTTGCAGCATCAGCCACTATGTGCTGGTGATGTCACTGACCATATTTATGATGGTGATGAATGGACTGGCCCAGCTGTTAACTACACAGAGACTTGGACTTCCCAGAAGGACTAAGCACCATTCCACATGATAAAGCATCCTCAGGCTTCCTCTGAACCAACCTCCAGCTCTGGAATGTAAATAAGGGTTAAGGGACTAGAGTGCCAAAAACCCATCCAGCAATCAGAGTGCTGTGTTGAAACAGATTAAATGCTGTCACATGACTGAAATTTGCATTTGAGGGTTGTCATTTAGACACCAATGGGAATATGGGAATAAAAAAGCCTCTCTTTATTCTTCAAGTGTACATATGTTCTTGAAAATGAAAACAGCAACAAAATTCTTTTTAAAATAAATAGGCAACTGTCTTTCGGATTGGGTTTTTTGGTAAGGTGGGGTTTTTTTTCTTTTTTTTTGTTTTATAACTTGGCTGCCAGCTGTTTGTTTACACATACTCTCATTAGGAATCTGCAGAGTTTTAGCTTCATTTCATGTCTCACATAAGCACCTCCCGGACTGAGGCATGAATGAAATCAGTCTGGGCAGATCACTGGTTTGTATGTAACTGATGTGGCACACACGTTGGAATATCTCTGAATTGGACTGTGCTTTTTGCAAGCTGTGTCAGCGTGCCTGTGAATATGTTGAGGCAGGTTAAGGCTGGTGAGGCTGTGAGGCTCTTGCTGTAAGACAACATCTTTCAGCTCATCCTGCTGTGAATTGCTGCTGCTGACTGTGCTCTCATGCTGCCTCCTGAGCTTGGGCAGGCTGAGCAGTATGACACTCGGGTAACTGATCCAAATGAAAAGGAACCTGGTTAAATAGCAGTCAAATTCCCTGGGCCAGCTCATGACAGGGTGGGCAGGAAGGTTAGGGCTGATTGTTTCCATAGCAGCCCAGAGTTAGATCAGCATAACAAGGTCATGAAACTGCATCTGCAGTTGCTGGTTTGCAGAAAGTGATGCCATGTGGAGACTTTTTTTTGTTGTTGTTTCCTTGTTTTTCTTTCCACTTGTGTTCTACTGATAACAAGCATCAGTAATGGCTGCACAATGAAACTAATGCAGATTCCCTGTATACCAATCACAAGTGAGAAGCAAGGAGAAGAAAAACTGTTGTTCATTCTGGCCCATTCTATGATGGCCTAACTAAAAACTGCTATGTAATACCCCTGTGTCACACTCCCAGCTAGCAGCCAGGCCTTTCTATCTGGAAGCTGATACATATGGTGCATGATGCTGGCAGCCAAGGCTAGACATGCATCATGAGGGCTTCTCCAATACTCTTTCCAGCCATCTGGCATTTGGCCATGGTCACGTGTCTGTTAAACAGTCTGAAAACTAGTCATCCCTCTGCAGGAAGTTTGGCTGGGAGAAGCTAGTCACAAACCTCCATCTGCTTGTTGGGTACTAGAAAAAAATGGCATCATGGGCCTGCAGTCATCTGTGCAGCTTCAGAGTGCCTCCTGAGGGTGTCGGAGTACTGTTAAGAGAGTTATTTTTTCCACAAGCTGGTGATCCAGTGGTCTTACTGGGCATGTTGCCTCACAGCTGGCCTCAGTTGCAGAAGATATTTTGCATTTGTTACAGGCTGTACCTGCAGACTGCACACCTAAAGGTGGACATGTGCCTGGTGCTGGTGGTTGTACCCTACTGCCAAGACAAGGAGCAACCACGAGCAGCTGGGAAGTTGCCACTATGGCAAAGTCTGTGTGTAGGCATGGGAATGTTCCACACTTGTTCCGGGATCCAGTGAGTGTCCACTATGGAGAGCTATCCTCACGTCAGCCTCACTCCACAAGTATCTACAGCACACTGTAGCATTGTGGATGCTTGCTGTATCCTCAGCTTTCTGTCACCTAGCTGATGTCTTGTCCGCAGTGCTGTCCCTTCAGTACACAGAGCTCTAAGCCATTGACCATCCCAGTCTCCATTGATGGAGTGACTGCTTTGCAGAACTACTGTTTGTAGAACAAATTCAGTCATGGGAGCAGCTGAACAGCTGGCATTGATGTGAAGAAATTTACTCAAAAATTGGGAATGTGGGACTCACAGGGCTGCCACCCTTAAGTCACACCTTCTACAAGCTCATCAAAGCTGCTTGTTATCTATGACAAGACCAAGTGGTATTGGGAGGAACATACTGCTGGCACTGCAGGGTCTCTGGGAGAATGCGGAGGAGCTCAAGCCTGATACTTTTTTTTACCACAAGGGGCTGGTAATAAAACAGCATCTCAGCCCACTGTGTCTGGTGCTGCTTGTCTGTCTGTGGTAGTAGGAATAATCTATGTATTCTGGTATGCAGGCAAGTGGAAATGACCGTGCAAAGTACAACCTACATCAGTTGTGCTTTCTGCTTACAGTTTCCATAGCACCTTTTCTTGCAAAGTGAGTTTTGTTTCTTACGTCCTTCCTTGTAATAGAAGAAAGGGGACAATGAGCATAGGGGAATATTTGTTGTTTATCCCTAGTGCTGCTCTGCAGGTGTTCTTGTTTGCCATTTGCTCTGGTTGGGCCATTATGGTAGCAACCTCAGCTGCCCTTTCCCCCTCTGCTTCCTTGCATCACTGTGCCATTTGTGAATTCAGTTTCTATCAGAGGCCACAGGAGTGCTGGACAGCAGCTCTCATGGAGAGGCAGGACTGGCTGTGCTAGTCTTGCATCTCCCCAGGGAAGGCTCTTGCTGAAGTCTTGGCCTGCACTTCTGGGTTGACTCCAGCATGGAGAGGTGTCAAAAATTATCCCACTAAGCTACTTTACACAGCCCCATGGGGTGTGTGACAAAGTTCACTCTTCCCTCCCACAGATGTTCTCCAGAAACAAATGGCATAAGCAATAAAATGTCCTCCCTAGCCTTAGCAGCTAAGGTAGGGAGTAAAATTTTGTATTTTGATTGGTTTAAGCTTTCTTTTGTTCTACTTGTGGGTCTTTGAGCATCATCATCCCTCTTCATGGGGTCCTGACAGGATTCAGTCCACAGAAGGGGGGTTATGAGTCAGCAGAGACTTCCAGCACATGTGAAGGACATGAAGACAGAATTACCCCAAGCCCTTCTGCCTGCCTTCTTTCACCTGTAGCAGAGCTGCACACTCTGACTCTGGAGCAGGTGAGGCTCCAGAGAGTGAAAACCTCAGGCTGGAAAAGGCAGGTAGATTGACATTGTAATTTATGCCAAGGGTGGCACAGTTTTTATTTTTTTAAACTAAAAACCTCTGCAAAGCTTCTATCTTCTTGATTTCAGATCCATGGATCCCTGAAGAGCTAACCATAATCCTGGAGTGCCCATCAGGTGGTGTAATGCAAGAGAAACTGTACTGAAGAGCATCTTATACAAAGGTCTTGTAATCTTCAGCGCTAGGAATTGTTCTCTGCTTTTTTGTTATCAAGGCTATACACAGCAGTCTTTTGATATCTGCCCAGGGAGTGAGCTGTTTCTTCAGAAATGATGAAGCTTAGATTGTATCAAGACCTCTTATGACTCAAACTAAATAACTTCCCTTTCTCCCTCACAGAGGAAATCAGATTTTACAAGCTTTGGCAATTTCAATGCATGCCGTGCCTGTTAGCTGTAAGTCTGGTACAGTCTTCACATTTTTGAATGAGAACAAAGATGTGAATGAACATTCATGGTCTCACCCAAACCTTAAACTGCAGTGTCTGGTTTAGAGAAGCCACAATGCAAATGTTTTTTCAGCTCTTATCACCCCAGCTAATTTGTAAGGATATGATGCTCATTACTTCTCCAGATGGTTTGTGTGAATCCTGCAGTCCCTTTGCCTGTGGCTTTGGGGCGGTGGTGTACTTCTCCCAGGTGTCTTTGGCAAAAAGGATGAGAACATGGAGGGTGCCATGCTTCTGCATCTGATAGATGTGGGCTTCTGTGAGCAGGAGCTACCTGAAGAGAATATTTTTGGGAGCTATAGTTGTGGTACGGAAGGGAGAACTTCTCTGTCTTGCACCTGCTCTGGGCTCTGCTGTGTGTCAACAGTGGTGGGACATCTCCACATGTCAGCTAATCATCACTTGGCTTCATCTAACTTGAAGGTGAAAAACTTTATTCTCCTGTATGTTGTCTTTGGGAAGCTGCTTGGTGAGCTTCTATGGCTGAGGAAGATCTGGGAACCTGTCTTGCAGAGCTGCCAGGTGTGTGGTACAGCCCCAGATCAGTCCTGGTTATCCATCCATGAGACAGGGCTTGTGGTGAGCCAGAACTGACCGTCACGGCAGCTGGTGATCACCAAATAATTTGCAGTTCTCACTGGTCTCTCTTGCACTAGTTATGTTCACAAGGATGTGTAGTGTTGCATCCAGTTCCTTGGCTTACACAAGCTCTAAAGTCAGCTGCTTCCTGCAAGGGCTCCCTCCTCACCCCAGGGCAGGGCACAGTATTTTAGCATTTGAGGACTGAAAAGGGGAAGAAGGCTGAAAGTGTGGCACTCTCCCTCTTCCCAAGACCTTTGAAATCAAGCTTGTTCATATTTTATTTGTTTATTTACTGACTTATGCTTGGCATAACTTTCTAACTTTGAAGGTGGATAATATAAAGCGGATGACAACACCTTTGTTTTGTTTGCATTTTATTTTCCATGCGAGTTGTAAGAGTAAATGCTCCTAGTGTTACATAAAGTGAAGTTGACTTAAAGGTTTTGCTCAGGTCAATACTGCTGACAAACCTGTTAATAATGGCTGGATATCATCCAATGCTTTCTCTGTGGCGGGGAGAAAAAGCACCAGACCAAGTTTCCCCCAGCCGTCTCTGACTGCAGTGGGACACGGCCAGGGATGAAGCCCATTTCTGCTCTGAATTTCCTGCAATCTGCACCCTCCTTCTCGGTGTCTCACCTCTGCTGCAAGGAGGTCCTTTCTGACCTGAATTGTCCTGTGACCCAATGTACAGCCACCAAGTCCTGCACACCTGATACCAGGGCCAGTGGTTGAGTAAGGGACAGAGTAGTTGTAGAGTCAGGCCTGGGGAATTTAAATTGAAATTACTACAAAAGCAATCATACCTGGGTCCAAAGTTTTTGCCTCAAAGTGAGAAGGGAGGAGGAATATGAGAAAGCCACGTGTCACTGCCACGGCTCTCACTGTTCCCACTGCTTTCTCTTCCTTCTCGAGGGGTTTGCCGCTCCAGCAGTACCTGCCCAAGCCTGGCTCCAAGCTTCAGCAACCACAAGCTGATCCAAAGGGCACATGTCCAGTAACAAGCATTGCAAAATTGAACCACTGGCATTTAGGGCTGGAGAAACCTCTGACCAACACCTAGACTCCTCTAATTAAACTTAACTTACTGCTCTGGCAGAACTGCTGAAGGACAAGACCTCAGTGCAGTTCATATTGACTTTCTGTGGAGTAACCTTTATATACCTCAATGGATGTGGCCTTTTAGTGATGGACATCATTATTCTGACTTCTTGGCATGTGAGGCAGTGCAAGACAAAAATTGCAGAGTAATTTCAACAGAGGCTGAAATTTGGTGGTGTGAGTCCCGGTGAGCACACAAGCAGAGACAGACTCTGAAAATGCTGTGATTTTATTTTTGTATCAATTTCCATATTAAGTTAAGAGACACTAGAACTTACTGTGCAAAGCACTGCTATCCAGAACTATATTTAGCTGCTCAGATATTTGTGTCTCCATCTCACTAGATCTCCAGAAGTGAGTGGATATTTTCCATCAAGGGCTTGTTATATCTGACCTACTGTGAAAGGAAAATATCTTCCACTGTCATGCATTTTTTCATACAAGTGGTATCTTTCTGTGTCTCTTCTAACCTACTTTAACACATTATATTTCCTTTAAAATGCTACAAACTTACTTGCTTTACTGTAACTTGGTAATTAACTGGTAGTTACAGCTAAAAGAAGAAATTAACACGCGTCTCATTTTTAAAGAATTACATAGTGCAGGAAAACCTCCTAGTATTTGGGATGATGGCCAAAGCTCCATTCAGGACCTGAACTGAACACAAGCCTTCTGAAATTTGTCTGAGGCTCCTCATTTCCTGGGGCTTTATTTTCCCGCCAAACCCAAAACAGCCATCCAGTGGACCCTGTCTAAGATTTATTTTTCCCAAGCATGAGGGTTTCCCTTGAGGGTCCCTCCTACCTTTGCTTCTCCAGCGATTTGTGTCCTGGGTGGCCCTGCCAGCCCAGCTCTGCAGGAGAATCTTAGGACCATTTTGCAGTCAGCACCCAAACCCAGGACAGTTCAGGGGATGAGTTTTGTTCTGTTTGGTGGGTCATGATGGCAGCCAGTCTATCACGGGAAGAGCCCATTTGCTTAGTTTGCTACTTCTTTCTTTCTTTGTTTAGGACTAGGGGTTTTTTAAACTTATACTTAAAGCTTGAGGTTTAGTTTTTTTCAAGTAATGATTGTGAGACCAGCTGTCGGCATTAATTTGTTTTAATATGACTCAATCTGAGCAGTGTTCGAGCTTCCTCTTAGAAAATGTAGCTGACTGCGCCATTTTTTTTTTTTCAGGCAGTTGGCTTGACAGAGAATAAATTTTTACAAAAAGTTGCTTTACAGAGCAAGGGAACAGACTCTGTCATTTTCCCTTCCTGCTGCTCATTTCTTGCAAAAGTACCTGACATCTGGGGAAAAGCAGCCTTTTCATTAGTGGGTGCATGGAAGGCCCACGGGCAGGAGCGCAGAATAACTGGCTCTGCAATTTATAGAACTGCAACTAATTGTGTTTTAAGGCTCTGTTTTAGTGAGGCAGCAATGGTGCCTATCATTCCAATAAATATATTGGAACTGAATGGCAGTAACTACACTTTCTCTCCTCGTGGCAATTTTAATTCTTTGTGAGAAATCACAGCAGCTGTGAGCTTCCTGAAGACAAAGCAACAGAGCACAGGTAAGTGGAGGTGACATTCCCCTGTAGTTCACAGCAATTAACCTCGGGAGGGAAAGAAAAATTAAAATGGTCACTGGTGTTTGGGAGAATTACCTTGTGATGCATTGCAAATACCCTTGTAGGCAGTGATTTAATTTAATCTGTGCCAGAGTTATGCAAATATGCTTACGATACATTTGATGGCTTGATCCTTTTCTCACTCTGGGAGGGGAGGAGGAAGATGGATCGGTGTACATGCTTCTAGAGGCAAAATGTGTGATACTTGTCAGGTTAGAGCTAACTGGCATTATTTATTTGCTTACTTTGCAAGTCTATGAATGTGTCTCACCATTAAGAAGACGAACACAGTAATGATTCTGTTTAATTAAGGGAAAAGTAACTTTCTTGTGAGTTCTAAGTGTCACTTGATCTATCTGAGGTGTCACAGGACTGGAGAACTGCAGAGGGCTGAGGAAGCGTTATTTGTGCTCAGTTCGTGGAGCTTTATGAAAGCAATTTACATATTTGCACACTGAAGCATAACTACCAGAACATAAGCGGAGTAATAAATGATTAACTATAAAAGATTGGCGGCTTGGGCAAAAATCCAGCAGAGCACTTAAGCATGTGCTTAACTTCAAACAACCTGGCCCTCCTCGCAGTGTCAGGGCCTCTCTTAAGTTTGGGAATCTGCTCCTGCTCTTTAGTTAAGTGTGTGCTTAAGTGACTGGGAAGAACAGAGTTTGGCAAAGTGAACTTATAAACAGAAAAAGCTTTCTCCTAGAATGCTTTTAAACTGGGATGGCAGCTGTAAGCAGGACTGTAAGCAGATCAGAGCTCATCACAGATGGAGCATCCAGCTCCTATTGATGAAGTGGGAATTGTCAGTTGCCTGGCATTTCTCAGACAAAGAGCAAAACCAGAGGTATTGCAGCAAAAGACTAATCTAGTCTGCCCATTTCAGCACAATGTTTTGTTTTGTGCATTTTGTTCTGCTTTGTTTTTAATTTTTGAGAACATAAGCATGCTAAATATTTTATTGCTGTTCTGTGATAATCATGCTCTGCTTTGGCCAAATGTTACTTTCACTAAATAGTTCAATTGAAAATGGGATTTGGCAAAAAAAAAGCCTCAAAAACCCCCAGAAAATAAAACCCTCCACCTCCCAACAGTATTTTAATTTTCCAGTAATTTGAAACTCTTCTCCAGCATTTATCTTGCACTCACCAATGATCCTGTTGGTAACTTTGCTTCATTACAAGCCACTTTCTTACAGTGTATTTGGAAGTTGGAGCTGAAAAAGCTGCTCTGAAGCATAAGCGTAAAGCAAAAGTTGAAGGCCCAAATGAGGGATTTGGTTTTGGTCTCCATGTAACAATTCAGGAATTTTTCCATGTGCCTGGATGAAATTTACCAAATGAGACCTACAAATTAAGTCCACTGCTTTCTCCTTTTATCCCTTCTAAAGGAGAATATTTGGGCTTATATCTGTTGTCAGAGTGACTGGCTTCTTGAGTTACCCTTCTCATCTCCAGCAGATACCGGGGAGCAGTGGCTACTGTACATTCACCAGGCATTCACTCAATCCTCGTGGGCTTTCATGTCACCACAGAGTGATACATGCTGCTGTTGCATGTTGTTTCCTTTTGGGAAGCTTTTTGGCTCCATAATTATTTTTTTTTTTTTAATTTATTTTATCGCTGCTGATATAATCTCTCTTAAACCATGTCTGAAGTTCTTGGTGGTTGGGTGAAGCTTAATTAAAGCATGTCAGTATGATGGTGTCTTTCATTCAGGAGACAAGAAGGAAGATGATAATCTTCTTTTCTGGAATAAATGTGAATGGATTCAGTGCCCAAAATGCAAGCTCTGGATAATTTACAAGAAGCAGAAAAAGGTGAAAATATTTTTCCAGGGCTCCAATCAAGATCTAAGCAATAAGATACTGTTACTGAAGTGTGTTCCTAGCCTGAATAGCCAGGAAACAAGCAGGAAGAATAGCATCTAGAAAGTCCTAGAGACAGAAAAAAAGAGTTGGAAATATAATTTGGACATAATAGCTGAAAATTCTCATAACAAATACGAATTCAGGCTGGAAAATGATAAATTATCTCTGATTTGATTCAGACTGTCTTCAAGGCTTTTGTATTTCATTTTTTCTTTTCAAAATCAACAGGTTTGCATAAAATTACCTGAATCTGTCAGCAATTTCTCCTCCTAATGGACCTAACTTGAAAGATGCTGAACAATGATCAAACAGCATGAGATACACCTACAATGAAAGTAGTCCTATTTTTGTAGTCAGACAGTGGGGGGGGCTGGAGCTTTCTTCATATTTTTTTAAAGTATCAAAATGGATTTTATGCTTCTGTAAGGCATGGACCTTGGATATAAGCCAAAAACTGTCGAAATCCACAGGAATTTCGTAAAGCCCATTGAAGCCAATGGATTGAAAGGTCAGTGTTAGATAGACCAACAGTCAAAGTGCTCTCTCAGGAGCATAAGTTAAAGGCTGGTTATTACAAAATTCAAGTGCTTCCATTTTTTGTAAGTCTACTATCATTCCTTTTTTTACAGCCAGGTGCTGGACCTATATGGAAGTCGTGGTTTTCCAGAATGTTATTGCAGGTGCCACACTGCTGCAGCTTTTCCAGGTAATGGTTTAGGTGACCACAAGCTGATTGTCTTCTCATATGCAACCCAACCCACTCCCTCCAGCCAAATCCTCCAGCTCCCTTGGTCTCAGATTTAAGATTGGGATTGAGAAATCCCAGCCTTTACTCAAAAGTCTTTGTGCTTTGGTCAACCCATGAGCATGCGCAGGAACAACACCTGGTCACAACTGAAGATGGGAAAAACCACTAACATTCATTTTCACAACCAATTCTGATTCCTTGGGAAGAAAGTATATTGAGGTGGATTTTATCACTGGCAAATTAATTTGAGAATTGGTGATGGATGTGGAAGAGGAGCTGACAACTCTTCCATTATCGAGTGGTTTGGCTTTGCTTCTATTAGTGAAGGAAACTACATATAAATATTTGTAGTTTGGGGATTTTTTGTCCTTTTCTCCTGGACTCAGACAATTAAGAAATCAGATAATCATATAAATTCATACCAGGAGAGGCAAATGTATTGTTTTCTGGTTTAAACCCGCTATTTTGTGTTTTGTCTTTCCCGCAAAATCCTTCCCATTTCTCAAATGTAGGATAAATAGGGAATATATGTCAGAAAATATGTGATAATAAATGTTTAACTGCAGTTTTCCATTCCACATGCTGAAAGTAAGAAAAGGGGGGGTGGAGGAATAGACATGATAATTATGTCCTATATTATCATATTTTCTTAAGCTAGCATGGGAGAAAGATGCATAATTACCTGGACAGAGACTGAGTATATTGACTCAGCTGGAGCTGTTTTTCAGTGTGTGAGCACAAAAATAAAGGAATAACGCATAAAAATGCTATTATCCTTGGAAAAAGCAATATTCAGCTATCTTGGCCATTATGTAGGTGAGAACACAATGAATACCAAGACTGCTGAGTCTTTTTGAGACTCATACATGAGACCATTTGCAGGAGATTAGTTAAATCATCTAGGCAGAATGTCCCCCCTGTCTGTTTTACCCCATGCTCAGATGCTGGGGAGCCTGGAAGCAAAAGTCGAAAGAAGATGCAACACCGCATGAACACTTAGATTATTTTTTTTCTGATTAAAGAGGAGGCACAAAAGGTGGGGAGGGACTGGCTAGTCATGGGAAATGCCAGTGGGGAAGTTGGGCACCTCTGGGTTCTGTCACAGTATGCAGCTTTGGGTAACTTGATAAAATGTCTGAGATTACTTTCTTAAACTTGATTTAATTTTTAACAAAATGTTGTGACACCAAACTTCCCACTTCAATCCACAGCATTCAGTAGACGGGTCAGTTCTTTCCCTGTGAAATGGGAATTGTTTGACAGCATGACCCACTCACACTTTACCCCTTCTCTGAAAGGTTAATAGCCTACCTGGACATGAGGGACAATTTCCTTTGTACTTGGAACAGGAATCTGATCTCCTTTGGGGTTTCTGGGAATCTCAGTGATGCAAATAATACCCGCCTCCAGCATCAACTTGAGTGCCATTTGCCAAGTTGTGACTGCCTGGTGCTGATAAGGTACAGTGTTACTTGCTGGAGCCAAGACAGACCCTGGCCTTTCTTGCACAGTATCACTGATGGATGGGACCCTTTCTCTGGGCTGCATTTGTGTGCTTCCAAAGCCTTTGCAGGCAATTTAGAGAATATGTCCCCAGGATGTTGTGCTTTGGAAAACAGGCATAGGGTTTGGAGCATGTTAGCTCAGCGTCAGTTTTACTAGCAGTACGGGACATGAAATAACACAAAGTTTTCATTTGGCTATAGAAATGACTAAATAGAAGTACTTTACCATTTAGGGAGTGTTACATTCTTGTCATGTCTCAGCATTTTCAGATGCAACAGATGAAACAAATTAAATTATGCAAGCACTAAAAGAACGCATTGTTAGCCCCGTCTTAAACTTGCCTGCAAATAAATTATCACAAATAACTCATCTTGAAGATACTTTGGGTGTAATTTTTGCCTTGTGCTGGTCCATGGAACATATATACGTGTGCGTATCTGTAGGTGACCCATAAGCTGTTCCTCCTGCACGTGTTGCCTGCTGGGTCTCACAGTGTAGGAGAAACCACATGACTGCACATCCCTTACTTGCATTCCAGATGTGTACAGCTTTGGCAATTTGTTTATGCAGTTGAATGTATGCAATTATCAATAACAATAATAATATGCAATAACAGAACTCACAATAAGTCCCAATTAATGTTGCCTCAGTAATCTTCCTTTATGTTGTGTTGGTTTCTGTAGATTTAAGCACTCAGCATTAATGATGCATTAATGTTTTCTCTTGTGTTTTAGGGGGGTCTGGGGGACTTTTTTTGGTTTGTTTTTGGTGTGTTTTTTGTTTGTTTGTTTTTTTTAATTCAATGCTGTGTTTGCAGTATATAATTTCCCATTTATTTTGTTCTCTTTGCTCAGCAGGGACACTTTTTCCACTGACTCTTTATGAGACTTTTTCATGAGTACGAAAGCCATTTATCTTTATTAGTTGTATATTTTGCTCATCACCTCTCTTGCATTTATGAATTAAATATTTATTGATTTTTTTCACAAAGAAGAATGTCCCACTGCTCAGAAGAACAACTACCAGCAGCTGTGCGCACAGAACTGTAAGCAAAGCAAACCTTCATTGCTTCTGCATGCACTTCCATGTCAGAAGTGACAGGAACTGAATCTGTCTTTTAATGGAGATCCTTATAGGGCTAGGTATTTTCCTTCCAGGAATCTGTGTAACAGGCTGTGAAAGAGATTGCATCTGTTTGTTTTGTTTCTTGTTTTTTGGTTTTTTTTGCTTTGTGAAACACAAGCAAAAGTGAAGGAATTTTTTCTTGTCTTCCCCACTTTTTGCTTGTAATCTCGTTGAACTGATAGGTATTCATTCTGATATTATATGAAACCTATATAATTAAAACTGAAAGTGATTAGCTTACTCTTGGTTTTTCATTAATTAATTTTAAGGCTCAAAGGATCAGTGTGGTCAGCTGTCAGATATTGCTGCATGAAGCCTGCAGCCCTGACTGGATCTTGCTGCAGGAAGGTGTGCAACCCTGTGCTGGAAGTGGTGTGTTTGTGTAGCGTACTGGACAAATCCCCATCATCTCTGAAAACAGGGAGATTGTTTTCAATCTAGATAATGTACCTTCAAACTGCAGCCAAGGAATTTGATGCTGAGTCTCTGTCTAAAGCATGGAAGCACCCTGTCAAAGAAAGCAGTCACAGAAAATTGCTTTAAAATTGTTTCCTCTCCCCAGCAATATCCTCTGTTGTTTGATGTTATATCCCATGAGCAGAAGACCTTGTGGACCCTGGGAAGGCTGTGCCTGTGCTCCCTTCCCCTGGCTGTTCCTTGAGTGTCCAGGTAGGGGCCATCCAGACAAACGGCACTGCTGACCCACTGGCCAGTCATGCCTGGTCTTGGCCATGTGCTTTTCCCTGGGATCTCTTCTTCTCCCAGACTGCTATGTCTCATCAGTCATGTGGAAGTTCAATTATTTTTGAGACTTATACCTCTGAGACTCCTTTGAATTCAGCTGAAATTGGCTGAGAGAGAAAGGCAGAGAGGGATGAAGTCTTTTCTCCTGAGGACACAGGCTAGTAACTCTGGCTTCCCAATGACAATCCTTCTCTCCCCTCCCTTGTTGCAGCCCTTGGCAATTGGAAATTAAAGACAACTTTTGCCCTCTGGCAGAAATCATGTAGGTGGATCACTCTTTTTTTGGCAATGAAGTTTTTGCCTCTGCAGTTTGTGATCCGAATGAGCCAAAACTAATCCTGTCCCACTGTTCACTACTGACTTCCTTGAAGTTGGAAGCGTGCTCTGAAGACCTGAGCTTCAGCTTTTTTTTTCTTGGGTTTGATGGTGTTCAGGAAAGAAAGGGAACTTCTGTGCCCTGTGGGGTTGCTGGACGCAAGTCTCCTGTGCTGGGCTGGGTCTGTGGCTGGAGCTCAGACCCTCATCAAGGAGCTATTATGCACTGGCCCCTCCTGAGTGTACAGGTGGATGTAGTGACTTTTTTTCAACTTCTTTTTTTCAGTTGGGCTGGCACCACTGGGATCACTATAAGGACAGACAAGGAAATGTGGGTGAAGACCCTTTTGCCCAGCATCCTTCACTGAGGGACATGTTGTGTTTAACACTAGTGGAGCCAGCAAACTGAAATGGCTTCACATTGGCTGCATTTCTCAGTGGACTCCCATAAAAACACTTTTTCTTTTCCCAGTGCTTGGAGATTTGCTTCTTTTTTTGAAGAAATAGAAACATAGAGAGGAAAAAGCCTTTCCTCAGCAGCACTGTTGACACAGCCGCAGTTTTCATTATCTGCACTTTTTTTCCGCGGCAGCAATAATGTCACCTCCCTCGTCTGCTCGAGGCTCTCCTGACACATCAGTCAATGCCCAGAGCAAGATTGCCACAAAATGGCTTTTGACAGGAAGGGCAGCTCGTGCCCTGCAGCTGCGATGGCTCTTGTGGCAACTGACTGAGGACAGCGCAGGGGCGAGCGCTGAGGTGGCATCAGACATCAGGCCTTGCACGGCGCTCCTCAAAACACTCCGTAATAATCTGCTTCTCTTGTGGGACTTCTCCCCTTTCACCCCTGATGGATTCCTTTCTCCCTAGGGCTGCAGCCCTGTGTTTGCTGTTCTGAAACACCTCTGTAGTGATCAGCTCAAAGGCAGCAGAACTGAAGGTGAGTTTCTGTGTGTCTTGGCTGAGGAGATTTGTGTTAAAGCCTTCTTGCCAGGCACAGGGCACACAGGCCATCCAAAGCTAGGCTCTGATTAGTCATCCTCCTACAATTTAAACTCCACTGATAATGCATCTTCATTTTATTGTTTCTACAGTAAATCCTTTCTTTGCAAGATGCTTTCCTCTAGCTAAGGGTATGTTGCCTGTCATGGAGGTATCCATGCCACTGGGATAAATACTCCTGGGGGGCAGGAACCACAGTGCCAGGAGGTCCAACTAGAAGCATTGCTGCCCTTTGATGTTAAAAACCCCAGCTGGTATGATAAGGTGAACAATCCTCATTGAAACACACACACCCCATCACTCTGTCCTCCCCCACTGGTGCTTCTAGGGTGAGGCATTGCAGTGGGAAGACCCCATCCCTTGAGTACCAGAGTGCTGGGATGCTCTCAGGGATGCAGAGGGAGGAGGTTAGCTCTATATCCTTTGTTGCTACACTTTGCCCCCTCCGGGCAAAAACAGGTCCCAGTGTTCCAGGGGCATTTTGGTCTCGATGGGCCTGTGCCCACCGGGGAGAGCTCAGGGCTCTGCAGCAGCCTCGTCGCTGCCTGTTGGAAATGGCCCGGCTCTGCCTGACAGTGAGTGATACATTCCCCAGTGGCATCAATCCAGGCACAGCTTCTCCCGTGTCAGGTTGGTGATGAAAGATACTCTCCTCTGCCACCTCCTTCTCCTCCTCCCCAGGACTGACTCTTTGAAAACTGTGGCTGGCTTTCAAAAGCTGGCTGTTAAAACGCTTGCTGCTAAAAGAGATAATAGTGCGCCTGTCCATGAAAGCCAACCATCCTGGGTGAGCTCATGAGAAGAATCTGATCTAACCTGCCTGTCTGAGCAGTATTTATAAGCACTGCTACCCAAGGATTAGGCAGCTCAGTTGCACTGATGTAGTCAGTAAAAGCAGCTGTTTATATTTAAAACTTTCTGATGCAGCAAGGTTTTATAAAAAAGTCACAAGGCCACACTTTTTTCTTTGTTTTTTTTTTTTTCTTTTTACTTTTTTTTTTTTTTTTTTTTTGTTGGACAAGGCCTCCAGAGGAACAAGCAGTACTTCAGAACCCTGCTGCCTCCATTTATTTAAACATTTCAGGATCTTGCTGTCATGTCCCCACCCCCCCATCCCAAACCTTAGCAAATAACAAGTTTTATTTTTAACACTGTAAAGGAAACCAGGATGCAAATTCCCAGAGTTGCACCTACGGTGGGCATGTGGAGCTGATTTTCACCAGCTGATGAGCTTTAACTGCCAGTGCCCTGCTGACTGTAGGACTGGGGTTTTCAATCAGGTCTGGCCAAAACATAGCTGGTTTATCCCTCTCAAGTTGTGAGCCACTCGAACAGCAGCCCCTGGGCTATGGGATTCAGCTGACTTGTTTAGACAGAGAGGCTGGAGAATGATGGGAAGCAGCTGAGGAATAAAGGTTTTCCTGCTGAACCCTAAAGGTGGGATTGCTGGGGTTTTCCTGCTTACTCTCTTCCTGATGGTTCTACTGGTCCTCCTCCTGCTTCGGGCTCCTTCAGGTAGGTGTCCTGAGCTCCTTCTATATGGGGTTTTGGTATGTGGCTTTTATCTTGAGGCAGAGAAGCTTCCAGTGCTGCTCATGGATCTTGGTTGCATACCCTTTGTGCCCAGGGTCCTTCCCACCCCCTTCTGAACATCAAAGGGGCTCCCATGCCCAGCTGCTCTTGAAGGAGCTTTCCTCCTCTCTGGGGAGGTCTGTGATACCCCGGCAATGGTGGGGGTTTTTTTCAGCTGTTATTTGTTGTTAAAGCATACTAATCCTCTGATTCCATCTAAGAAGGATTGGAAACCCTGTGTTTTATGTTTCTCAACAGTCAGCATTTTCACTCAATGAGACTGAATGATACAGGACGTTTACTTAGGCCTGAGGGTGTGTGATACTAGAATAAAGTTAATAAAATAAAAGCGTTATTAATATTGTACTTAGCTTTAAGTATTTATTTTTTCTGGCTGTTCCCTCAACCAGCTAGCTTTTTGGAGTAGTTCATTATCTGCTGCTACTGGGCCTGGGATATTCTGTTACCTCTTCCTCTGATTTTAAAGGTGATTTCTAGAGAAACTATTCTGGTTGCTGTATTCCTTCATGGAAAAACTTTCTTTTCCTCCTGTCTGCTTGCCTCTTGGTGCCTGACACTTACCCTGGGACCTGGCTCTGTAAGGACTTGTATTGCTTCTGTGCTCCCCCACCCCCGCTTCAGGTTACTGAATTTACGTTTCTATTGTACAAGTAATTACCTCATTCCTGGCTCCGGGCTGTATTGCCTTTGCTTAGGAAAACACTTGTGCTGTGATTCTAACATTTCTCGTGCTATATCACTTATAACAGTGCAGAAGCCTTTGAGGGTTTATAATTGATAGCTCACCACAAGTTGTGCTTACAGCCTAAATGTATAAACATGACCAAAGGGTGATCTGAGGACGTGCTTCCTGATATGGTGGATGCTTGGCTCCCAGTTTGTTGGGTTTTTGGGACTCCCAGCCCAAGGAGCTGCAGAAGAGATGCTGGAATTCCCATAGCCAATGAAGGGTGAATCCCATACCTGTTGCTCTCCCCATTTTGGCAGCATGTTGCTGCTTTTGCAGCCGTTTTTCTACATCAGTATCTGTGGCAGATGCAAACCAAAGAAACAAGGGACCTCCACTGCCTGGCTGGTGGCCTTCAAGAGAGGTTTCTGCAGCCCTGGTGTGTTCAGGGCCCAGTGCTTCCCTGCCAGGACAATGATGTTTTGCCATCATCAAGGAGAGGCCATGGGCTCTTCCGAGCAAGAAGGAGCTTGCTGTGCTTGCCAACCCTATTTCTCCATGAGCTTTATGCACAGATGGGTGTGAGGATGCACATCCAGCCGTGTACTTCCCTCTCTTCCATGCCCCCAAAGGTGTCTGCAGCACTTGCCTAATAGTCCTATGGATGGATAAAGAGATTCTGATGCTGAGCCTTGCCCTTCCCCGTAAAGCCAGCCTTTTCAGAGTTCATGTTATGATCTTTAAAAAGGTAGCTTGGAAAAGCACTTTTAAATGGAAGGGAAGGCCAAAGAGGAAATGTTTTGCTGAAAAGTAATTTCTATCTAAAAAAATAGGTCTTTGCCTAGTTTCTGTATTAAAATTTTTATCAGAGCAAACTACTTTTGCAGGGAAGTTCCTTCGCAGAAATGTTACTGGTTCAGTACAGGAGTCAGTCTCAAGAGAGGGTAATTGTTTGCTGATCCATATTTGAAAAAACAAGTCTCCAGTTAATTTTCTTTTTCCTGAAAAAATACCCTCTGTCACTTGAGGGTGTCTGGCAAATTTCAGGCTCACAGTTCCACAGAGGAAAGCTGTGCTAGAGCTAAATTCAGGCTTTCTATTGGAAAGCAAAGTGTGACTTGTCCTTTTTCTACTGCATCTTTAGAATGGATGTAAATCCAGGGACTTCATTGTCAATATGGGTCTGAAGGACTCATTTATTACATCCCCATACATATGTTTGCTTTTCTCAAGTAGGGATGATCTGAATTTGCAGCCAGGGCTTGATTCATAGATAATAAAGCAGCTCTGAAATTCTTGATGTAGCCCTTCTAAAAATAATTCACAGGATTAAAAATCTCTGTCAGGAAGCCAACTAAATGGTAAAATTAATAATCTCTGCCAGGGCCCTAGGCATGGGTTGTCACCTTACAAACAGTTGGGATTTGTGGACCTTTAAGAGCAAACATCTATAATACAGCTCATGGATCAGTAACACTGTGGTGCAATTTAGTGACACTTTAGAAGAGGGGTGGAGAGGGAAGTCAATCCAAATATCTTCTTACTTGAAAAAAAGAACACTGAGAGCAAACTCTTTTATCAGCCCTGAGGTTTTAAGCTGACTGTGTTAAAACAGCAGAGCAGTAGGTTTTTTATAACAATTATGAGATAATACTTTCCTTTGTGAGGGTAATCCTCTTTTAATGTTTCTAATTTATAATTAAGCTAATTTCCATTAGAAGTTATATCACCCTCCTGCCCCATAATCTACCAATGCATTTATGGTGAAAAAGGCTGAAAATGAGCTGCCAGCTCCTTATGGCTGAACAGATATGTGCATACCTCCAGCATGGAAACAGGCCCATCAGCAATGGGCAACTCCTTTGTCACTACCAATTAAAAGGATTCAAGAGCTGTGAGACATCACAGACTCCTCGTGAGATGAGGTCACAGTGTGGCGTGGGCTGCAAAAATGGGCCCGAGGGTAGTGGTGACCCTGGTGCTCTGCTGTGAGGATTAAGCCTGGGCAGGTGGGTGACAACCCAAGCAGGGTTTCGCTGCTCATTTGCTCTGGTCCAGGGCAGGCACCCGGGATGCTTGGGGTGGCTGAAAGGCTCCGTGCTACACGGCATCCTGGGCTGGAGAGGGGCAGCCAGAGAGTCCTGACCAGGGACATCCCAGTGGGCACCCAGCTGGAGGGATGCTGAGGGAGGGGGGACTGCAGCACAAGGCCATCTTCTGGCTGCTGCCACCCTGCATCGGCACCGGGGAGAACCCAGATTTGGAAGGGTGCAGAGATCAAGTACAAACCCTCTTTCCCTTAAATAAAAAATGTCTGGACAAACCAGCTTAAAATCAGGTCTAGGTTCATAAGAAAAATGAAAATTGGAAAATGGATTCAAAGCTTTCCGTATTTCTTCATTCCTGGTATTAATAAAAGAAATGGAACTCACAGGTTTTTTGGTAGTGTGTTCTGGGGGGAATATTTCCCAGAAAAGCTACAAGGATCTGAAAGAAGTTTTTGCTTTTAGTTTTTCCTCTGTTTGATCATCTTAGCATGAGGTCTACAGCTGAGGATACTGTGTAGTTCTGGTCCTTTTGGCTTTTGGTCCTTGTTTTTTGTTTGCTTTGGTGTTTGCTTGATTGTTTTGTGTTTATTTCTTTTCTGGGAAAACAGTTTTAATAAAGGGACAAATTTATTACAATACTTCAAGTCTACAAATCATGACTGAGTTGTAATACCTCATCTTGATAGAAAAATGAAGACATGAAGGGTTTTGGAGCTGGACTTGACTCCCCTCTGCACTATTTTCTCTCTTTTCCTCTCCCTCTCTTCCCTTCCGGAACCACTGATGCATCTCTAATAGGAAAAACGCAAAGTGTGCAAGTTGTCTTGGCACTGTGGCTCTACATCTTGTCATGTTGCACTATTATGTTGACTCTTCTGCACAGGGATAGTGCATGAAAAAATCCCAGAAGCACTGTTCTGGTTCAGGCAACTACAATTCCGTTTTTTGTTGGCTCTGGGAAGAGAGATTGTGCAGAGACAAACATCTTGGAGCTAATCAGCTGGTTTGACTTAAAGGGAGCTGCGTGGAGGAAAGCCAGTGGCACATTGCAGATCTAACTGTGCTCAGACTCAGTTATTCTTTCTTTTGTTTGCTTCTTTGGAAGCAGAAAGGAAAAAGAAAGATGTGCAGAATTTTGCTTCCAGAAACTGGGTGTATTGAGTTGTTCATAATTATCTTATAAAATAGGAGGGGATGAAATAAGGAAACTTGACCCAATTATTTTCAAGGCTTCTGAGTGATTAATTTAATTATTTTGGTATTTTGTGGTTTTGTCCACTGAAGTATGAAGTCCTTTAGCTATATGTCTGTCCAAGTGCTTTTAGGTTAGGTTATTTATAGAGCTCCACTATTGTGGTAGATGTGCCTTTCACAATCCGTAGTTCAACACATTGCTCTGAACTGACATTGGTGATGAACCCGCTCTTTACACAAAGGGAACCAAGACAAAGCACATGCATTTGTTGAACTCTGAATGAGGCTATTCCTCATTTAAGAAGGTTTGTTTCAGTATGTTTTATTATCATGTTTAATCTATTTGCCCAAGTCTTGAAGATCCTCAGCACAATGATTCAGAACCATTAAGCCCTGTCCCAGATGAGGCAGTCAATGCTCTGCTGTTTACAGCTCTCCCCAGCCTCATACCCACGTACATCCTGTAACAAAGCCCTAGCACAGTCTAAGGAATGGGACACAGCTTTCCGGAAGAAAGAAGTCCTTGGCCGAAGCAGATAAAAAGGCTCAGCAAGGAAGCAAAACCTTTGATCCCTCATTTTTTTCTTGGTTACAAAATGGTTCAAAACAGACCTAAGGGTAATTGGATTGGAGCAGCAACTTCCTAACTTCTCATTGGCTCAGGTTTTTGTAGGAGAGCTTTATGAAGACAAGGGTGCTCTCTCTGTTTGACCTAACAAGAGCAGCAGCAAATCACCAGCCTGCTAATTTTCTGTTTCGTTCACATGATGTGTGCCTGCTGAAAATGCTACCTTAGGTCAAAATAAAACTCAATAGGAAAGCCATGTGACTGTGAAGGGAGAGAAAGGGCATGCTGAGCAATGCAGTAGCATATTAAAGAACACCTGTTAGGCTTGATTGCAGAAGTTAAATGCAGTATCTTCTTCAGCAGGTTTGGATCAGGCTTTTATGAAAAGCATTCAGGCTCATTTTATAGCAGCTTTATGTGTAAGAGATCTGTGGTTTGACTGTCGCAATGGAGGGATGCCTCAAGGGGCTTACACAAGTCACATGGGCATGAGCAGCTGTCTGGTCACACTCTGTTAGAGCAGGAGCCTGGGATGATCCTCTCTGGGGGTCATTGCTTCAGCAGTTCTGATACCACAGTGATTAGGTTCCCTTAGACATTTGTATGGTCACAATTGTTCCAAGCCTTGATGTTCACACACTTTGAAAGTTTGTACGTAATCAGTCAGCCCTCCTCTATCTATAAGCCACACAGAAAAGGCCTCTGAAGCTCTTATCTCTATAAAGAGGAGGCATTTGGGTTCAGGCATGTTAATGCTATCTCAGTGGACATCTCCAGTCTTCCAGAGATCCTCAGAAGTGAACCCTTCCCCTCAGTAGCACTGGAAAGTTCTGGATTGTGGCTCAGCACCCCATGCTGCACCCCTGGAGATCTCCTGTACCAGTGAGCATGGTCTGGATCCAGACAGACCTGTGAAGCTGCTGAGCATAGGCTGACCCTGGGTATGGGGGGATCTTGCTGTGCTGGTGGTAGGAGGGTGCCAAGGAAGAACTCATTTGTGTCTTCCAGGTTGGCTGGCTGGCTTGGGCTCCCTGCTACACAAAAGTGGGGCATCTTCTCCTGTAGCTGAGCTGCTTTGGAACCAGTCTTTATTGTGTTACTGTGTCGGGACAGAGAAGTCTCCCGAGGTTTGAGCTGAGTTCATAGAGACAATTTTAACCTGCAGTCTTGTTAGTCTGCAACTAAAATAAGCAACCCTTGTATAGCTTAAAGTTGCCTGTTGAAAATTTATTCCTTATCCCAGAATGATAGAATGGTATGGATTGGAGAGGACCTTAAATATCATCTACTTCCACCTTCCTGCCATGGGCAGGGACAAAGCCATGTCCAACCAGGCTTTGACCACCTCCAGGGGTGGGGCATCCACATGCCTGTGTTTTAATATTGGTGTCAGTGTGTCCACATGAACATGCACTGCATTTCTGTACTGCTTGTTTGGCAGTACCTAAAGTAGGAGAGTCCTCATCCCTGTACTTTGCCTATAATAGAGATGGGGTAGATGGTCAGGTTATTTTTCTCTTTCAGTGAGGATAAGACGGGATCCTTAGCTGAGGTCTCTGTGGCTCTGCTAGGGTGACATCAAGACATCAGCCTAGAAGTACATGGTGCTTTTGCTGGGCAGAGAGAGGTCCTTGGCCCAGGGACATTCATGATGCACATCTGGCCTGTTCTTGCTTCATAAAAGGGAAATTTTCCACATACCAGATCTGCTAGCTATTACTCTGAAATATTTAATACTCTAAAAAGTAAAGTTTATCCCTTTAGAGATGGCCATAAAACATATATTTGGGACGTTGAGGTGATGCTGTGGTTGGCCTGCAGTATGACAGTGGATTATAACCTCATGTCAGCAAAGCATTTTCAAACTCTCCAAGGAGAGCACCTTAGATTTGTAATTCATAGAATTTAGGGCCAGAAGGGACTATTAGATCATCCAGCCTGACCTGTATAATGCAGGTCATAGCATTTTTCTGAGTAATTTCTGCTTCAGTCCTGAAGCTTCTGTTTGAGCTACAGTGCACCTTATAAAGGAACATGTACTTTCAATTAAATGAAGCCAGAAATTAAGATTTTTAAAAATTATTATTATTCAGTGGTAGTTTGATCTAGCAGATAATTATTCTCAGTAGTTAGTGATTATATAGTTAATTGTATCTTCTTAACCAAGCTTCCAGCCGTTAGATCTTCTTACATTTTTGTCTCATAAAAAGGCATTTAGTATTAGAAATATCTTTTTACAGTCAAAGTTTTCACTATGAATTACAAAATCCTAAAGTTCAGGATCTCAATCATCTCAACTGGATATAATGCAAAGAAGAGAACGTCTGTGATCCTTGGATCACATTTTTTTTACTGTACATTCTATATGCCAACAGAATGGACTTGGTATTTGTGAAAATTAACAAAGCAAATCCCTTTTAATACATTACAAACAGTGCTCAAAGCCTGTATTTTAGTCAGGCAGAGGAATTGTCTCCTGCCTTGGAAAAAACCTCAGCTGAAATAAAAATTTATGTTAGAGCAATGCAAAGCATTTCATCAGACTTCAGACACAATTGAACTTAGCCTTGGGCCAGAGGCTGAGTTCATGAACCACAGCTCATGCTGGCAAAAATTCAGCTGTGAGAATTGCTGCTTCTCCTTCTCCCATGACAACTTGCACCTTTTACCACCCTCCTCAGAGCCACACACAGAGGGAGGACATGGAGGGAGAGAAAAGCAGGGGGGGAAGCAGCTTACATCTCCTGTCACACCTCATTTTTGCTGGGGGAGGATTTGGTTGCCCTTCTCTATTTTTCCCTCAGTGGGAGGGAATGCAGGATGGCATGAGAATGTCTGAGATATTCGTGATTCAGAGTGCCTTATATTGTCCTTGAAGGAGTTTCTGGGTTGTTGAGTACTAAGCCTGCCCAGAGGAAAAATAAATAAGGGGAAAAACCTCCCATCTCATCTGATAATGTTTGGAGGAGTGGAATACTTTTATTACAGCCAGGCACCTCCACCAGAAGCTCTCTGCTGGTAAAGTGTTCCTAATGCAGGGGCAGATTATAATAATCCCCTTAACAAAATACATAATGACTTCAAAATTGTTATTGCAACCAAAATCTTCAGTTTCTAAATCATAAAATGGAGCTTCTTGCTGCAGCTAAGCTGAAAATGTTAAGTGTGGGCCACAGTTCAAGAGAATCTCTGTTGAGGTGGTTGGTATATCTGGTTAGTCACTACGGTAAGAAGTCAACTGTGAAGAAAAGATACGTGATTAGGAAGTTTGGGATTTTTTTTTTAATACAAAAAGAAAATTTGGAAATAATAAAGGATGCCCACAGATGCCATAATATCTAATAGTTATGCAATAGATGCTGCATAACTACTTCAATCATAGAATGATAAGGGGTTTGAAAGGATGTTAAAGATCATCTATTCCCAATGCCCCTGCCATAGGCAGGGAAACCTCCCACTAAACCAGGTTGCTCAAGGCTTTATCCAGCCTGGCTTTGAACACTGCCAGGGTTGAGGTGTCCACAGCCTCCCCGGGTAACCTCTTCCAGTGTCTCACCACTGCCACAGTAAAGATTTTCTTCTTAATATCCAACCTAAATTTCCCCTCCTTCAATTTGTGCCCATTACTCCTTGTCCTGTCACTACAGTTCATGGTTCTGGCTGCCCTGTAGGCTCCCTTCAGGTACTTCAAAGTTGCTATGAGGTCTCCATGCAACCTTGTCTCCTCCAAGTTGAACAGCCCCCAGCTTTCTCAGCTTGTCTTTAGAGGGAAGGTGCTCCAGTCCTCTCATCAGCTTTGTGTTTCTCCTCTGGACTAGCTCCAACAGTTCTGTGTCCTTTTTATGCTGGGGACCCCAGAGCTGGATGCAGCACTCCAGGTGGAGTCTCACATGAGAAAAGTAGAGGGGGAGAATCACCTCCTTTGACCTGCTGGCCATGTCCCTTTTTAAGAATAGAGGATATATCTCCCGTTCTCCAATCTTCAGGGACTTCACCTGACGACCGTGATTTTTCAAAAATGACAGATGGTGTTTTAGTGACTTCATCTCTCAGGTGCCTCAGGACCTGCAGAGTAATCTCATCAGGTCCCATGGACTTATGCACACTCATGTTTAGGTTTCCTCCAATAGATGGTTACAGATATTCTTCCCAGCTTTCTGTCTTTGTATTTTATTTTCCAAATTTTTCAGCTATGCCTGTACTGAAGAAACATGCTTTGATGCAGTGGTGTGTAATGCAGTAAGAAGGTGCTCAGGAGTGTTTTGCTTGGTTAGCACCAATACTTGCCCAGCCACATCAAGGGTTTCCACAAACAAGACACCATTGTGTCTTCAATCTCCATGTCCTACTGTTCCAGTGCCATGGGACCAAGGAGGGTAGCAAGACATCTGTAAAAGCACCCCCTTTACTCAGCATCTGTCAGTCCTAGAGTGGAGAAGAGCCTTGATGGCTCTTTTGGAAGTTGCCATCATTCTCTCAGCTGGAGCTTTGTTAACAGGCTAGTCCCCGTATGCAGCTCTTTTTTCTAGTTCTAGCTTAGTCTCTGCTGACTGGCACATAGCCCCTCAGAAATAAAGATGGAAAAAATTGGACAGAAAAGAAGGTCCATGCAGGTGATATTGGAATTCATAGGTGTGGTGCAAGGTAGAAAGGAAAGTTAACAGGAAGTTTGGTTGTAAAACTTGCGTCAGTGAAGAAACACCGTAAAGGAGATATGCCTTTCTTATTGGCTATTTGTTCCTGCTCTCTTCTTTGTTTTGACACAAAAGAGGATGTACCTAGAGATTAGGGTGCTGATCTGGCTGAAAATAAGTATGAGAACCAGCAAACTGCTACACTGTTGGTTGCAAGCTGAGAACAACCTGTGCAGAGCTTGCTATAGAGGTGCAAAATCTGGTGTCAGGTGTCCCTCAGCCATGTTTCTTTTCCTGATGACTGCCTGTGGGAAAGCAAGGCAAGGTACTGTGTCCATAAATGTTTTGATAAACCAGACTGGTCCCTTGCCAAGCCAACTGATTTTATTTGGTTTTATGTCCGCATTTCTTTTAGAGCCAGTTTCTTTTGTATGTCCAATGATACCGCAGTGCTACTACCTGTTTTGGTGACTCTTCCCTGCATTGATGGCATGTTGGCAGCTGATTGATGGCCTTAAACTGCTGTTAAAATACCCAATGTCCAAGTGCCTGCAGGACTGTAGGAGATGTTTTACCGCAGTGTGCTGGACTGTATGCCATTGATCACATTGGGATGGCTCACCCAAGAGAGTAGTCACTGCTCTGATCTGAATGCTTCACAGTATTCCCTTATCCTACTTGTAACAAGTTCTTTGCAATGAAGAAGCCTGAGTAGCACTTGCAGAAGGGTGTTTTATGTGGATATTTGTTTTCTATAAGTATATAAAGAGATATCCATCTAGATGTGTAATAAACACCCCATAAAGCAGCTTAACTCTACATGGAGATTTGCAGCTGTGTTTACGTAGCCTGACACTGCAATATCCATACATCATCCCTTCCTCTAGGAAGTCTTGCTTCTCTTTTATCTCTTCTTGCCTTTTAAAGACTCTGAGAATTTACTTTGCTCCCACATGACCAAAGCTTGCCATGACCTCACTGCATCTGCTTCTTAGCAGATATTGTAGAAACACAACAGTATAATAGTCTTATGCTAACTTGGAAGAGGTGGACTTGAACTTGAGCACCACTGGTGGGAATGTGACATGAATTAATGAACATCTAGGTCAGATTTAGACCTCGTTATCCTCATGCCAGCAGATTGTGAATCTCATGCTCTTCTTGGCTGGAACCATGCTCATATGAGACAATTCACATGCACTTACACAAATCTCTCCAAAGATGCTAACAAATTAGCAAAAGGGTTGCTCCTTTTGTGCTTTGCTGGTGTCACTTGTTGTCAAGAAATGAGTTCTGCAAAATTCATCTGTGGAAAGCAATGCCTCATCTCTACAAGCAGCTTGGCACTCCAGGCACTGAGCTCGGACTTTTCAAATGAATCCCCATCTTCTGATTTGATTTGCTGGGGTTTTTTGAATTTGCTTCACAAGCTTGCCTAGGCAGAGCTGCCTTTTTGCTCAGTCCCATTCTCTTGCATGATGCCTAAGCAGGGATTAATTTGTTCCTCTGTTATAAATCTTGCAGGACAAATGGAGCCTGTCACCATCCATGTTCCTAGGAATAACCAACATCATTAAAGTACATAAGCTTGTATGTATGCACAAATTCACACAGAAACACAAATACACATTTCCCTAATACTGGAAATTTCCTGTAGGTGGTGGGAAACTCCACAGTTTACATTTACTCCTCATTATTGCAAGTTACATTGTGGTAGCAGTATGTAGAAGTCCAATCCCACATCTTCTACACATGGCGACTAAAACTGTTCCTCTCCAAAGCACTGGTGTGGAGTTACCACTGCAGGGTGTTGTGGAAGGTCATGCTTCTTCTCCTTTGCTCATCCTGCCTGTTTCCCTGGCTGAGGATGGATGGCAGGAGCCCCAGGAGAGGCTGCTGCACTGTAGCCCTGGTTGTTCCTTCTGGCAGCTGGTCTCCAGTGTGGTGGCAATTGTCTGGATATCTCAGCATGTGGATCCTGGGGAGGGCCATGTGAGCCACAGATGAGGCTAAAGCTCTGCCTGGTTTGGGCAGGGGTGATTTCCAGCAGATCTAAGTGGAGTATGAGAACAGACTCTTTACTCTTCTTCCCAGTCATGACCTCCTGAGCTGTAAAACCCCATGTCATTCACACCCTGTGGCTCCTTGGGCTGAATGATTAAAAAGCAATTGAGCTTGGTGTGCCTGATTTTTGTACCCTTTGTATTGCACATGCAAACTTGATATCCAGACCTGAGACTTTGAGTGAGTGGGATAGAAAAGCCATGTTTATTTGCCAGCAATTCTATGGTGTGGAGATACTCTGTATCTAGAGATCACAAGATATTTTACAAGTGTTATTAATCTCATTTTCACAGACAGAGATGCTGCAGTGAAGGGTGGATAAGATGACTTTGCAAAGCTGTCTAGGAGGAGGGGGCTGTTTGCTGAGATTTAAATCCAAGGAAAAGTTATATAGATTGAAAACATAAACTTGCATTAGCCTAATGTAAATAGCTCTTCCATACGTGTGATCTACTCATCCGGTGTTCTCGCTTGCATCTATCACGTTGTTAGTGCCCAGAAATGTTTGTAGAAAAGTTCAGAAAAAAACGGTGCTGTCCTCCTTGCCCAGGCCTGGGATGTTTCTTTCATTCCCCAGAACTGCTCATCAGTCTCCAGGAATTTAACCATGATTCCACTTCCTGTTCAGGAAATGCCTTGTCAAAAATGGTTGTCCATCAAAGAGATTTATATCTCAGTACAGTTCATAGGAATCCACTCTCAAATTGCTTTGTTCCAGATGCTCATACTTGGTGTTCGTGTTTCTAAAACCGATAAACTTGTATCTCATGGTAGTTCCTAGGGTGCCCTGCAGACAAGGGTGAGGATTTCTGGGTTGGCCCCAAAGCAGCATCACGAAAAGGGAGCACATTGGAGAAGCAGCTTCCACCATAGCCTTTGTAGGCTGTCCTTGCTGGCACCATGGGCTTGCCTTTGCAATGGGGAAGTTCTTAACAGTGATATTTTGCAGTGTGGGCAGAATGCCTCAGTTGTTTAGAGTACGGAATTTATGGCTGCTCTCAAATCTCTGCATGACTGTCTCTCAGAGTATGCATGCTCCTGAGGTTTCAGAGCCTTGCTCTTTCTTGCTGAGGCATCATAGGATGGTTGCCCCCACTTTCTCCACAAAGCATCCTCGGAAAGGACTGGATGGACGAGGATTTTCCATCCTTGGAAAAAAACTGGACAACATATAAGTCACAGAAAATATTGCAGAAAATTTCCACCAAGAATTTCCAGCAAAATTCTTCTGTGCTTCCTCTCTAACTATAGAGCAAATTTATAGAATCTTTAAAGAATAGTTTGGGTTGGAAGGGACCTTAAAGATCACCAAGGTCCAACCCCCTTGCCATGAGCAGGGGCACCTTTCCCTACATGCCCTTGTCAAAAGTCCTTCTGTGGCTTTCTTGTAGGTCTCCTTTAGGTACTAGAAGGTGCTATAAGGTCTCCCTGGAACCTTTTCTTCCCCTGGTTGAGAAACCCCCATTCTCTCAGCCTTTCTGCGTAGGAGGGGTGCTCCATCCCTCTGCTCATCTTCATGTTCCTCCTCCAGACTTTGTGGAATTGATCCTCCTTCTTATATTGCAGGCGCCAGAGCTGGACTCGGTACTCCAGGTGAGTTCTCACAACAGCAGAGTAGAGGGGAAGAGTCACCTCCCTTGACCTGCTGGTCATGCTATTGCCAACATAGGATAAATTTTCAAGTGCATGGATTTTTT
Organism: Pseudopodoces humilis; assembly: GCF_049639895.1. NCBI lineage: Eukaryota > Metazoa > Chordata > Aves > Passeriformes > Paridae > Pseudopodoces > Pseudopodoces humilis. Next base: position 82,574,619 of record NC_142200.1, on the reverse strand, counting down.
TTTTTTTGGAAGTTTTTAAATGGTTTTCCAGCCCTTGTTTTAAACCAGATACTGTTGTCACCATTTACCTATGCAGCAGACAGGACTGTGTAATGAAATACTTACATATACCTTTGTGGTACTTTCTGTAGTAGCAAGGGGCTGTTTTCTGTGCATTGACTGGACAGAGACTCTCTCTTCACCCTGTTTTGGTGTCCTCTCCCTGACCTTCTGCCACCTGCTCAGCAGACCTGTGTGACTTCCCTGCCACTCCAGTGCGCGCTGCAGCAACCTGCCAGCTAATCGGCCTGAATTTGCTCACACTGCTGGGACCTGACTTGCAGATTCCAGTCACCTTTAGTTGAGGAATGACAGCCTGGCAGCCTTCCAGGCTGCCTGCTGGATCTGGGCCAGCTATATATTGTGAAACTTTTGCTCCTCTTGGACTTTGCAGTAATTTTGATCCCCCTGGGGGATTTGCCTAGTACCAGGTTGAGAAATCCAATAAAAAGCCCTGGGAATTTGCTCTGTGCTCAGCAACACATAGTTGCTACTGACTCAAATCCTGTTCCTTTTACAGCAATATAAGGGGACTGTAAAACCAATAAAAGGCACTTTTACCTGTGACTGCAAATATTTTGGTGAATGGGAAAAAAAAGCTGCATGTGCTGGGAATTGAGATAAGATTTGATGCTCAGTCTGAACAGTTAGAAGACATGTAGAAGAGCTATAATTTTACTCTTTACTTCACTTTTGGACCAAGACCAAGACTGAGCTTATTCTTATCCTGTGCATTGCTGAGACTCCTTTCCTTGAATACATTAAAATTAGCCAAACAAGCTGAGTTTCTCTGTTGTCCAGATGAGTCTCCCGCTGCTGCACCCTGTGCAAACAGTACTGTCCCCATAAAATGGGACCATGCTGCACACTCCATGCCTACCCAAATGGTTTGAGAGGGGCTCTTCACGGAATAATCCCCAAGGAAATGGGTGCCTGTGCTTTAGATGCCTGCCAGTTAAATAAGGGCCATGCAGCAGGTTACAACCAGTGTTGTTTCCTTTGCAGAAGACAAAAACATCCACCTCAGCATAGCTCCTCCGACAGGATGAGCAAGGGTGTGAGCTGTTCCTCAGCATGAGAACTGCTGCTGAGGAACAGAACTCTGATCACCCTGCACACAAGTTACCTTGCTCATATATAATTTAATGTGGAATGTGGGAAATCGGTTTGAGAGCGAGGTAAAATGCAAACCTCTGAAGACAGCAGGTCAGCTGGAAAATACCTTTCTCCTACGTCCCCCAATGGCCATGTAAAGAGGTGACCCACAGCCAGGAAGGCTGATGGCCTAACAATTCCACAGCACTAACTTTTGCTTTTGCAAATGCGCACTAGGGTGGAAGTGAGGATTTGCTCAATTCTCACAGCTCTCTCTGTTCAGTCCCTGTAGCCAACAGCCAGCCATTTTGGGGGACTGAGGGAGGATGTGTGGTCAGTCTCCTGCTTGACAGAGATCAAAGATCCGTGCTACGGGCCAAGCCAAGCCACAGAGTTGCCACAAACCTGCCCTGAGCTGGTGCCTGCAAACATGATCCTCAGCTGCAGCTCTGGGAAGCACCAAGCTGGAAATTTTTTAGGGTCTCCATGGACATCTCAGTCACACTCAGGTATCACAGTGTTTGGGAAATAGTTATTTTGTTGGTATGTTTTAGTACAGCTATGCTCCTGGTGTTTCCTTGGAAGCTGCTTCCAGGGAAGAGGATTGACACACCTTTGCTCTTTCTCTTCTTGAACTGTAGCTGTGGGGTCTCCTAAGGGGTATCATCTAATAGGAAGGGAGCTGGGAATCACTGTAGTGCTATCCTCCTTGAGTGTGCCTTGACATGGTCTTGGACCTTCTTAAATGAAAGGTATCAATTACCCATTCCATTAGCCTTGATAATGTTTTATTAGTCATCGTGGTGATTATCTGTAATTGCCACTGTTAATAGTGTGCTATGATTGGCAGGGTTCAGCTTACACATGATTTCTGCCTTGGGTGGGGGAGGTAATGGCTGTTCAGTTTGTCACTGCTGTCCTCTGTAATAGTGTGTCTCATGTCAACTAAAGCCACAGCTTAGGAAAAAGTGGTAGTACTTAGGATGCTGGACTAAATTTGCCTTTCCAATTAAAGTCTAACGTCCCCCAAACCCGCTCCAGGCTATGAAGGACTTCTAGAAGTATCTAGGACCCCCAAGGAAGACACTGCATTTTTTAACTGTGCTTTGAAGAATTGAATTTTGTTCAAGAAGATGCCCATCTCTAACTGAATTAATGGTGAGCTGGATTAACACCTAAGTATCAGAAAACTTGCCTCACCTGCATGGGACAGCAGTTGCTTCCTTGGTTTGACATTTTAAAGAAGCAGCCCCAATGTCACCCTAAACCCTAATTTCTATTTCAGAAAGCCTAGGCAAAGAAAGAGGTAGGCAGCTGTACAAGAGAAGGACTGGCTATTTATCACTATACACCATATTAAAAATCCTTCCCCAAAAGAGGGTTCCATGGATTTTGTTTCCTGGCAGAAAAGAGTGTACCCTATTGCCCGCCCCTGTCCCCCCCAAACACTATGGGAATATAAAGAATTATTTATCAGAGGAGGTTTCTGGATCAAAGCCCTGCTGCAGCCTGAGCTCAGTGAGCTTCATGTTTAGATCTTGATTCCCACCCTTGCATTTCTCTGCTTGGCTTAACCTGCTCCTTCAAAACTGCTGAGTAAATTGTATGAATGCAGAAGCACTTTATTACGTGCCTTTGCAGTCCATATTCTCAGTCCACCTTAGATTCTGTGTATAAAATACAAATTGAGGACTTAGACCTACAGTGGCATAGCATGTATGATGCCCCTGTACGAAACAGCCTTTCATAAAGTCTGATGGGCACTTTTGCTGTCTGTAAACCATCACAATTTTCAAAGCTCTGCTCTCCAGGTTTCCTACCCAGGTCGTTGGAACACGGCAACCCTGTTTGGTTACCAGTCAGAAGTGGATGACCTGCTTGTTTATGGGGTTGAGGAAGACCCAGCAGCCTGATGATTAATGGAGTCCTGGGAGCAGCTCCTTTAAAGCCACTTTAAACTAGCTTTTGTTTTCTGCCTGAGCTGGCCCAAAGAACTGGGAACAGTTTGGGCTGGTTGTACTTAGCCTGGTGCATCCTGACAGTAATATGCTATATCCTGTCCTGCTGGGCACTGGAGGCAATGCAAAGCCAGTCTCTCAGGAAACAGCCTGGTGCAGCCGTGATGCAAACAGCACAATACACATTAGCTCTGAGCAAGCAACACTGGCTGAAAAGAGCTTTTTAAAAAAAATCTTCTTCCAGTATTTATAGTATGGCCATGACTTACTGCAAATGATGAAAATGTAAAGGAGTTGAATTCAACATGTTTGTATTTGCCAATCTTTTTGCATGGTTGTTTCTAACTAATCTGGGGGTTGTTCGGTGAAATTTAGCTTCTTTTTTTCTTTTCTACCCACCAGTTTTGCTTTCAGGACTTAGGACAAAAAGGAAAATTTAAAAATATTTTCCTTTATAGTGTTGGGTTTGAGGAAAGAACCACAAGCATTAGTGGTATTTTTTTCTTTAATGTATGTTTGTGTATGCATTTATTGTTTGTATAATATGTGTCTTGATTATAATATGTATGTTGAACCAAGTTTGTCCCTCTGGTGCCTCTTTCATCCTGTTTAGTCAAACTTGTTTTTTTTTTTTTCTGGATTATTCTTGTGGTTATTTAAGTGTGAGTGGTCTGATATTTGAAAAATATTAGTCCTTTAGCTGGACACAAATACCACAATTTTACATAGTCATGGGTATTTCTGCATGAATGGGCTCAGTCTAAGACACTTAAAAGAGGTTTGAGCAATTTAAGGAAGTGATGAGAATTGTCCCTCTGTTATTTAAAGATGGGTTGGATCAGATGCTGGGGAACTAATGAATCCCTTGTGCTCACATCTCAAAACCCCTGGCTTTCCATAAGTGACATGTGGTTGTCCCTAACAACAGCCAGATAAAATCTGAGTTAATGGTGTAAGAGGCAATTTAGCTTACAGTTATGTGCATTTTATTTAGATAATTGTAGGAGCTGCAATATGCTCACTAAGAAATGTGGAGACAGCTTACATTTACAGGCTCATATGTTCATGTAAAGAAAAAACTGGGGATATGGTGTTTAATTTCCTGAGAAACAAGCACATGAGTCAGAAGCTGAACACCAGCACAGCTCATGAAGGGTTTCAAAAGGGAAAACAAATGTCCCAAGGTACAAATATTCTGGTGGGTTTTTTTTAAGTGGAGCTTTTACTTAAGCTTCTCTTCATATCCTAGTTACTTCACTCAACAACACCAAAGTGGATTTTAAGATTATACTCTTTTATGAAAACAACTAGCTTAATTTTACTCCTGATGTCTTTGATGTATAAAGCACCAGACTTTTAGGTGATAGTTCTCCCTTAGGGTAACAGAAGTGTGCAAGAGCTTTAAAGGCCTTTAACCAAAGCCAGTGTGGGGAATCCCTGCATCACCAAAGTGTTTTGCTAGCACAGAATGTCTACATAGAACACCTTACCCCAGTCTACCTGAAGGAGAAGTTTCTCAGAATCATCAGAAAAAGAAAACCCTTGTCCTGCTGACCTATCTGGGGGATTTTTTCCCATATGCTGGCTTCACAGAAAGCAGTGCAGTTGGGATGCTGGTTCTCCCTGGAGTGGTGCTGGTGCTGGCAGCCCATGAGCACTTCCATGGATACCACCCTACAAGTGCTCCTCTCTGCAGCCATCCCTCCCCTCCCTGCCCTCCTCCCTGCAACCTCACCACTGCTGCTGCCTTGTCGCTAGAGGACATGAAGCATGAAGCAAGGGTTTGACTCACTCAGCAGTCAGAGATTTATTTCATGAGGCAAAAGCCTTTATTTTGGGGTTTTCAACCCTTTTTGTAAGGTGTTCTGATACAGGTTAAGCTGATTGGTACAAGGAACAACACTTCCCTCATCCCATTGGTGGGACAAGAGAAAAACACCCTCAGAACATCCGTGTCTTTGTTTTGGGAAACCAAACCTTGTTTTTCACAACAGTCCTTGAGAGAGGAAAAGGTCCCCAAAAGACTTTCCCTTGGGAACAGATCAGCCCCTGAGAGCTTGAAACTCTCTCAGGTTCAGAAAATCATGTCCACACTGCCTCCCCTCTCTGAGGTACCACTGTTGTTGGTGAGGCACATGAGGTGATGACAGTATCACTCGTGACTTTCAGGCTCTTGGATTTTGGGCTGGAGGTGAATTCTTGCTGTCAGTGTCACACATTGCCAGTGTACGAAGGAATGGGGGCATGTGGGCAGCCCTTCTGGCACAGCTCTGTGGGTTCCCTTCCCTGCCACAAAGAGAAAGGCATATTTATTCTCATAGGTTACTCCCAGAAAACCATAATGTTGGTATTGAAAATACCATTTATCTCCACAAAACCTGAAATGGCCGCTATTACATACTTTGCCTGCCATAAAATGCTGTTCACCTCCATTTATCAAGGTTTATAAGTCAATGATACTGTTGTTGGCTGTTGCTGGTGCTTTGCTCCTCTGTTGTGTGACTTGTGTAAAGGCAGCTACATGGCCTGGGAGGCAGATGCAAAGGACAGGTCCATGCAACCCAAAATCATGTGCATCCATGTGACTCGGGGTGATGCCTAAGCCTGGACACGTTTTAGTATGATATGTATCATGCCTTTGCTTATATGTGTGTTTTATTCTTTGAGGCTTCTGTGGAAAAGGGCCATGAGCTGGACCATCACACCGGTTTTGGGACAGCTGATATACCCCATGGTGTCCATTGGGTCTGGGAATGTGTTTATTCCCAGCATGAGGCAGGGACCAGACAGACAGGGACTGTGGGGTTGGGAGAGGAGGAAGGAACAGTTCTTTACCCCACTAGTAACTTCACAGCCATGTGTGTGGCAAGCTTTTGATCCTTAGTGGTGTCTCCATTGATTTTCTGATGTATGAGTGAGCCAGTATCATAAACGTGTTTTTTCTGTTTATTTTTTTTATTTGGTTGCTTTTTTTCCCCACCCCAAAAGAACATGTATAGGACATTCCTTTCTCACTAAACAGGCAGAAGGGACAGTAAGGTCTATCTTCTTTTAGTAGAGTCTAGGCTAGACAAAAACACTTTGTATATTTTCTTGACTGTATTCCCAAGACCCTGAGATTATAATAATTATAATAATAATTATAATAATAATAGTAATAACAGTAATAATAATAGTCTCAGATGTGGTCTATTATAGGATACCATGTCATTCACTATCAGACTCATCCAAATGCTGGTCAGATGAAGCCCCTCCTTGAGATGCAGTTTATTAGAAACATTTCACAATTCAAATGCCAGTTTAGCACAGAGCAAGGTTTTCCTCTGTCTCTTGAGCCTTTCACTTCAATCAAAACACCCTAGGAGCAGAGGTGGGGCCTGGCTGTGTGCTGCTGGTGGGTCCCTGCAGAGTGCTCCAGCTGCCTGGGGCAGGGGAATTTTTCCCCTCACCCTGCCTGACTCCGTGCCACTGACCCCAAAACAGAGAGAGAGAACAGCCTCAAAAGTCAAGCCTCCTCACCCAGCTGATGGAGTCTCACATTTTTTTGTTCCCCTTGGAGGGATGACCCTAGCCATCACACCTGCCTTTCTGCACCTCTTTGTACAGGGTGGACTGTTACCTGATGACTACAGCAGTCAGTCCAGGTGACCCCAGTCTCACAGGGCTTCTCTGGGGCTAGTTTCTGCACACTGGTGCTGGTTCACCCACAGAGTTTGGGTTGGATGCTGGTGGCTCCCAGTCACCTTTGCACTGCCTGGCCCAAAGTGATGCCTCCTGCACTGCAGAACCCGAGGTGATGCCTCTGCCTGCAGATCATCCAGATCATCACAAGCTAAAGCCCACTGGCTTCACCAACAGCATAACTGAGTCATTGGCAGCCAATTTAAAAAAGAAACAGCAACAAAATAAAATAGGCATGAGGCTTCTGTGCCAGCTGAGGCCAGAGAGCTAATTAGAGTAGCTTCCTCAAGGAGCTTCTTCAATGAGCTCTGCAGAGACATCAGTCATGGTACTTCATGTCTACAGCCAAATCTTCCTCTGGGCTTCCCTGGCTCTGCCTCAATTCACCTTAATATGGGCTGGCATAAATGAGAAGAGAATTTGGCCTTTGCTGTCAATTGCATTTTTTATCTACGAAGTATCTTAAGGCCACTAATGAGCTCACACTAAGGCCTGTGAGGGAAGTGAGGTGTTATCACACTATCTTTTTAGGGGAGCCAAAGAGGCTAAAAGAATTGCTCAAGGCCAAAGACTATCAATGCCTGACTATGTATGAGTTCTGAGCCTCCTAAAGCTTTGTCCCAATGGCAGGGTCTCAGTTCATTTTCGTAGTGTCTTTACCCACAAATTTTGCATGAATGAAAGCACCTGGGTTCTTCAACATCCTTTACTTCCACTCCAAATGCAGCCTGATGCTTCCTGTAACATCCTCCTTAACTGCAAGCAAGAGCTTGAAACTTGCCCATGATCAAAGGCTGCATTTCGACAGCTCAGGTGCAATTAAATGTGAGTATCAAGTAGGGTGCCTGCAGTTTATTATTAAATCTATGCTGAAGTGCTGGCAAAACACTAGAGCCACAGCACTTCCTTGCAGATCAAGAAGTTAGATATCTAAATGGGTGCACTTGCAGGCAGGAAATTGTGCTTGAGCCATTGGAGGCTCGGGTACATCCCAGCTGACACTGAATAGCCAGCCACTCCTAAAACAATGTATTTCATCACACATATAGGTCTCTCACCCTGCTGAAAGAGAGCCGGGGCAAGCATTCAACAAAAAATTTTCTTTAATCATGGACCAAATATAAAGGAGCAGAGAGCTGCTGGCTTTAAAGCAATTTTGAATTAAGAACATTTGCTGTATCCTTGGTATTTACCCTCAAAGGCTTCTCTTGGAGCAAATATCTGCAAATATCTGAACGTTGAAAAGCAAGATCACATATGCTGTTGAAATCTGTTCTCTGGTGGATTAAAATCATAAATGTTTAATCAACTTAAAAAAAAAAAAGTGGAGAAACTTATATTAAGCAAAATGTCCAGTGGGATCCAGATAGAATGAATACCAGAAACCTCAAATGTTTGTTAAGGTAGAGGAGAAAAGCAGTTGTTCTTTAATTTCCTCAGCTCCTGAAAAAAGCACTCTTGGCTTCTGTTCTTCTTTTGTAAGGCATCTTTAAACATGTTCAACTACAAGAGAGAATTGATGATGACTCTGTGAATCCAGATCAGTGTTTCTGTGGGGTTTACAAGACATGCTCGGACACCGGAGTGACAGGTAAGGTTCCCTCTGAAAGAAATACCTCATGGTTGTCCTGTCCACTATTGTTTCTCCTTGTCTCTCACCAGAAAATAATAATTTGTACTCTCTCATGAAAGTAATGAAAACCTTTTTTCTTTTGCTGTCACCTTTCTTCCTGGCTGGATTGGGGCTGTTACAGCCGCTGCTGATGTACTGAGGTTAAAACTCAATAGCAAGCTCAAGTCAGATTTAAGGAAATTAGTCAATAAGCAGAACAGGAAGTAAGAACACCAATTTAAGCCTAGAAAACCACTAATACATTTCTTTGTACTGTGAAACTGGGGGCATAAACTTTCAGGTGCAGTGGCTGTGACGGGCAGGTTCCCACTCTGCCTCAAATCAAAACATATTCATTACAAAAAGATCAAATTGGCACGAGGCAATTGCTCGTGATGAGGTAACATGAATGTTAAAATGTGATCGAAAGAAAAACTGTCCTGAAGGGCTGGAGGAGACAGGGGAAGGGAAGATGGCATCAGTACAGAAAGAGTGAAATGCCAATCCCATGCATGGATCATGTGGCTAGAGGATCCTGTGCTGGAAGCTTCCACCTGAAGGTATAAAAAGGTATTCATTTAAAACCTGGAAGTTTTTAAATATAAATTTGTGCTCAGCCCACTGCCCAAGTGGTGAAGTGCTGTCTGTAAATATTGAAATAATAAATTGCCTGAATGGGCTCACTGAAACGCTACCATGAGCAATGTGTTTGTCAACATTACTGCAGGGGAAAGTGAGCCAAATTAATGACAACTGCCAGAAAAGTAGAGCAAAAAAGGTATACTTTCCCCTGTGTGTCAGAAGCTGAATTTATGCCAGGGTCTGTCAGGATGTGAAAGAAAATGTGCTCAGAGGCAGCAGAGTCCCACAAGAAATCTTAGTTTCCTGCTCTAAGTATTTTCCCCTTTATATTTATATTTGGCCGTGTGTAAGGGATGCTGATAAGGACAGCTTCATTATTTTGTGCAACAAGGAGGAAGACAGGACTGCTAGCAACATCTGTTAATTTGTATTTGGTGCCTTGATGCCACTTCCTCGTCTCATTGTACCAGAACCAGCCATGGGAGCTGAAGAAAACTTCACTGCACTTCATGCCCCAGTGGTACCTTCCATGCAGGGGTTGAAGAAAGCTTGGAAGACTATAAACAAGTTTTTGAATGCACCAGAAGGTAGCTTTTATTCTCTCTGGTTTGCATATTGTGAAACTGGAGCACTGAAAAGTTGATTTTCAGAGTCTTACTGCTCAGTACCTGCATGAAAGGTCAGCATTTCAGAAGCACCACGACTGCCTGGGAGGAACCAAGCTCTTTCTCATGACTTTTGAACAACAGCCACCTCTTTGTTAAATTTGCTAGTATGCAAATGCTGCAGAAAGTCAGCAGTGATGTTGATTAAAGCAGAGTTTGCAATCTGTTTGCAGCACCTGATAGCACCTCTCGTTATCACTGTGGTTTTACCCTCCCTAATGACTTAATGTGCTAGGAATAAATCAGCGACATGTAAACTGGCACATTTTTCAGCAAGAACAATCACCCAAGAAACTTGCATAATTTTTCTCCTTCTCCCATTCTGCCCATCTTTCCCTAGGAAACTGATTCTTAGTGGGGAGGATAATTGAAGGTGCTGGCAAATGACTCAAATAAAGTATTATGGACAGAGATGTCTCCAAAGGCCAGCTTCTGGCACCCTACTGCTTGGGCAGTGGGGTGAACAGGAATTTGTATTTAAAGGCTTGGTCTGTGAATAAGAGACACGGTTGCTGACATCAGTGTTTTGTCTCATGACATCTCTGGGCAGGGAAGAAGCAGTGTTTCTGTGACCCATGATCATGCCATAATTACTCCAGGTGTAAATGAAGAGCTGGAGCCACAGTAATTGAAATTGAGTCAGTGGCAGCAAATTTCACCTGACGTGTCTGGTATTATTTTAGAACCAGTGACCCAAATTGAAGCATACAAACTGCTATGTATTTATTGCATAAGCATATATAAATTTTGGACAGCTGCAATACGGTGTGTACTCCTGCTGTTGTTTTGACAGTCTTAGCTCAGTGAAACTACTAACTGAACTTGCAGTGCTGAAAATAATACAGCCATATGTGTAACTGCAGTGTGTACTTCATAAATGAGATGGTGCCACCATAAACTGTGAAAATAATGCAGCTGTATAAAATTAGAGTGATGAATGTGCATTGGCCTGCAATTCTACTGTGCCAGCCAAAGATGGTACCAAGCTGCTCCCTCAAAACCGCGGGTGTTTAAACAAGCTTTATAGGGCAGCAGTTGCTTACTCTGCACTTTCACGGGTGAGATACAATGCTGGTTTGTTTTTTTTTTTTCCTCCCTTTCATCCAAATTTTTCTGCTTTGGTAACATTTCTATTATGATGGCTGTCCACCAATGTAGTTGGGCTCTGCTTCAGTTTTGGAGAAAAACACTCGTTTCAGGTGCTCCGGATGGAGGGAAGATGAGAAATGGGACAAAGCAAAGTATGGCAATGGGGGATTTTGGTTTTGCTGTATTGTCCTTCTAAGGACAGAGAAAATCCTCAGTTTAGAGGGTTGTCACCATCACAGGCTCCTCCCGTCCCGCTCACACATCTCCTCGAACAAAGGACAAACAGAACAAGGGACAAACAAAGACCGAGGCCATCAAGGGCTGAGAGCAGAAAGACAAGGAACATGAATAGAGTCAATGACACCCAAGTAAAGAGACAAAGGACCGGGAGTGAATTCTGGTGACTCACAGAGGAGGGAGAGGATGAGGAGGCAAAGACCGTGATTGCTATCAGCTCCTGGAGGGAACATCCCAGGCACATCCCAGGCTATCACATGGTGCCCGGAGGGAAGAAGCCAGGAGAGTTGTTGAGGACTGGTTAGTGAGTGAAACACCTCTTTGTGATCAGAGGCAAGCCTGGCCGAGACTGCTGGGACCTTATCTGGAGAAGACAGTGGTGATGAAACAGAATCAGGTTAGGGGTAGTTGTGGTGTGGGGTTTTTTGGTAGGTTTTTTGTGTGTGGTTTTTTTTTATGTATATATTTTATTATTTTTTTTTTTAATAAAACAGTCTGCAGCTGCTACAGCATTGCAACATTAAAAGACGAAGATTTAGCCCAGTAAAATCCCTGGCCAGTATGAGTACTCTGCTGGATGTTTCCTGAAAGAGGCACACTCAGGATAAGGGGAGTCAAGCCATCAGCAGATAAACAGAGATTTGTCAGCTTCCAGATCCAGAGCAATCGCTGCAGGCGAGGGTGCATCACTGGCGGGTGACTGTCGCTGCTTATCGATCTTGATAAACATGCAGAAACCTCTGTGGACAAGCAGCAGCCATGGCTCTTATCACTAGAGCCACAAACCGAGACTCTCCCTCTGATACTACTCCACAGAAAAAACCCCAAACCTCTACATCCCAGAAGTGATTAGCAGCATGTGAGAGATGTGTAGGAAGCACCGGTGAGTCCGTATGCAGAGCCCTATGCCATAGCGCGCTTTTCTTGCCTAAGCTTACAGGTGGCAGAATGAAATGAGATGGTGCACTACGTGTACTCAGCAGAAAAAGATCACGCCTCACAGACAGTCCGAATAACCTTGCTCTGTAAATATTCACTATTATAAATTTCATTTTTCATGCTGTGGCAACACCACTGCACCCTCTCTGCCTTAAAACACAAGAACACAAGAACCTGCCTAAAATTAATTCACAAGAACCAACCCGCTGGTGAGACTGTGTCGGGGCTTCAGCTGCAGACATGACTACGTAGCATCAGCTCCAAAGAGAGGTTTGTCATGCTGCCATCAGCACTTTCTTGTTATATGGGATGTCTGGACAGGTAGGACTTTGGCATTAGGCTCTGGCAAGTAGCAACCTGCAACTGAAGCTTTTTCCAGAGCTCAAAAGTAATTCAGTGTGAGGCAGGAATTGGCTGCACTGAGAGAAGCAGGACCAAGGCATCAGAGGTGGGCTCCTCCTCACCTCAGATTTGTAGCTTGGTCCTCCTTGTCCAGTCAAGCACTTCTGCCAAAAGCCACCTGGCAGTCTCCTGGAGCCACCATTGCACATCAGAGAAGTTTTCTTCATAAATTAAAGGATAGAACAAACTGGCTGGGGCTGGATCTGGATCTGGATGGATCTGGATGCTGTCATTTTTAAGATTGCAAGGATGAGGAATGTGGTTAAGGAGTTCAGGCCGAAGAATACACTTCATAGCAGCAGGGAAGGAATTAATGGGCCATGAGGTGGAAAGAATAAAATAAAATCCTAGCATTGAGAACTATGCTTCTTGATATAGCTTTGATAAAGCCACAGTGAACAAGACTGAAACTATCTGGGCCAACGAATGTCCTGTGGTGAGCAGCCTAATTTGCCCAAGGCAGCTATGATGAGTAGGAAAGGTGACATCCCAAGCAAGAAAAGGATTTGCTGGAGTTGGTATCTCTCACGAGTCTGTTCAGGCATTGCCTGAAATATACCGATCCTGAGTTCAGAGCCTGCAGACCACTTGATTTTTCCACTTCGGATATAGTGCAGTAGATAATCTGTGTTTTCTTATCTGTCACTAGCACCACTGGTGTAAAAACACATTCAGAGAAAGCAAAATACTTCTGATTTTAAAATGGAATTGAGTTCTGCCACACATAAGCAAATCTTCATTAAAGTTGGGAAGATGATGATGAAAGGAAACATTAGCAGAGAAAAGAGTAAGATAAAAGAGGCTTGGAGGTCTGCAAAGAGTTACATCAGAATGGTTTTAAAAGATCAAAAGAGAGAAAGTATTAGGAAATTAAAAAATGGAGAGGGCAAACTTGCAGGTAAGGAGAAAACTGCAGTTTAGGCTTTAAAGGAAGAGAGATAGGAAGAGAACTCATGATAAAAACTAAAACCAGAGATGGCTGGAAGGGAATTACAGCATTAGAGGGAGAGCATGAAGAAAGTTGTGTAATATCAGGCCTAGCAAAATGTATTTTCTTTATTCATGGTTCTTCTGGATTATTTTTTGCTGGCAGCTGCTGAGGGTCCCATTGCTGCACATTCCCCTCTCTCCATGGAGGGCAGCCAAGCACTTTTCTTTTGAGGATGATGAATGTGCAAAACAGTTTTGAACGCTTCAGCTTTAAACAAAGCACTCTCCAAAGACCCCTTCTGCCTTGGGCAGCCAACCACAAGTCTCCCTGGTGGAAACCTGGCAGCTTCCATGAGCTCCTTTTGCAGGTTGGTCCGTTATTAATAGTGAAATATAGATACTGGGATTAAAATAAATGAGAATCAGGCAAACTTCCCTTGCAAAAAAGAGAGATGTAATTTACTCCCTCATTGCATGTGCTGTGCTCACTCCTTGCAGACAGGTGGGCGGGGATGTCAGGTCCCCCAGATCTAGAGCAGCTTCTGTATGAGACCCTCCAAATCCGGTTGTAGTCAATGGAAACTCCACCACACACTTTAATGGGACTTGGCTGCCAGGCTCACAGCCCACCTGCACCCAGTGGCCTCTTCAGAGAATCTGGAAAAATTGGGAGAGGTGTGAAGTTGAAAAACAGCCTAATCCTTTTAATTCTTTTCCTGAGTAGGGGAAAGCCTTTTCCAAGCCAAACAGAGTGTTGAAAAGAAAAGCCTTTCTCACAGGAAATTTTTTTGCAGCCCAAACAGTAATACTGTAAAATTTTCAAAAGCTTTAAGGGTGTAAGTCCCATCCGACTTCAGAAATAAGACTTAGGCAGTTTTTTGCCTTTCAGCCACATCTCTAAGGAGGTTGGTACTCCTTTAAGGAAGGTATGAAAATAGGGTTATGAACACCTCTTTTAAAATCAGAGTTACATGTGTAAGGGCTGCCATGTTACAGGAGTGACGTTAGACATGGATTTAAGCAAACCTTGCAGCCCACAGGTCTGAACTGGGAACTCTGCACTTATTTTCTGGCAGCAGTCTTACATGAGATACAAGCACCGCTGTTCTAGAAAACATGAACACACTTGACTGGATCTCTAGAAGAGTGAGTATTAATGAGACTCATCTATGAACTTAATAAGAAATTGATTCTCTCAGACCATAAGCAAGTTGTTTGAAAAAACAACTACTAAATGAGTGAGGCAAGGAAAAGACTGTTTTGAAGCTCTTCCACTGCAGAAATTCCCTCAGAATCATCTTATATTTGGCAGGGCAGGAGGTGGGAGCCCATGTGGACATTGAGCAGCAGCTGTAGTCCCCCAGACTCTGGACACACTGACATAGGTTTGAATGTGTCTGACTTGGCTGGTATGTCCTGAAGACACTTGCTTGCATAAATAAATTTCAAATTAGACACCACTGAAATTCACCAAGCTTCTTCCAGGGGTGTAAGGACTGCAGGATGAAGCCCTGAATGAAAGACTGCTATGCAAGGTTATCATCAACCAGTGTAGTTTCACCAGGTACCTCTGTCAGGGACAGCACTGTTTTTGATGTATTTCATGCCTACCATCAATGCCCTCCCCTCTGCAAGGCACAGACAGGATGCTTTCATTTTCAGAAGCCTCAAAAAACAACAAAAAAATTTACTTCATATATGCATGTACTTAACTAGCCACAGTGTCTATCCCAGGAAATCTGTGGGGTTTCCTAAGGAGCTCTGCTGCTTAATTCATTGTAAATGGTGAGGAATCTGCAGCTGCAGTGTTAGTTATAAATGATGTAATTTTCAGGAAGTGTCAGGATGAAGTGCAGTCACTGCCATGCCAGCACCCAGCACATAAATATCCCAGTGTGCTTGTTTATCCATGTGTGCTTCAGAATTGACTCTGAAATTCCAGGCCTTGGTTCTCATTCTGGTAACAGTTTGAGTAAAGTTACTCAGCTTTAGGATGCTTCAGATTAGCTTGTCCTGGAGGTAAGAGCTGGAAAGATCAGCCAGTGGCTTGGAAATGTACGGTGTAAACAAGTCAAGAAAACAAGTCTGCATAAATCTAGAGACTTGCATACCTGACTATTTTCTCTGCTAAAGTACGTGATGACAGACACGACGTCTGGATGATTGCTGGACTTTGTTGGACAGGGGCCTGGCATTCTGCCTGGGGTAACCATAGGGTTTATAACACCAGTCACAAGGTGTAAAGCACCCTGAACCTGGTGAATGGTTCTAATGGTCCTAATGAACTATATTTAAAGTGTTTACACAGTGCAATTTCATCTTCTCAAGGCCCGTAGTGTGAACTGTGGACTCTTACTATCCTAAGGATAATATACCTGGTATTTCTGCTAGGCTAGAGAAAATAACCTTTCTTCTGCTCAGTTTGCTTTAATTAATACCAGAGTTGAATTGTTGAATTGCACCACTTTTTTTCTTTTTTTTCATATTCTGTAACTTGTTTAAACCCTAATTTCTTTTGGGTTAACATTTTCTGTGCCAGATGAATACCTCAGTCTGATTCTGGAGGGATGTTTCTGGCTGTTCGGCTCCTTCTATGACATTTTTTTTCTGTGAAAGACATAGCACCACTGAATGCTTGAAACCAGATTTTCTACATAATATTTATCACTACCTGGTTCTGACTCCCTTTCCAAAATGCAAGAGAAAAAAAACCAGTGGTGCAACTCAACCGTGGCTCCTGTGAAAAATACCCAGATTCAGCTAAATTATAAATCCTTGGAAAATTATGGTTTGCACACTCCTAGCAGAAGCTTCTGAGTGTGGCTGCTGATCTCTTTGATGTTTCAGTCTGTGGACACTTGTGCTCTGGTCCATCTAAGGCTGCAGGGACTGAGTAGGAGGTTTCTGGCAATGCTCTTCTTAGTGCCTCCTGGTACAGCCATGGAGACTTGTGCTCTATGTCAATGACCTCCAAGAGATGAGGAGGAAGGGACCTGACCTTTATTTGTAGAGCTGGCATAAACAGGTGGACTAAAGCAGCCTGCAGTGAAAGACTGGAACTGGGGACTTGGAGTGGAGAAGGTACTTGGGCCTTACTGTAAGAAATCTGGTCTTGGAGCTGGGGTTGGAAACTGAGGCTGGAAACTACTGGGATGAAATGTGGGTGCCAGCTGGACCAGGAAAATGGGGAAGATGGTGCTGAAGAGTAGAAAGTGGCCTATCAGGGCTGGAGACCAGGAATGAGGGAACAAGGGAGCCTGTGACATGGAACTTGGGTGGTACAGGAGAAAATGACAGAGGAGGTTGGCACTGGGGAGCAGGAAGCTGGGGCCGTGCTTCTGAGATCCCATGCAACTGAAGGGAAGCCCAGGGTACTGTGAAAAGCAGAATGCACTCATGTAACGGAAGCATGTGGTTATGGCAGGAAGGACCTGCACAGTCAGCCTTAATTTGGGTGTTTTCTAATTTTAAATGCACATGTTTGCAACCTCAGTTTTCTTTTTAATTGAGCTTTTTGTCAGTGATAGGACTACCTGTATTTACTCTGTAGAGCTGGTGCCAAAGGGCTATCATGATGCTTTAGTATGCAAGTCCTGAACAGTGAAGTAGTTGTTATACTTAGTAAATTATGATGAAATATCTTCATGCTGTGGTGCTGTTTGTATATGAGGACTGTAATTCTCTTAAAATTCATCTACTTCAGAGGAGAATGAATTAACATGGATGATTGAGGGGCTGTCTAACTAATGGACTTCCAATATAGTTAGTGCCCAGCAACAAATTCAGTGTTGCTTTGGATAACGAAAGAGTTAGGGTTTTTAAAATAATGGGGCTTTGGTAATTGAAATTCACTGATGTGAAAATATTTTTCACATATATGTTTTCTCTTTTGTTTAATATACAGTGAAGTATTAATCATTAAGAAGATACAGGCATGACTCAGTACAGTAAAAAACAAAGACTTGATTCGTATATTTTTCTAAATATCGCCTTGTGATGGGATAAGGGGAGAGAAAAGTGCAGCTCTGGAGATAATTGCCAGAGATTATAAACCACCCCTCCCTTTCATTTTGTGACAGCTGCAGCAGCAGAGACAATATCCAGGAGTGTACAGAGAGCAACTGCTGCGGTAGCACCCCTGGTGTGTTTATCCAGCTCTCTGTACTGGCAGTAAATGTTCAAAACGCAGCAGGAGACAGCCCTGAGTGCCCGGCTGATGCTGCCCCTGCTTTGAGCAGGGGGATGGACAGGAGGATCTGCAGGGGTCCCCTTCTGCCTCAGCCGTGCTGTGCTGATGTGGGTAACACGTCTCAGGCACATCCACACGTGGTGACACTGTGCCAGAGGTGGGACCCTGGCTGGTGGGATACAGGGTTTGTGGCTCTTCCAAGGTGACTCACTGAGCGGAGTCCCGGCTGCCCCTGTAAAAGAAGCAAAGGGATGTGTCAGCAGACCCAGGTGGTCCCCAAGATTGGGAGCCTCAGGGGGCTTTTTGCACTGCCCCCTTTTTTTAGTACTGGGTGCTAAACTTCAGTGCAGGAAGCTTTCCTCCCTATCTTATCTGTGGAGGGAGATTAGCCCAGGCAGCAAGAAGGTGACTCAGAGTATGGATTTCTGCTCTGAATCACCTCCAGGGACATCTCCCCTTTGAGTGTAAAGGCAGTCAGCTGGTACTGAAGGAGCAACTTCCCTACATTTTGTACTTACAGATGTCAAATCACCTGACATGTCAATGCAGGATGAGAGAGTTGGGATTGTTTGCCTTGGAAAAGAGAAGGCTTCAGGATGACCTACCCTTCCAGTACCTGAAAGGAGCCTACTAGAAAGAAGAAGAAGGGTTTTTACAAGAGCATGTAGTTACAGGACAAGGGGGAATTGATTCAAATTAAAAAAAGAGTAGGTTTAGATTGGAAATTAGGAGGATGTTCTTTGCTGTGAGGATGTTGAGTCACTGTAACAGGTTGCCCAGACATGCTGTGGAAACCCTAGAAATGTTCAAGGCCAGGCTGGATGGGGCTCTGAGAACCTGATTAAGTGAAAGGTGTCCCAGCCAATGGCAGGTGGAGTTTGGACAAGATGATCTTTAAGGTCCCTTCCAACTCAAAGCATTCTATGGTTCTATGATTCACTATGAAAGTTATGATTAACTGATAAGCATTTACAAACTATTGCTATCAGGAGAAAATTATTGATCAAATTTCTGCAACCCAACCCAAGGACAAAAAGTGGGCAAAATGGCACACAGGTAAATAGAGACTTTGTTACTCTCTTAAGGCAGGCACATTGACCATCTTCTCCTTCTTGAAGCTTTTAATCTTAATGAAGGGGTGAGGGCTCTCATTAACTTTAGGGTGGAGTTTTTTTCTTTTTCGAGGGAGACTGGGATTTCACAGCAATTTATAAAATGGAGTTACCACAAATATGCATCCTTTTTACGTGCCTGTTTTCAGGTTAGTGACCTATAAAAATACTCACTCTCTTGAATCTTTTAAAGCACACAATAAAGCAGAGTTTTATGGAAGAGAACAAGGGAATGTGTATGAGCCTGTCAGATTTCAACGAGCCAAATTGTTCATCGTAATTTTATCACCAGGTATCAATATGAGAAGTGACAATTACCTGTGATCAGCGGGGCTTGAAGCTGTTTCCACCAATAGGTGCTTTTTAAATCACTTTTGTCTCGCAGCTTTAGGCAACAGCCTTCTGCAAAGCTTTTGTGCAAGGTGTGGGGTTTGACAGGCCTTGACTCAGTAGCAATTTTAATGCTCAATGTAATTTTCCCCCCTTAGTCCCAGAGCTCTGAGATCATAGAAGTCTTCATTTTTTTCCACTGAAAGATGTTACCTGAGCAGGGGATATTATGAAGTTTGGTGAGGTACTGCTGTCTCATGCATGTCTGCTCACTGGCTGCTGGACTGAAGGGAAAAGCACTGAACTCTCCCTGCCTCTTGCTTGGGGAGGGTTCAAAGAAGCTTCTTTACCCCATTCCCTCAAAGAAGATTTCTTTGTCTCATTGATTTAATAAACAACAACAAAAATTAGGGACATTACTGTTTCATTTCTTCTCCTCTGACAGTTTGGTCAACTGTTTCAAAAGCAGCTGAAAGAAAACAGGAAGATAGAAGGATACACAGTGAGGTTATATAAACTTTATTTCTCTAGGAAACTGGGCTACAATGAGTTCCTAGGCTTTTTAATGACAGAATAAACATTGGAAATATTATTTAAACCTCCAGTGTTGACTCAGAAATGAGAAGGAATGGATCTCCCATGTGCTGATTATTTTTAAAACACTCTCGAGCTCCCATAAAACCATTCAGTTTTATGATTATTTGGTGGCTTGTTTCTGGAACTGAAAGTTTGACACTGAGGTCTTACATACATATTGTGTATTAGAGGTCTCTCAGGCGATCATAATGGAGAAACCATGAGTTAGCTACCTTTGTTATGATATCCCAGTGCTACCCCAGCACTTGCAGGGATTGCTCCTATTATTCCTGTGAATGATAGGTGTTCCCACCTCCCTGGTACTGGGTATGCTTGAGTGAGTGTGTCTGACAGCAGTTTGCTCTCATTGAGTGTTACATATGATGCGCTTATAAGAATTGTTAGAAGAGTCCAGGTGGGGGAAAAAAAAAGTCCCCATATCCAACCAGACTGGTGAGAGGATAGCAAAGGGCAGAAGAGCACAGCTGCCTTTGCATGGCAGAGTGCAGGGCTGTCCTTTCATCCGTCTTTCGACGACTCTGGCACTGGATGAATCCTTTTGATCCTTTTTATTCAGGTAGGAACTG
Source organism: Pseudopodoces humilis (assembly GCF_049639895.1). Taxonomy (NCBI): domain Eukaryota; kingdom Metazoa; phylum Chordata; class Aves; order Passeriformes; family Paridae; genus Pseudopodoces; species Pseudopodoces humilis. The sequence goes on along the minus strand of NC_142200.1, from coordinate 82,554,596 downwards.
AAAAGGGCAGTACCAAAGAACTTGCAGCCTTTTACAAATCCATCTCCTTGTGAAAAGTTTTATTGAAATAAACCATGTGAAGCAATATGAAGATGAAATCTATTTATCTTTCTTTTCTTCTTCCCAAGACTATTGCTGTGAACTTTTCAAGATTTCCTCCCCAGAGACTTACAGACTCTTCTCATAACAGGTGCAGCCTGGGGAACGATGGCAGCAATCCAGGGATCCTCCTGGGAGTAATTACCTTTTCCAGTTCCCCTCATCTGCTGCATCTCTCTGGTAGAACTTCTGCCAGGAGCTGTGCACGGTAATCCATTCAGCAGAGGGAGTCAGATGCTAAAATCTGCGGTAGCCCCTCCAGAGCAGGACCTTGTGTTAGCATGCGGGATCTGAAACACTTGATTCTTTGCTGTCTGCCTAACTTGGATGGTGGTGTGTGGGGTGACCTGGTCTCAGCTGAGCTGGCTAAACTCTGCTGTAATGATACAATCACAGCAGCAACAGCAGCAGTATCATCGAGTCATTGTGTAAATGCTCTTCAACACTGCCCTGCGAGATCCATCTCGGCGAGTGTGTGATCTTTTTCTACATCTGTGTAGCCCCTCTGCCTTATGTGTGGACATCACCTGCAGCAGGCCTGACCAGTGCAGAGTTGGAGGGACATTTGATTCCATTTTGCAATGCATTTTCCTCCCTGGAGTCCATGGAGATCTGGTACCATAGCACTGCCTGTAGGCACCAGATGCCACTTTTTTTCTGAGGAAGAAAGGGGAAAATGGCCTAGGAAAAGGTAGGGACTTGGTGCACAGAGGCATGTAAGGATTAATCCCTCCCAAACCTGGTATGTCTCTTCGAAGACAGGATGTTACAGGAATTCACTGATGAGAATTTGGCATAAACATCTTCTTAACTTGTAAAAGCTGTACAGCCCCCCTCTCCAGCATCTCAAAGGCTTTTTCTGAACAAAATCTGTAGAACCTTGAGTGGCCATGGCAGGAAGGTGTGGGTCACAGCAGGTACCGTGGGCCACATCTCATCCCCAAGAGTAGAGGGAAGGATGGCAGGAGGCCCCTGTTCTTTTAAGGGACACCTCAGAAGCATCAATTTGGATGTTTGCTCTTCAGATTACTCAGCTGGGCAATGGAGGGGGGGAGAGGGGGAAGGGGAGATCAGCAAAATATTTCACATAGTCCTTCTAGCTGATCAACAGAGAAGCGAAAGTCAGCTGCATGTGCTAAAATGATGCCTGTGGTGTAAAATACATCGTGAGAGGTCCGAGATGGTAGTGACTAATACTTAAGAGACACATGAAGGGGGAACCAGAGTCAAACTGATGGCTGAAATTTGACCTATTTGACTTCTCCTGTGTTATCTCAATTATTTCATTAGGAAGTTTTGAATCAAGAAGCCCTGTGGGATGCAAAAAGCTGCTTCAAACGTTCATTGTGAGAATGGTAATTGAGTTTTAAATATTTATGGCAGAACCTGGAGTTGTACTAGTGAATGCATTATAGGCTCTCCCTAGTGGTAAGCCTGGCTTGCAGGAGACCTTGCGCTGCAAATAGCCCCAGTACAGTGAGGAAGGGGAAAAGGAATTTTATTTTCTGAAAATGATTTATTTAGCTGATTTTAGAGGGCTTACTCCTTCCTAGGCAACACTTTGAACGTGGAGCTACAGGATATGGGGAGGAGAAAGGTGTTCTAAACAAACCTGGCACCTGGATAACCTACAGGTCTGTGTTCACACCACTTGCAACTGTTTGTCCCCAAAAAACACTGGATCTGCAAAAAGATGAGGCCATGAGGAGTGGAAGCCTCCTGCCTACTGTTGCCATTTGTAGCTCTTGCCACTTGGCATTACTGATCCCATGTGAGACGCTAGGAGGTACGTACGCATTTTTTTCTTTTACTGCTGATGGAAATAGGATTGTTTTCTCTGCAGGGAGAGCAGAAACGAGTCTATGGTTCTGTGCTCTGTTGCCGGCATAGGCCTTGGTGCAGTGGATAAAACCCAGGCCCTCGCCTGGCTCTGGGTCCGCTATGGTAAGACAACACAGCACATGCACATATGACTTTAAGGTGCACTACTAACACGGCTCTAAAGCGCCAGCTGAGATTGATGGTCCTCAAGGCACTTGAGCCGGAGAGCCTGCCTTGCGCGGGGTGTCCGACAGCCCCGCGTTGCCCGCGGGAGCAGCTCCGCAGGGCGCGCGGGGCAGGCGCCGCTCTGTCCCGCCGGGAACGCGCTCAGGTGCAGCCGTCCCTCACCTTGGGCCAGGTGGCACAACGAGCTGCAGCTTAAAGCCGCAGAGTCCTTCCTCAACCCTGAGGAACCCCCCGGCCGCCGCATGCTCCCTCGCCCCGCTGGCGGGCCCGGGTGGCACCGTGCGGGGCACGGGGTGTCCGCGGCCGCCAGCCCGCCCCGCTCCGGCCCCGCTGGGCAGCCCAGCCCGCGGCCACGGAGCAGCCGCCGGCCCCGGCTGGGGCGGGGTGGGGCGCACCGGGGTCCGGGGCGGCTCCGGCGCTCCCCGGCGCCTCGGCCCCGCCTTCCTCGGCCCCCCCCCCCCGCGGGGCGGGGGGGACGGGGGGGCGGCGCCGGCTGCCGGGGCGCAGGCGCGGGCCGCGGGGGCGGGCGCGGGGCTGCCATCCCGCGGGCGGGCGCGGCGGCGGCGGCGGATGGCGGCAAGGTCAGTGGGCGCTCGCTGCCCGCCGGCCGGGCTCCCCCGGGGCGGCCTCCCCGGGGGCGGCGAGCGATGCTCTCGCGCGGTAGATCCAGCGGCGGGGGCGCTTCTCCCTCCTCCTCTTCCCGGCGGGGAGCGGGGCCGCCGCGGGCGCGGATGCCTCCCGCCCGGGCGAGGGGCAGACGCGGCTTTCGCAAGCGCCTGTCCCGGGCGGCCCCGCCGCGCCGGGGTGGCCGCGGCAGAGCGGGGTGGCCCCGGGCGGTGCCGCGGCGCGATGCGCGGTGCAGGTGAGCGGCCGAGCAGCGCCCGCCGCCGCCGCCGCCGCGTCCCGGGAGGGCGGCGGGCAACGAGGTTACTTCGAAACGCGGCGGGGTCGCGCCTGTATCGCGCCAGCGCTGCTCCGCGCGGAGGGGGGTCATCCGTGTGCTTTGCGAGCAAGTAAATCCAGATAACTTAGAGTCGGCGTTTGGTGGGGTTCTTTGTTCCAGCGGGAGGTTCGGTGGTGCTTTTGCCTTGGGTTGGTTTTTTTTTTTGGGGGGGGGGGGACTGATTTCCCTTCCTTATGCCGGCAGTTAGCGGAGAAGATACGCGGTAACTCGGGTGCTGTCATTTAGTGCCAGACATCTCGCCGGGCTTTCAGAAAAAGGTTTTAATTATTTTTTTAACCAGCCTGGAGGAGAGGCGTGAAGCCCCCTGTCCAGGTAGGAGCCCCGCTGTACGGAGCGGCAGCGCTCAGAGTTCCTTACGGCGTAAGATACCGACCCAGCTGAGGTCGAGCTGCCAAAAATGGGATTTACGGACCCTGCCGACATCCGTCACCCAAGCGCTTTGTTCCGATACGCCGTCCGGTGGAGGGACTTCTCCGGGAGCAGCTCTGCCTCTTCCTGAGATGTGGATACACTTAGGATATGTGCGCCAGGGTGTCAGCCGGCGAGGCATTAAGAGTGTGTGTTTGTGTAATAGGTGTCTTACAAAAAAAAAAAAAAGAAAAGCAAACAGCCTTTTGATGAGGTCCCATTAATTGAACTGTAAACATAATAATTCCTCTGCGCTTGTTTGCTCACTGAAACTCTTCCTCCTTCTCATCGATACGGCCCATGCTTGTTTTTTTTCTCTTTTTATTTTTGTTTTCAACTAGTACATTTTAGAGAGCTTTTGATACAGGTTTACTTAGATTTTTTGCCTGATTTAGGCTGTTGGAAATTATTTGTAGCCTTTGCACTTAGGATGAGTATGAAGGTCCTGTTCTCAGCCCTTCTGTACCACAGGCCTTTGTGAAATGCCCAGCGAGTCTGTACTAATGTAGAGTGAGCCTATGGGATGACAACAACAGCAGTCTAGGAAAAAAGTCCTTCTGCTGCAAACTCTGCTCTTGGCTATGTAACAGTGTGCGGCTTCTGGTTGCATGAGAAATGGAATGTAAAAGTAGCCCTGGCTGAGGAGTGCGAAGGTGGGACAGCCTTGTGCTGTTGCTGGCCGTGGCACTGGCGTGCCCATGGCTGTGGGGATGGGGCTCTGTGGAAAATTCCTGCTATACACAAGCTGGCAGTACAGTTAAAAAGCCCAAGCCTCTGGCTCGAATCTCTGAGGTCTCTCAGAGGGTTTGGACAGCTGGCCAGGTATGTGAAGACAAATGAAAATTATGCCTGTTTTTTGCTGCTTTTGTGGGGGGAAGAAAGTTGGTTGGACCACATACCTGATAGAAGTCTTATATGCATGTTGTGAAGTCTTCCTGGGAGTATTGGACAGTGCTGTCAGATATTCAGAAATGCCAGGAAAACAATAAATATTATTTTGGCCTTAATACACCGTGTTTAATTTATATGTGGAAATGCAAGAACTCAGAATGAGCTTCTTTCAGGATCTGCTGTGGCTTAGGAGAGTGCCCAGGGAATGGGCAAGTAGATCCTTCTGGGTGCTGGTCACCCTTTCCAGAGGGACTCACTTGGTCATTCAGCTTTGCCAAAATCCCTGGATATATTTTTGTCATACGTGTTCTTGGCTTTGGTTCAGGGCTCTCACCTTGACCCCTCGATGATCTAGATCGGCAACTCCATCAGCTGCAGTCTGATGGAGGCTTCAGCACAGGTTTAATATCAGTCATGTGAGTTTCCCCTTAGAAATTAGAGGGATACTTGAAAACAAGCTTGCATGTGGAGATTTCAAGCTCAGGATTGTCTCTTACAAGCTTTTTCAGGATGTGAACTGCACATTGTTTTTCCTTTCATGGGACTGAGAACAAGTGCCATATCATGTTTAGGTTCCCTCCAGAACAGCTGACCATACTTGGGACCAATACTGGCAGAGTAGGAGCAGTGGTGGTTCTTTGCTGGAGTTTTATGGAGTTCTATTACTTTATGCTTGGGGCTTGAAATCTTGCTGGAAGCTAATGAAACTTATACTCCTAAATGCTCAAGCCATCCTTTTGAGCAGAATGTAGTTTTCTAAGTCAGTGAAGTATTTTTCAGATTGTGACCTCAGTCAGTTGATGGGGCCTGGAGGATACAGGTCTAGTGGTGTGAATGGATCTAGATGATGCCCTGATCAGCTGACATGACTCTACCCAAGACCTGGTGATTTGTGGTTCTGACCACATGGCTCTTGACTTTGGGACTTCAGCCTTTTTATAGACTGTCCTTACACTGCCTTTTGTATACCTGTATTTATTTGTCAGCCGCTTCTGCAGCCCCCTTCCATACACTGAATAGAAGATATTCAGGCAAGTAATGTCACTGACTTGAGTGGGGTTATTCAGCTGAGTGAGTGGTGTGCAATCCAAGTTCAAAGCAGTAGATTTTGGGTGTGAGTGCTCTTTTTGTGGAATATATGGGAAACTAATTTCTAGAGCCTGGGATCTTGGCATGCCTTAAATTTTCTCCTGTTCTTACGCTTTGCCTCTGTCTGGTGGGTGGGTGGGCTGGAAGTCAGATGGAAGGCTGGGCTTTCCACCCCTTACAGAAAGCAGCTCTTCAGAGAAATTCCACAGCTGTTTGTGAGTCTGTCTGGAGTTGCCTTCTTTGTCGCTGCTGTTTCCTCCTGCTGTGCTGTGCTCGGAGCAGAGGAGTCCTTGGGACTGATGCAGCTCTATAGAATGATCTGTCACACCGAGCTGGGTTAGAGGAAACCCTCCCAGCCTTCATCAGTGCAGCCTCTCCCTGACTCCCGGACAGGCCAGGGCTCAGCATTTGCTGCTCTGACTGCAGCAAGAGCTGCTCCTGCCTAAAGGCAGCGATGGTGGCCAAGCACCACCAGCATGGGTTGAGGGACACTGGGGATGGCAAGCAGAAAGATGCTGAGGTCTCCAGGATGAATTCATTTCCAGGGTTGTGAAGGAGAGCTGCTTTCACACTGAGATCTGAGTAATAGTCCTTCAGCCCTGACAAAGCATTTCACCGCTTTCAGATGCAAATCCCCTTTCCCTGTTTTTCTGCTGCAGAAATTACCTGTTCAGAGCAACCCCCAGATGTGAGTTTGAAATTTGCCCCTTCCTGCTCCAGATGTGTAACAGCTGGGGGTGGTTACAGAGCTGAACTGCATTGTGTGCTATGCAGCTCGCATGCTGGGCTGAGCAAGGCATTTTTTTTTTGGGATGTAGCAGAACATGGGAACACCACTAATCAAACATCATAGTTTTCATCTGGTTTTATTTTATTTTAACTTAGTTTCCCCAGGAAATGAGTGCTGTTTGTTTCCTGTTTGGCCAGTTTCAACCAAATTGCACCAATGGTTGGCAGTCTGTAAGATCGCTAATTTCCCACTTGTGTTTGCTAAGAGTAGTGAGTGGCTGGGAAATCTTTGAAGCAGTGCTCTGATGGAAACTAGACTGCTTCTCTCTGCTCTGCCTGGTAGCAGCTGCCCAGCCAGGCATTGCATGTGTGTGGTCAGACACAGCACCTCTGCAGCCCTGGCCAATTTGCAGGGTGTGTGTGGTGTCCAGGGCAGGGGTGGATGCGAGGCAGCATTGAAGGGAGCTGCAGGGGCAGGAGGGCAGAGGACACAGATGCCCCACAGATGAGTCCTGTTTGTTACTCTTCCTTGCAACATGGCTACCCTTGGGTTTGTCAAGCTAAAACTGCCCAAGATTTAGGAAGGCTTGTAGGCTAACAGCCACAACTTGGACAGGCCTGCTTTCTCTGACCTCCAGGACACCTTGGGAAGTGAGCTTTGGAGCAGATGGGAATGTGCACACTGGGCAGGACTTAGCAGAGGTGTGTGTGCATGGGCAAACTCGCATGTGTGCAATGGCAGCCCTCTCCCCAGAGTCGCCTTAGGTAGGTGTGCACTTGGGCTGAGGTACTGCTGGGAGATGTCAGGGTCATGCTTGTGTGTTGCTGAGCATCCCTGTATAGATGCAGCTGGTTTGGCATGGCTGTCTTGATGGGTCTGCCTCAGAAATGTGGACACCACTGTACAAAGAAAAGCAGACTTTACCCTCACCCAGGCTGTCTATGCTAGACAATATAGCTGTGCTGGGTGTGGTGAGCACATTTCTTCCAGACTTGGGCTGAGGGAAAAGACAGGCATTGACAGTAGAAATAAGAGTGTCAGAGGTGTTGAGCATTTATGGGTTGCACATGCAATTCCTCACCATTTTGATACCCTTTTTGTTGCTGCTGATTGTCAGACAGTGCATACCTGTTGTCTTGGGGCATAGAGCATGGCCCTGCAGAGACCACCAGTGTCAGGCTCTAATGTCAAAATATTATGTGGCATATTAGAGAGCCAAGGTAAATCTCAAACACCCTTACAGATCTAGGTAAAACCGGAGGCATCTGTCGAGGTGAGGTGAAGGGAGGAACTGTGTGATGGCTCCCCATCATGGTTTACAGAGGATGTGGAGGCAAAATGTTATTCTCTTTCCCCACACAAAATCTTTGCCTAGCCGTCTCTGGCATCCAAGTGTAATTCTCTACACTGTTAGGGATATGTCACTTAGTGAAGCAGAACATCTCTTGCTTCCCTTCTTTTCCCCTCCATGAACACCATTTCTTACCACCAGTAGCTTAGCATGGTAGATGACTGTGGTAGGTAAAGAATGGACTCTTGGGCTTGGACAAGACACTGCAGGTCCCTCCTCTGAAGGTGCCAGCCACCCAAGCTTCTGTGTCGTAAATGCTGAAGCAGGCAGATGTGGGGTAGAACACGGCTGTGGTATTATCTTTGCCTGTTCTCATTAGATGTATTGTGCTACATGTATATGTTTGGGGATGGTGCAGTGCTTTCTCTGTTAGCTTTTAAAGCTGAACTGAGCAGGTTGCATGCCAAGAGGGAAGGGCTGCAATGTTTCCATTACCACAGTGGACTTTTCCATGGTGGAGCTTTTCCAAAAGATGTGTACTGAGAAGAGCTGGTGGTGACCCGAGTGCCTGGGACACTCCAGGCTCTGGCTGACTGCACCTCAGGGACTTGACAGCTCCAATTTTTGCAAGCTCCGCTCTCTGAGGATGGGGAAAGATAGAAGTGAAACTTGCTTTGTTAGGTGCACAAGATCATGTCAAGCTTTTGGTACTCGCTGCCAGCACCCCACGGACAAGGCGGAAGTACTACTTAAAAGAAAGGCTGGGTGTATGTTTGCAATTGGGTACATACAAAGGCAAACAAGACTTTTTAAAAAGCATGAAGCATGCATGGGGAGCATGCTGTCAGATGCACTGCCTCTTGCCAGCTAATGCCATCTGCAAATAAAAGAAGTTAGGTTGTTGCTATTGCAGCTGCTTTCCCTCACAAAGCAGGCTTACCCAGACACTGAGAAACATGTTGGCAATTGGCCTGAAGTCGGAGGTATGCAGGGTAATTTCCTTAAAAGACCCAATATAACAATTATCATCCAGGATGAACACATACAATTGTAATGTTTGCTTGCCAGTTGTATTTTATATGATGCTCTCCCTGAAGTTGCTCACTGACTGCATCTACCAACTAGCACAGAAACACAGCCTTCTTCCTTGGGCTTCTTCCCTGACCTGCAGTTAGGAGCAGTGATTACACTTACACAGGCTTTATTTTGGAGGTAGGAGGGATTTGGTAGCTTGGGAAGAAGGCTGTTAATGGGGTCGTTTGCGATCAGGCCTGGGGAGCTTTTCTTCTCACTTGGGGCAAAGCACACCAGCTGCTCGGCGCCTCTGTTTAAAAAATCTGATTTGTGACAATCAGCTTCAGAGTAGGTGATTGATACTGGTCTTGGTTTCCTCCTCTGAAACAACCCCAAAATCCCAAAATGTTTGTGCATGTAATTAAAGCATAAAAGCTCCCTTTCTTCTCCTTGCTGTTTACCTCAGATTAAGGTGGAAGAGAGGTAGTTGTTCACAGCCATGTGCTGGAGGGCATCCATCGTGTTGGGAGCAGAGGCTGCTGGTTGTTCCACATGTTATTAATGATGAAAAGATCTAAACATATGATCACATAATTGTGTTGCATTTCAATTGCTTACAAAATTATGACATCAGGAGAACAATGGGGTTGCAAAATCAGGCGGACAAAAGCAATGAAGTTCCAGGACTAATGTTGCAGAACTCCCCTTTGCATCTGCATTATGATACAATCTTTAATTCTGTAATTGCGTAATTTTTTCCCTTTCAGAGTCCTTTTTTTCACTGGATAGGTAATTGCTGCATAATTCATTTTCTCTTTTCCACATTTACTTTTTCCATGTGGTTCTACATCTGTTTATTTTACACCCTACCCAGACCTTGAACTGAACAATTGCTAATTGCTGGAGGGCTTTCTCAGATGGGGAAGTTATTCTTGCAGCATATCAGATACAGGTACTGTCTTTGTTTTCATAGTTGAGGAATGAAGTCAAAGAGCAAATCAATCTCGGGTGATTGAAACACCTTAAATTTTGGCTGCGTCAGAGAGGTACTTGGGTATGATTTTATTTTTCACTCATCCCAGAGTACCTGGCATGATGTTGCAGTTTATCTGCTGGAAGCACAAGGACGGCTGACCTCAGCTGCTGGTGTCTGTAGATTAGCCCTAAATGCCTTAAGGGTGGAACTGCCCCATTAGGGGTCACCTGAAGAGAAAACTGGTTTCAGAGACTTGCTGAGCTTCTTAAAAGATTGAGTGTGGAGCCAAGAAGGAAGTAATTCCTGCCTGCAGGTGATATGTCCAACTTCCTCAAGCAAGGTGGTTGTCTCTCTTCCTGCATTGCTTTGTTCACAAATATTTCTGATCTTCACTGCGTGAGGCAGGGTTTTAGGGACAGCTGTTGCTTTTATCACACAACCTTACTGCCCTTTCTTTGAAAGCAGCTGATTTCCAGAGCTCAAATGGTTTGTGATCATTGAATTGGAAACAGAGTCAGTGCAGATACATACAGAGGCTGGGTGAAGGTTGTATGGGCAGTATTCGTTGCGATACGTCCTAAGTTTGAAGTGAGCAAGTTTGCAATCTTTGTATTAAAAAAAATAACATAGCTAGGTTTAAATGTAATTTTATAACTGTACAAAGGGAAAAGCAGGAGATAAATAAAAGGCCTTGTCATGTGAATCTGCAGTGGCCTGAGTCATCCAAAGAGCACAGACCATTGGGATGTACCATTAATTTCTAACCCATGAGATAAGGGCCTGGTGAGGAAGCAGTGTTTGGCTATGGATGGTGGTCAGTGGCTGGAGTGGGATGACATGCTCAGCAGGTTGTCTGGTACTGTACTGGGGGGTTTTTCAGCCCAGAGTCTGGATATACTCAGATCCCAGTTAAGGATGGGGTAGACAGAATTCTGATGCTTCCCAAGTCCTTTCTGACTTGCCTGTGTCTGTTCTTCTCTTCACTACATGGCAGCCTAGTCATCCCTTTACACTCTCCCTCCCCAGTCCTCCCTCCTTTCACCCTCTGTTTCTGTGTTCTCCTAACAAATGCTATCTGCTTCTCTCCATGTTCTTGGGTAACATCACTTTAGCCTCTTGTTTCTGGTGCCGCTTATCGTTTTCCAGAGGTCCCAGATAGCCTGGTAGGGTTATGAACAATCTAGATTCCAGTGTAGATCTGTAATTTTTGCTTGTTCAAACTGTAGTTGAAGGCCAGCCCAATACCTTTGAAGCATTTTAGAGGATTCCATCTTCCTTACTTTTAGACCAGAGCTGTTACTATAGGATACTTTGAGATCAAGCAGTAGGGAAATACTGCGTTAAGTCAACTCTGTTTACACCTTATATCTAAAGAATATGCTGTGTTCCACCCTGTTCCTCAGTGTTTTGCTGTATGCAGTATTGCTTGATGTCACCTATTTTTTGTGGGGTTAAATACCGTACTGAAATTACAACAGTTCATAGTGAGGAGCACTAGTTGCTCATGCTTTTGTATTTTCTGGAAATGAATAGCAACATGATAGTGCAAGAAAGAGTGTGCAGCTTCTAGAGGCTGAGCTTCCAGCTGAAATGCAAGTTAGTGAACTTGGCCACTTTCCAGAAAAGTGATGTCTGTTGTTCCAGCAAGTCATTAGATGTCTGCACTTCTGTCTTCTGACCAATTTGCAGTGAATCTCTTCCTACATCTTTATTCAGGGGAGGGGGGTGGTTAATACCAACCTCACACAGCAAAGGAGGATGAAGTAGACTATTTCTGATTGTGTCCAAATGGCTTTCTTTATGTACTTTGGGATTTTTTTGTTTCATTTTACTAGATGAGGAAAAGTGGATGTACCAGCAAAGAAAATATGCTTGCCAACAAATCTGATGTTGGAACAGACCAGGCTGACCTGCAGTGAAACAGTTGGGATGATAATAATTTCAAAGTTAGACTGGTGTTCTTGGGAGTTTGTGATATAAATCATGGCTGTGATCACTATAAACTGTGTCAAACTAGATTCATAAAATAATGTCGAAGTGTCTTAGAGTTTCAGATGACTCAAAGGATTGTACACCTTTACAATTAATAAGGCTTATATTAATAAGCCAGATGCTAAAAACTGGCATCAACCGGTTTTTCTCCTTGCATTGCCACTGTGTGCAAGTCCAAGAGCCAGTATTTGATTACTGAACTTCATGTATTTGAGGACAGACAGTTAACAGGAACACAGGACTGGTCTTCAGCTCTTACCTGAAGGTTCTTGGGGTTCCAGGGAATTTGTCAAGCCTGTGGAAGGTTACTGGGAGAAATGGCTTGTATCAGTGGAGACATCTACACATCTTTAAGAGGTGGGGGACAGGTTTTGTGTGTGGGAAAAAGTAAACAGCAAAAAACACTGCGCACTAGTGACCTAGGCATCTCCAGCCCGGAAGGCGGTGGTGTGCCTGTGTGCCTAGGATTTGGTCTGAGCTTGGATAGGCTTCACTTAACCCCTGATAGAACCTTGTTCTCTGTGTGGTTTTCTTTTGAAGTAAGCATGTTTAGGCAGACCTTCAGCCACTGTAAGTTGCCATAGCTCCCCTGGGAAAGAAGCAGCTCCTCTGTGGGTTGGGCCCCGTGTTAGGTGTGTCCTGCTGGTCTCTCTCCAACCCTGGTTTGCCTCCCTCCTCTCCCCTTCCTCACAGCATCTGTGGTTAGATGCTGAAAGGCAGGGACAGGGCTTGGAAAAAGCTGGCTCAGCAGAGGAGGTGGAGAGCCAGCTGATGCCACTATTAATGTTCTTTCAAAATTGATGGATGAGACGATTACAGAATTGCAGAGGGAAGTTAAATTTTACAGGATCTGTGTTTTAATTGTATTCTGGATTGTTTTCAGCAGCCAGCCTCTGAGATGCAGGACAGATGAAGCATTTTTGTGAGGATGTTAATGTGGACTGCACACTGTACTGTTTTTAAAGAAAGAAAAAGATTGGGCCAGTCTGTTTTCCACACTCTGCTGCTCTCAGTCTTCTTCACTTGCCCTGTGTGATAGTATGCTGTGTCTAGACAGTAAATCAGATCTGAAATACTGTCCCGATGCAGCTAGAGAAAAAAGAGGCTCTTGCAAGCACCTGTGGTGTCAAGGTGCTCAAGCCTATAAGGGGTACCTAGGTTCTGGACTTGTAATTTCCTCTGTGTGTCCTTCATCCCTCTGGAAACAGTGAGGATGATGGAGCTGTCTGGCTTGTGGGTGACCAGCAGTCCCTTTAACTTGAGGGAGATTCTTTATCACCTGATGAAGCCCTCCTGCTCAGTCTGCAAGTAGCAGTTGCATGCTGCATGAGGTTTTCTTCTGGACAGGTGTTTTGCTTGAGTAAACTTCATCCAGCATTGGACCAAAACACTCTTCTAAGTTTTGTTTTTCTTCAGGCTTTAAATAAACCAATTTTTCTTCTAGTATTTTTCCTAGCTTTTCTTTCCTCTGTGACTGAGAACTTCTCCCCACAGGCTCCTTAATTCAAATGTAACTTGCTGTAATTCTGCATATTTTTAAAAATTAGTTGTGTAGGTAGTTAAGAGAAAAAAGTATCAGTTTTTTCACTTGCCTCCTCCTGCTTTCTCTCATGTCAAAAGCTGAGAATGGGACACATTTCAGTGGTCTTTAAAGTCCCAGTCTCAAAGTCTTGGCATCTTTATTAAAGAGACATTCTTTTCCATCAGCTACAGGTAGAGTTGTGTAAGAGAAGGTGTCCTCAGAGTCTTGGAGAACTGCTCTGTTTCTGAAAATTAATAATTTGGGGTGGAGATGATCTTCTGCCTCAATGCTTCAGCATGTGTGTTTCTTCCATCTCTCTGATACCTTTTTAAGTATTTCTCTTGGGCAGAGAGGAGCCTCCCCCATTTCTCCCTACTTACCTTCATGGGGCAGCAGCTGCCATTCTAGTGGTGAGGTTTAGAAATTGGTTCCTCCGGCTTCATTTCCTGCTCTGGAGCTGGTTGGTATTTTAATGTCTGTAAGCTGACAGTAGGCAGGGCAGCACACTAAGGAGCTGGACTGCTGTAAGAGGACAAGTTCCTTCCATTTTTGCAGAGAGCAAAACAGGCTTGTGAGGTGTGGTCGTGATCCCTGTGAGCTGCAGAGGCACCTCAGCTGGGCAAGGCAGTAAGTGGGGAAGATGAGCAGCGGATCACAGCGGCTTTCCGACATCCTAAAGGACACAAAATCTTTGCAGTGTTTACTCTGAAAATATTCTCTCTGCCTTTCCAGAAGTGCACTGTTTACCCACACGCAAACACAGAGATTTTGCAGTGTACGTAATTGCGCTGTTTGTGCTGTGGGCACAGCTGGTAATGCTGATAGGAGGGTTTCTCTTGTACAGAGGCTTGCTGCTTAGAAAGTAGAAATTTGCTGAGAGTGGCACTGGAAGCCCAGCAATTCCCCTTCCAATGGGGTAGGGAACTGCTGGTGGGGGCTGAGCTGTGCCACAGCAGGACCAGGGGTGCTGAAGTGCTGGCATTGTTATTTGGAATATTTAAATCCTTTAAGCTTTTTTTTTCCCCTTAGCAATACTTTCCAAATCTATTTATTTAAAAGAAAACCTGAAATATGCTATTTTGCAGATGCTTGGGAGCCTTTTTTTTTCCTTCTGCCATGGTAGATCTGTTAATGTCAGTGACTGCAGCTACAAGTTGCTTGTCCAGGTGAAGATTGTCTTTGCTTTTGTGGTATCAAGACCTGTTTGGTATGTTTTGATCTGATTCTCACAGAATTTCCTTTTGTTTGCTGCACTGTTGTGTATGCCAGTTTCCCTGTAAGTGTTACGAGAACTGGCAGTATGGGCCTGATGCCAAGGGTAAGGGACTAATAGAAATACATTTATTTTTATTTTGGAAGCTCTTGCAATTCACACTTCGCTGGCAGGGTGGTAATGATGTTTCACAGAAGAATGCCTTTCTTTTCATTTTGATTTCAAAGTGCTCTAACAGGGTCCATCCACATTCTTAGGCATGGCAAATGATGCACCAGGATCAGGGGCTATTCAGCAGCAGGAGATGGGGATGGAGGTGGGCCTGGGGGCATAGGATGGGTCTGAGGTTCCTCCAGGATAACAGCTCTGCTGTGGCATCCCCAGAGCCGGGTGTGATGTCTCTGGGGGGTCTAAAACAAGGTCAAGTTTCCATTTTTTAGTTGCCAGGCCAGTGCTGTAGCTGTTCTGCTGTGTTGCTTATTCAGAGTTTTATTTTAGGGGGCCTGAAGATGCGTTGCTGTAGCTGAACAAGGCGTCCTGTGTGAGATCCGAGATGCCTGCCTTTGCTGTACCTGGCTGTTTGGGGTGTGCAGAGCCAGGGACAGAAGTGGCTGTGAGCCCTTGGGGCAGCTGAGGGTTTGCCTTGGCTCGTGGTGCGAGGCTGTGCTCAGCAGTGTGTGTGATGTACAGAGCATTGTCATGCCGGGGCTCCTTCAGTGGGACGCGGCAGCTTTGGCACCCAGGGCTGTGCAGGCTGAGGGCACAGTGTTTCAGCTGGAGAGACACTTGATGGGAGGTCAAGATGGTTATTTGCATTACTGATGAGATGATTAGTAGATGGTGTTCATGGCTCTCATTAGAGACCTGTGGAAGATTGGTTCAAACAGAAGGATCTCTGTGTGTGCGTAATTTATGAGGGCTGCAGCTCAGACCTTCATTCGTACACTTAATTGTTGCACAGTGGCAGTGGGGAGGAGAAGCTGGAAAATGCTAGTTGTGTCCTGTGCTCCCAAAATGGGAACAAAGGCGGCCGTGCCATGTGGTCTGTAGAGGCTTTGATGCTCCTCTGTGCTGTGGATCAGCAGTGTAGTGCAGGGGGATCTGATTTTCTTATCTTCTGAATGTCTGTTTACAACTGATGACTGGCTTTCTTTGTATAGAAACGCCCATTTTTTAAAAATAGCTGAAATCTAAGGGCTAGGCTCTTTGGTCTAAAACTATTTGCTCTTGTTATTTTGTCACATGCTTAGTTGATTGAATTAATCAAATAGCAAGTGCTTTCTCCCAAACCAGAAAACTTCCATGAAAAGAAATGTACTTCACCTATTCTTTTAATTTAAAAGAAAAATAGAAAAATATCCCTCTTCTCTGCTTCCTTCTCTCACCGTCTTCCTTCTATGTTTGTCTTGGTGGCAAAATGAGAAAAGTAAAAGGTTGAAGAAAATGTTTTGTATGGTCATTCCCACGTGTATGTATGGAGGAAAAACCCCAAGTATAGGGGGGTTTTTGACTTACCAAAAATAGGCTAGTGAAAAATCAGTGATTTATGTAAGTCTACTTGTATGAAAAAGATGCATTCTAACAACTTGCAGTAACTTGGCAAGTTATTCCACTTTGTATTCTGGTGGTACATAAACATAGGCTTAATTTTCCACTTTCTTGCCCCTGCATATCCTTTTCTAACTTACAGCACAGTTGCTGTTCATATAAAAAACTAGTCTAGGGTATTGAATAGCCTTGAGTAATTAATTTTCTTTCAGCTCATTGGCTTTTTTTTTTATTATTATTTTTATTTTTGCTATTAATTAGTGCTACAGGTGGTGGCAGCTCTTAGTTCTGAAGTGTGCAATGCACCTCTTTGAGCATCCTGACCTGTGTCACAGTTTGGGAGCCTCTCTTCTCCATTTCCTTCATGACACGTGTCTGAGCAAAAGCCAGCGACTGCGTTAAGAGGGTCTGGAGTCGTGGGTGTGATGTCTTGCATACTTTTGAGATGTATCAGCTTCCCCCTTTTGTAAATCAAATCATCCTGTGATAGATGCAGATCCTTTTGTATTTCAGCATGGCTTGCTTGTTCAGTGAAGGGGATGCATGCAGTTGTCTAGGTGGATGAAACTTTGGGTGTTTCAGTACTGCTACACATGACAGAAATTCTGAACTTTTTATGAAATGTGTCTTTTCCAAGGGAGGAAAGTCCTTGACTGTACTTTCAAAACCTGTGTTAAGTAATTACTCTATGACCACATTTTCTTTTCTTGCCACTTTTCCAATTGTGGCAAGATTTGCAGGCAAGAAAAAAGAAAAGTAATGTCAGGGAGCAGATAGTTTGGGGGTTTTGCTTCTTTAGTGCATCTTATCTGCATCTGATTTCTGGCAGCATTTTGTGACCTCCAGTGGTTCTCATGGGAGTTTTCCATTTGAAGCTCCAAGCAGGCAGAAACATAAGCCAGAGCACTGAAAGCTCTGAACTGCCCAAAAGGAAAAGCTTCTTGCATCAGCTCTTCCTCTTTTCTCTTGTGTGAACATTGAAGACAATTGTTTAAACCAGCTGAGCTTTACTGCAAAAGAAAAAAAGGGAAAAAACACAAAACTGTCAACATTTGGAGAGAAGTACAAAGAGGACTGACCACTCCTATTCCTCCTCAAGGCAATCCCAAATTTATTGCTGGTCTTATTTCAATACATTTTTAAAGCTTTTGAAGATCAACTTCATCTGAAAACAGAAATATGGTTTGGTTGTAGTGCACCTAGGAAGTGGGGATTAGTCTTGTGTGTCAGGATACATGTGTTTAGGCTATCTGGAACTTGAATATTCTTGGAATATTCTCAAAGTGCAAGCTGGGGGCCATCTAAGCATTAGCTGAAGAAGAAAAGGTTTTAAGTTGCAAGAATCATAAACAGAGGAAATGCAAGTTGCATTTCTTTAGTGCTGCATAAAAGGAAATAGCTAAACATGTTCTTTGGTAAACACAT
Organism: Pseudopodoces humilis; assembly: GCF_049639895.1. Lineage (NCBI taxonomy): Eukaryota > Metazoa > Chordata > Aves > Passeriformes > Paridae > Pseudopodoces > Pseudopodoces humilis. Next base: position 82,537,427 of record NC_142200.1, on the reverse strand, counting down.
GGGTTCATGAACTGTATTGTATTGCCTTTTTTTTTTTTTTTTAAATGCCCCCATTTCATCAGCTTATCTTATGTTCTAAGATAGATTGCTGGCACGTTACCTTCTGTAGCCAAAAATCAAGAAGAAAGAGGTTTGTAGGAGTAGCAATTTCAACAGACTGCCTGCAATCTCAAACTGCTTGTTAGGTTTCTTTGAATTATTGGGTGATGTATTTGGTAGCTGGTGCTTTGTATCAGAAGTACATAATGTAAATAAATTTAATTAGAATATTGCTCATATGCTTTCTGTCAGTCTTTTGACTGGATTTTGATAGCTTTGTAAAGCACAGAACTCCAAGTATTGGCAAAATCTCTTCTTGTGAACACCTTTCCTATAAAAAGCTGGTGCAGGGTAGTTCTGTCCTATCAAAGGGAAAGACTAGGAGGTGTGCTGCTGCTCCTGAAACAACGCAGGTCTCTGTGCTACTTTGAGGATGCATGTTGATGATTTAGCTCTTCCTTCATCACAGTTCAAGGCTCCCTCTTTCCTGGTGCCTTGGCTGCCCCTGCAAGGCCTCCTTACAGATCTTGCACCGGTAGAGGGAGGTGCCCCTGCCCTTACCTGTTGAGAAAGGGTGCTCAGCATCTGGAAGGCACAGACACCGTGCAGCAACCCTTGCTCTCCCCAGGAAAGCTGAGGCAAACCCAAAGAGCTGGAGAAGCAGGGTCTGCAGTCCACACAGTCTGCTTCCTAGGTCTTCGTACAGCAGCTTTTTGGAAGCAATGAAATTAGATGGCCATGTGCCCAGTGCAAGAAATTATTCACTCCACTGTACTTATTTTTATAGTGAAATTGCATTTTCATATCTCCGTGAGAGAGACTGTAGCAGGATACAAACCCAGTGAAGCATTTCTTTTTGTGGACATAGCGACTTTGGCACAGCTGTGAGTAAGCTTGCTACTCTCTTCATGAAAACACACTGAGCTGGGAATACTGCTGGTTTGCATCCTCTCCGAGGAAATTTGGCCATGAAGTTGTGGTGTGTGGAGATTGTGTTTTGTCACACTCCAGACTGACATTGCTGTGCAGGAAGAGAAGCGCCGGACAGGCATAGGTTTAGTAAAGTTATGTGACCGTGATTTCACAGTGAAACAAGGGATTAAGAACGACCTAGAAAATAATTTCATTTCACTTTCTAGTGACTCAGGAATGCGAACACTTTAGATTTGAGGCACATTTCTTAAAGGGGTTTTACTTTCAGTGCGTTGAAATTAATATGCATGTAAAAGCTTGAGAGTATGAAGTCTGTGCTTGTGAACTGGGCAGTTAGTGGTTTGGCCCACCTGCATTTTGTGTTTACATGCAAAGTAATTTGCATTAGCAGTAGAGTATTCCATGTGCATGTAGCATGTGTTACAACTAATCTGCACATGAACAAAGTAGTTCTGAGAAATACAGGAGGCCATGTAGTTAAGACAGGCTACTTGCTGGAGATCACTAGATTATATCTTGTCTTAAAAACAGAAGAGGGGAAAAAAATGAAGGTGAGATGGTGGGGGTTATGTGATTGTTGTAGTTCAGATCCAGTCCACTTCAAATAATGCAGCCTGCTGTTGATGTTACAGAGTTACTCAGGGCTCTGTTTCAACTGATCTACAAAATGACTCAGTGTAAGAACTGAGGTCATGTGGATTTTTTTAAAAAGACCTATTGGACTAATTAGGCTATGCTATGTGGCTTAGTATTAGTTAAGCATGCCCAGAGTTACTGGTAAGAGTTCAACCTTTAATTTTCTGCTGGAAGCAACTTCCCTTCAAAATCCAGAGACGTACAGCAGTTGTGGTGAGAGATTGTAACATTCAAACCCCAAAGCATTGTAGAAATTATGAGGGAAGGAAAGAAACTGGAAGGGGTGTTAATTTTATGACAAGGGATCCACTGAAAAAGCAGATGGTTTAACATTCAGTGTTGCAGGGAGAAGATAGATTGTATGAGTATTTAGTAACTACTTTGAGTCTGTTCATGTGCATAAAATATATATATATATAAAAATTGTGGCTGCTGTGATTATGTATAGTGGCTTATTATGTAGCTGTTAGAACAAGGCAGCAGAGAAATAAGACTCCCAGATGTACTTCTTTTGCTCATTACAAACATTCAGTTCCTCTCTCTCCACCTCTGGACACACCAGTGTTGCTTGCACGTTATCTGTGTTCCCCCTCGCTTCCTGCTCACTCTGTCCCTACCCACCTCCTGCCCCTGCCCTGGCCTCCAGTTCCCGTAGGGAGTCTGGTGTCTTTTCTCCTGATGCCTTCTCCATCCTCTCCACACATTTCCTAAACTTCAGTAAGGGAGATGTAAATCAGGCAGATTTTCAGTTCCCTCTTAATTTGTCTTGCATATATATGTATGAAAGATTTAAAAAAAAATTAATACAGGTCTTCATCCAGTGTTTGTTTCCAGATACTGTAAATGATTGGTGAAGACTTTAGATTATTTCTACAAGGAAACTCTCTTAGTATAAACTTTGCCAAATTTTACATGGCTGAAAAAAATAATCTCTTGACCCATAATTCCAGAGGGGTAATTTTACTGAGAGGTTCAGACTCAGGTTTTGTATTGTAGGAAGTCTGTGTCTGCTAAGGAAGAGCTTTCATCTATCACAAACTGTTTACTGTCCAGAGGCAAGTTTCAAGTCTGGAAGTGTAAGGCCATGTGCCATTGTGAGGGTTGTCTCAAAATCAGGTCTTTGTATTACCAGACCAGAGGGCAGTATGATCAGATGAGCTAGAACATGGCAGTGGGGTGTTTTTAGTGATGGAAGTTCACAAAGCCTGCTGGGCAAATGCACTGAACCAGTAAAAACATCCAAGCAATGCTGTGTTTTGTGCCTGTGGTGTCCATGGATGAATGTTGGGTTGCGTCAAGACCATCTTTGTTTTGTGTGACACTTTGGCCTTGTGCTGGCAAAGCTTACAGGGTGGCATTGGACAAACACTGCCTGTTTGTCCCAGCATGATGTTCAGTGTGGTGTGCTTCCTCCAGCACAAGGTTGGCTTGGCTTTCTGGTTGGATTTTGATCGAGAAGAGCCTCCATGCCTCCTGCCACCATGGGGTGGGTACAGCGTGGGTGTTGTACACAACATGTCTCTACACTAGGCCTGCCTGGTTTAGTGGTGGCCAGTGCTGAGTCCAGAGGATTGCTTTCCTTTTCAGCTGTGCTTGGTGTTGGCACAGCATAAGCTAAACTTAAGATGCCTGAATACCAGCTTAGCTAACTCATTGTTCTTTGCTACTATTTGGTCTTCCCAGCACAAACATAATTTCTTCTCTTCAAAGGCTGTTGTTACTCGCTGCTTTTTTAATTTCTTCCCTCCCCTCCCAGTGACACTTCCAGTAATGTTTCATTGCCATGCAAAAGGAGGAAAGCACTTTGTCAGCAGCCTACTTCAGGCAGAGAAATTTATATCTTTGAGAAGCATATCTACAGAACAGCAATTACTCAGATCATCAATATTTATATAGCAAATAATAGACATCATGGACAAGATGAATATTGTCACAAGAGCAATAGCTGCTGGGGAGGGGGGGAATGCAGAATATAATTGCTAGATTTCTTTAAATGGGATAATTATTTAACTTTCAAGTGATTGGTGAAAATAGCTTAGAGTCTGAATTAACTGTGGGAGTTTGTCTGCTTCTAGAAAGAAAAGCCCCCCTCCTGTCTACCCTCACTTCACACAGTGAAAGCTGCCTGGTGTATTGTCCCTCACATGTGGCTTTAGCTGAAGGCAGTAATGGTGCCACTCTCTGAATGAGGAATCATATAAAATAACAAAAAAGTAATCAAGCAGCTTGTTTTGAAAATTAATTTTTGTTACGTCTGCTGTGGATGGACACTTGCGGTTGAGATGGAGACACAGTCACACGTGCTTTGATTTTAAAAGCTGAGCCCCAGTGTTCAGGGAATGATGGCCATGCTGGGGCAGGTTTTTTCCCAGAGCTTTGCAGCATCCTGCCTGCCAGCTGATGTGCTGCTGGCTGCCTTGGCGCTGCCTGATTGGATGGGCAGCCCAGTGAGTCCCTGTCCGGCCCCTGGCCGGAGGGAGAGCCCAGGTCATGGCTTCCTGTTTGCACAGGAGATGCAGCTCCTGAATTCTGCAAAGAGAATGCCTCTGCCCACCCAGCCTTTTTAACCTTTTTATGGCAGTATGATTATTTGTAGGGCTTTCATTAACTGGCAAGAAAATATGCTAGCTTGTCCTGTTCTTGAGATGTATTAAATCAAAAACTAACTGCATGTGGGCTGTTTGCTACAGATAATTTATTTGCTGACTTTTTTCTTCTGCTTGTGAAATGCCTCTGAATAGCTCCATTTTTTCTTTATACTGACTAACTCTTCACTCTGTCTGTGGCTTCAGATGAGTATCTGAAACTCTGCACCCTCCTGACTTCTTTCAGCTGAGGGGGAACAGTGGATGGGAAGGTACAGTACTTTATGTTCAATGTCTGGCTCAGTTGGGTTGGCTGTCATTTGTAGCATTAATCACATGGTTTTCAAAACATTAAAGCAACTTGGGAACATTTGCAAAAGAGCTGGTCCACAAAAGATTTAAAGTACTGCAGTACCAAACCTCGGGGGACTCTGTGTTCTATGGGATGCATATAACAAGTTTCTTGTGCAATGCTCAGAGAAAAGGTGGAATGGGATTTGCGAAAGCTGGCATCCTAAATCAGGACACACAAACCGGCTACAAGGGAGGATCAAGATGAGGACTTGTAAGTCAGTATCCCTCTTTCTGTTGCACAAAAATCAGCTGAACTGCTTCTTTGTATTCCTTCCTGTTGAGTTGTAAGCAGTGGAGGAGCTAGGGCTTGATCTCTCTGACTTAGGTCTGATGCTCGGCCCAAAGGAAGCTAAGGCAGCATTCCCACCTTTGTCTAGCAGCTTTTGATCATGGATCTTTTTCTCTTCATAGGTAAACCCATTAGGCTGCCTGGATTCTAGCCCCTTTTCAAATTAATTTTTAATGTAAAATAATTAAACATTGATTGGAGCAGGAACAGGAACTTCCTTCCCCTCACACTCACTTTCCTTTCTGACCTGGATATTGAATTATGCACTTCAAAGTGGAATGGGGTTAAGGAGGAGACATTGGTGAAGCTCTCCTGAACTACTGAAATTCCTGGTACTTGAAACTTTAATCTGGGAGAAGTGAAAAGAATATTGTAATTTAGTCAGATTCACCCTTAGTGAAGAAAAGTTTCCTTCTGCTGTGAGCATACCCAGGTTCTCCTGTGGATTCACTGAGTCTGCTGCTGGCATGTGGCTTGGGGAAGTCCTGACCCTGTGGCATGCAGCTCAATTTGAACTGAAGGCTTGTTTGAAGCTAAATTTAGGCCAGCTTAGATCTTGCTATTGCAGGTAAAGCTGAGATCTCCATTAATGTCAGTATTAATAGTTTAGATGCTCATTCCAGTGCATAACTGTAGTAATACAGTGGTTTCTGAATTGCAGATCTCAGGCCCAGTATTTCAACTGTGCATGTTTCAACTTTTTCTAAAGTAGTACCCCCTAAGCTTTTGATGGTGGTGATGTAATCTTCGCTGGGAATTTAAACCTGCAGTCAACAGACTCACTTTCTTAGTTACCTTCCCCAGATCCCTTTGAGGCAGCCACTCTTGAGATTCTGTTGAAAGATTGTCTGCAAAAGGGTTAATTTAAACATTATCTTTGGTCTGAGGTTCTTCCTTGAGGAAAGTAAGCACTAGATACCTCTTGGAGAGACTGCAGTAATTCTCAAGCCAGCCCCTTGCATAGGTGAGCTAGCCCTGTAATGGAGGCATGCTTGACACATTCATTGCTTCTCCAGGTGCATTGCAGCTTGGAATAGCCTTTTTTCAGAATAAGGAGAAGAACAAGGGGCCATTGAAAAGAACAGGTTATCAGCATGACTGATATGCTAGATTATTGGATTGTGTTGAAATAATGAGTTTTTGCATCAGGCTAGATTGTTTGTACCTAATTCTCTGAATAGTTTTGTTGTTTGTTTTTTTTTTCATTGTGGTAACTTGCACAGAGATCCTGGAGATGATGAAAAGGCTTGCTTTCCCCCCCATGTTTAATGAGGTACTTGCTGTGTTTTGTCTATCTTGTCCCATTGCTAAGCCGTGACATATTTATATTCTTATTAGAGGACAAGGTGTTAGTGGCATGAGGAAATGGTGAGCTTGCAGCATCCAGGAGCTGTGACCCTCTCTTAATTCCATTGCACTTCAGTGTCAAGCACTGGGGCACCACCATGAAGACTACATCAAGGGCTTTCTGTCAGGCTGGTGCAAGCTAGCTAAAGCTGTCAGGGCTTAGTGTGTAAAGATCCAATCCTGTGTAGTGATTGTCCTTTAAGGCAAAAATGGGAAGAACTGCATGGTGAAGGATGGGATCAGGGATCTGTTGCTACAAAGGTTCAAGAAAAAGGTTCTTGGAAAAATCCCTCCTCCTTAGCTTCTGAACAGTACAAGGGTGGAGCTGTTTGCCTCTTCAGTTGGTTTTTAAGCTGGTTTGAAGATTTGCCCTGCATTGCCTTCTGGAAGAGTTTTTCTGCATCCTAATTTTGTCAAAGTTCATTGGTTTATTTTATGGAGGGACACTGCCCCCCCCAATATCCTTTCACTGAAAAATAGAACTGAAGTATTAGATTTAGGAATGCTAACACCATATCCCGTGGGAACTGTAATTAGCATACTTTATTTCCCATTCTTCCCTTGAGGTTTGGCTTTATAACTGACTTCCATTTCCTCTTTTAAAGTTGAGTTGCCATTGTGGTTATGGGAAATACAGTCTAGCTGGGAAGCCAGATCCCTGTTTTGGAGGTTGGGAACAAGGGTCATCCTGTATGCAAATAACTTGAGCTGGAGTGAGCAGCATTTCACAGTTCTGAAAATGGATTGCCAGATTTCCAGTATTTAGTAGAAAGACACCACTTCCATTAATGCAGGTGGCATAGCTGTTCATTTCATATAATTCATAAGGTGTTAATTTGAAAATTCATAAATTTTTATGAATTTTTAATTCATCATCTTGGCTTAATTTGCAAGCACAAAGCACCACTTTTAGGGGCTTGTCCCACACTAGTGAAGTGTGATTCTAGGATACTGCAGTTAGTTCTAAGTTCAAAGTGTAGCAAGTAGGGGATGTGATATGATTTGCCTGAGGTGACCTCTTGTTTGGAATAAATATTTCTGACATGTGGAATGGAGCTAGACTGAGAACAGGAATAAACTACTCTTCAGACTTCAGATTTTACTTTCTGAAGTAGATAAGATTCCCTTCTTAAAATAGAAATCAGTAGAAATGCTGAAATTGTTAATTGAACAGGCTGATAGTCAGTAGATGTGTCAGTATGAAGTTTATCTAGAAGAGAGAAGCTGGTCAGCAATAGAAAATTAGTTAGAATTCAGTGAAGTTGTTTTACTCACAAATTTGCTTTCAATAAGCAATGAACTATTTTTACAAGGACTGTTTACAACTGCTACTTTTATGGTTGGCTAATTAGCAACTGCCTTTGGAAAGAAAAATGACCCTCCTGAAAGTCTTCAAGCATACAAAAACTTGGATTTTTTAATCCTCTCAATTTCACGGTGTCTTCTGCCTTTCAGTTTACAATCTCTTGGAAGCTGCCACTCTCCCTGTTTGTGTGATTTCTACAGAAAACACAAGTAATAGTAGTTGAAAGGGAATTTTAAAATAGATCATGAAATCTAGGGCATGTCAGGATGATTTTGAGGTGGTCTTAAAAAATCCAGTGCTTGTCTTCTTTGAAAGCTTTTGTGGAATGTTTGAGATTTAGTCTTCCTCCTCTTTATCTAAAGGTTGGCAAAGTCTGTTCCTCTCAGACAGCACCATGTCACATGTGCTGGCATTTGGGAATTTGACCAGGACGGCATCTCCACTGGAAGGATTCCTGGGCAAGTCTGGCTCAAATCTGCTCTTGAGAGCGGTTGCTGTGAAAGGAACTTCACCCAGCCCAGTGGAACCGCATCATATGGAGTGGTCAGTGGCAGAAAGAAATGCTGGCAGAACTGGACCCAGGCTGGTTTTCACAGCTTTAAGGAAATTGTATGTTCACCTACAAAATGTCTGTGATACGTTTCCTTAAGCTCATGTATAAATTTGTAATTCTTTTCATGCATAAAATAAATTAATTCATGCTATTGTATTGGTGCTCCTGAATGTCTTTGCAAAAAGGCAAGGTAAATAAGTGAAAAGCATTTTGGTAAGAAAATGTGCATTTTAAGAGTTTATTTTGCCCACGTTCAAAAGCAGTTTAGAGAAGAAGCTCCCTCGCATTGATTTACCTCTTGGAGCACTGACTTACTGTGCAGATCTCTTCTAATGCAGCTGCATCCCTGACACAAGAAGGTGTGAGCTGGGCTACGTATGGTAGTGAGGAGTTATTTGAAGAAAAGTTAGAATTGTGTGGCATACTGGCTTTCCTTCCTTGTGTCCTTCTGTTTGGAGTTAGTGTGACCCAAAGGTGACGGTTTTAGTGAGGGGCAGTGGAAACATAATCCCACAACTACAGGAATTTTATGGATGTAGCTCCTGGAGGAGCTGCAGCAAAAACCCCTTCATATTTTGAGGAACCCGATTCACTTTTTCCAGTGTTACAGGTTTACATGCGTGTGCTGCTGCTTCCTCTGCTGGCTGAAACTCCTTTGTTGTCCACTGGAGAAACTCTCTGCTATGTTAATGGGTGGTTATGAAATGAGAGCAAGAAAAATTAGGGATCATGAACTAGCAATTTTAGGAAGTGATAAGAATCTACAAATTTGTCCTTTAATAAAATTATAATACTGTTGCTTTTTCAAATGAAGAGGGACACAGAGGTCCATAACCTGTACTTGTGCATTTTAAAATCAGGATATAATGCTGAGCTGGAGTTTTTCATCTCGCTCCTTTCAAGGTCTCATTTTCTAGCATTCATGCTGATTTCTTTTGTGTCATTTTAAACAATATACCATAGCATTTTTCTATCAGGAAAGGCCTGTGCATTTCAGTGACCTTTGCTGCTTTCTTTAGAGCGGTTATACACTCAACATATGGGAATGAAAATATTTAATAGTTTTTTTTTTTCTTATAAGATGTCTTACTCCTTTATTCTTATGATGGTACAACTCACCTGTGTCTTGCACCTGTGCTCTTTATTTTGAGGAGCCTGAAAGTCTGCTTGCAAAATCTGAGTTTGAGTTGCAAAAATTAGGCTAAAAAAATAATATAGGTGGATAAAATTATTGCTTCTTTAAAGCAAGAAGCTTTCATTCTAATATTCCTCCTTTGGTGTCCCACTTCCATGAAATATATGATATTTTCTTCCAGATTTCACAGAATCACAGAACTGACAAAGGGATTGACCCTTTTCCTGTCTATTGACTAGTCAGTGCCAGAGAATTCTGTGTGCCTTTCTGAAACTACTTAAAGTGCACTTGCCTGCTTTTTGCTGCTTGGCAACATTAAAGCTCCTGAGAGTCCACACTAAGTGCTATCTCCTCACTATGAGATGGAGGTTTATTGCACCTAATAGCAAGGAGAATACTGAAGCCTCATCACCCCTTAGTTCTGCTTCCCTATCAGGTGGGAGGGATATTGAGGAGAGCATCCATGCATGTGTTCAGGGACATCCGTGGGAGCAGGAGATTCGGGTAAGTTCTTTGAGCAGCAGCTGTGTGACTTGCGAACTTGGAAACACTTGTGGTATTAACCAGGCAGTTACACACCTCATTGCTGCTCTGGGTATGGGTTACAGTCATGCCTCATAATTTGTTTTCCACAGGTGAATATTTGATGTTATATCCACAGAGAGGCAGCAGCTAGGAAGGCAGAGTAAGCATGAACAGTTGCCTCATTCTTCTTTCCATGCCGTCAGCCCATCTTTGTGTATTAAAGATAACTTATTCTGAAAACATGTTTTGAGCAAACTTGTGTGCAGAGCATAGAACACATAAACTTTGCGCTGAATTGTGCCTCTTTCAGTGGGTGATACTAGTGAACCATCAAGAAAAAAGGTGTTTATAGCTTGTGAGGAAATGAGTTTGAAATTCTAAATACAAAGGAATTTCCTAAATGCAGTGGATGTCATGGCGCTGCTTGTGGGCCCTGTTCTGCAAGAAGGACAAATGACTTTGATTTTATTTGTTGCTCATATCCACAGATATGACCTTAAAGTTTTCCAGTTTAGTGTCTGTTTATATTTGGGGTCCAGTTTGGAGGGAGGGGGCAGGGAAATGCCAGTGATCCACTGACATATACAGGAGAGGAAAGGAAATTACTTTATGACAGATCTTTTCTGCTATTTTCACATGAGCAGATGGATCCTATGGTACAGCTTTGCCTTTAAGGAGAGTTTAAGCAGTAAATACTTGGCTTATTGTAAGAGGGCTAGTTATTTTCCATGTTTGTATAGGTTTTAGATAATTCTTAAAGACTTTTGATAAAAATGCAGGCTTTTTTTTTTTTTCTGCCCACTTGTATGACCCTTCAGTACTTTTAAACTCTAAATTTTTCCAGGATAGAATGATGTGAAAATTGTATCTTTGTCAACTGAAGCAATTCATTACCTCTCTAAAGGCTGACTGTTGTGCTTGATGCCCAGAGTTGGATAAAACAACTGTCTTACAGTTTTTCTTCAAAATTTCGTTTTCTAAGGGAGTGGCACAATCCTTCTAGGTTTAAAGATACCTCCTTCTGTGTACTTCAAGTTGCACAGTGTTTTAAAGGGCCTAATTTTGAGCATTAAAGGATTGGGAGTGTTTTCAGCAGGAGCAAAATAAGCGATTGCTGTTAAGAGTTGTATGAGAGATGCAGAAACCAGGTGGGCCACTGCTCTTTGAGGTGGATTTATTCTGGCTGCTGGAAGATCTAGACAGAGGTTTTACTGGCAGTCAGTGTTTGATTAGAGGAAGTGTGTTAGTGTGACTGGCTTTGCTGTGAGAGGTGTACAAGTGTTGGCACAAAGCAGACAGTTCAGAGCAGAGTGGGTGTCTTCATCCTGGTGCCTTGGGGGGAAGCATCTGTAGTGACACTTCCTAGCCATGTAGGTGAGCGCTGGCTGTTGCTGTTTGGTGTGTGTGTAGGGCACAGGTAAAAATAAACACAAAGGAACAGGTCTTCTAATTGTTGGGATCTGTTTTTTTGTTGGTGGTGCTGTCTTAAAACAGAAAAAGCCAGCATTCTTTCAGCTCTGTCCTGTGTTGGGAGGAGTGTAGCAGAGTAGGGGAGAGGCAGCAAGGTGCTGGCACTTCTGCATGCACAAGGTGGAGAAGCCTCTCTACCTGCCCTGTGGGAGCTCTCCCCTTGGTCAGGGAGAGAATAATGAGCTCAGTGCTTTGGGTGTGCTGATACCCCTTACTTGCTTCTAGAAAGGACTGCACAAGATGCATCCCAGCCTGCTGGTGCATCCCATCCAGCAGCAAGGTAAAAGCTGGGACTGGCAGCACTTTTCCTGCTGTTTGGGAGAGGGAAGGTGGAGATGGTCATCCTAAACCAAACCTCCTGAGAGGTGATAAAGGTGTAGTGGGAGCCAAGTAGAACTGGCTTACTTGGTTCTGCTAGCCCTCGTGCTTGGTGGTTTATATTCTGGAGTGCCACCTGCTGGCTCTTCTCTCTTCGCTCTTCTCTAGAGGCAGCTGCTCCAGAAGATGAAAACAGAGTAAAGAAGCATGAATGTTAATAATAGGAACAACAGTGTCAATTATTTGTATTGATCTTTACATTATTTTTTTAATCATCACGGCACTTAAGCATCCTGTTTATTGGCAAAGAACACATTCTGGCAGGTGTTCTGCAAGCTTGGTATGAAAGAAACTGGCAGAGGCTTCATGGCTTAAAAAATAGAGAGCATAGTGTGAAGGAGGGGTTTAAAAAATAGAAAATTAATTTTCCAATCCGTGCTGTTATTTGACAAAACATGAAGCATTTTTTTAAAATTTATGGCTTGCTTTAGTAAAATGTTTGGATCATTTTTGTGGTTGGCAAAAAAAACCCCAAAGCAGTAACCATTCCATTGAAAGACACCTGACAATGCAGGCACTTAGGCAAAAGTTAAGAAAACACTGACTCAACTTTAAAAAGTGAAAATTAAGTCAGTAAAATCTGAAAACCTTTTGGCTGTAAAGCAAGAGATACTGTAGTTTGTGCCACAAAGCAGATCTGGGTCCAGAGCTGAATTTTTTAAAATCCTAGCCAAGAACTTGTTTTGGCAGTATAAAAGAGACAGTTTTTGATTATGTTTTTTAACACTGATTTTCCATCCATGGGTCAAAGCCTAAATGGGTGTTAAATCAGTGTAGTGCCTTTGGCATCAGTTTGGTTGTGTACATTGGCAGTGCCAGTGTTCGGTGTGCCACTGTAAGACACAGATACAATGCTATAACAAAAATGAGGTAAAGAACTCAACTGAGTGGCATATGGTCAGATCTTGCAGATATGCATAAAGCTGTGTGTATTCACACCTTGCCTTAGATAATCACATCCAGTGCAACACACTCTAGATTTTTTGCCTTTTCCCTTCCATAGTGAGCTGTCCCTAAGGCATCTCTTCAGTTCCTAATTGCTATTCTGTGTGATGTTGCATGGAATAGAATCACAGAATTATTTAGGTTGGAAGAAACCTTTAAGATCATTGAGTCCAACCATTAACTCAGCATTGCCACGTTCACCGCTAAACCATGTCCCCAGGTGCCAGATTTCCACATCTTTTAAATACCTCCAGGCACAGTGACTCCACTGCTTCCCTGGGAAGCTTGTTTCAATGCTTTACAATCCTTTTTGTGAATAATTTTTTTCTGACATCTAATCTAAGCTCTCCTGGTGCATCTTTAGGCCATTTCCTCTTGTTCTGTCACTTGTTACCTGGGAGAAGAGCCCAACCCACACCCCACCACAACCTCCTTTCAGGCATTTTTAGAGAGTGGTAAGGTCTCCCCTGAGCCTCTTTCTCTCCAGGCTCAACACCCTCAGCTCCCTCAGATGCTTCTCATCAGACTTGTGCTCCAGACCCTTCACCAGCTCTGCTGCCCTTCCCTGGACACACTCCAGCACCTCAATGTTACCCTTGTAGTGAGGGGACCAGAACTGAACACTGAATTCAAGGTGAAATACATGTTGGAAATGCGTGTTAAGGCTTCTCTGATGTAAGGCCTCAAAAGTAATTAATGATCTTGGGATGTATGCTGAAGAACATTGGGATGAGTGTGACTTTCTCTTTTTTTTTTTTTTTTAAGAAATCGATGAACCATCTGCCTTTTTGCTATAAGATCCTTCAGATTCTTTACAAGAAGCACTTGTGAAAACCAGCAATCCTGTTGACCACATAGGTCCTCTTCAGCTTTTGGTCACATCGTGAAACGTAACTTGTATGTTGAAAATGCTGTATGTTGAGATTTTTTTTTTGTAAGCCAGCAACCAAAAAAGCTGAATAACAATTGTTGAAAACACACTTCTATAGAACTACAGCTGATAGTTTCAGTGTATGTCATTTGCCTTTGTTAGACTAGGAAAGAAAAGAAAATCATGGTGTATCACTAGACAGTAGAGCAGTGCGAGAGACACTTCTGGCTCAGCCAGTGGCTGGCCATCTCAGAAGAAAAATTATTCCAGAGTCCGTACAAAAAGCTTTCTTTGCCCTTTACATTACCTTTTTATAAATTTCTTCTGAAAGAAAACAGTCAAATGGAAATGGAAATTGAAATGAGCTGAGGTGTTAGTGGAAATTTCCATTTTTGCTGAAGGAGAAAGTATTTGCATAATTTGATCTGAAACTGCCAATGAATTTGTTCACCTCAAAACTTCATTTCTTTAGTTAGCTCTAACTCTCATGTAGAAATCACAAGACTGGTCTGCAAACCGGAGACTGAAATTTAAGGGTACTACCTAAGTGGAATCTGAAGTTGATGTTTTCAGGCATCTCTTCAGATAAACGGGACTAGCAGCCTTCTTTTTGCAGAATATTGACTTGATTGCCCATACTCCTGTGAGCCTGGGAGTCGCTGTGGCCACAGACTATCAGGATTGTGATGATGCGTTGAACATTAGCAGCGTTATGCTAGTTTCCTTGTCTAAGTTTGTTTTGCTCTTACATTGCAAGGACTGCAGAACCAAGCACAAAATTAAAAGGTGTGAAGCAGTTTGCTTCACTTTGATTGTTTTGCTCTAATGTGGCTTAACACAGTCCTTTCTGAGCCTTTGCACTCCTTCATACAGCAGAAATACTGTAAACTGTTAATTTAAGTGGTGCCAAATGGAGGGTATTTTCACACCAGGATGTTTCAAAAGCAGATTTTGACTGGCAGTAGTATGATGGCCGTGTCTGGCCTAAACTTTCAAACTCATTGTAGATAATTAAATTCAACATAACAAAACTTGACAGGTCTGATAAACTTCATGCAGCTACAGGAGTGGCTCTTGGAGTTGAGTACCATCTCCGTGAAGGAAAGCAACAGTGGGTTTCACATAATGTGGGCAGGAATAGTTCATCTTCCCATGCCTGAGCATTTGAGCAGCCAATTGCCAGTCCCCACAGCAGCGTGTCTGCCACAGCAGAAGGAGTAGCAGCTCTGAGCTCAGGTTCCCAGAGCTGTCATTTATCTCAGCCCACTGGAGAGGGTTGTGGTAGTGCTGAGTTATGATCATTGCCCTTGAAGAGAGCAGCTTTGCTTAGCTGCAAGAATACTTCTGTCAGAAAACATGTGCTGGTTCTTACGATGGAGAGACTGGGTGCCAATCCCCTTGCTCTGTTCTAGGCTTCTAGAAGTCCATCCTTGGGAATCTTGTTGCTGTCATGGGCATGCCAGTGCCCACGTCCATGGGCATGGAGAGAGCCAGCAGCCTTTCCTGGTGTTGAGTTTGTTGTCTCATCACTAATCTGCAGTTTCACCTGGTAGTACTGGGGCTTTGTGTGACTGTGTGGAGCTGGTTGGGATAGTTGATGTGTAACCAGTTTGTTTAGTTGCAGCTATTTTAGGAAGGTTGCCATTGTGTTTCTTCAGATCACAACTTTTCAGTGTGGTGTAGGGGAAGCAAAGGTGTCAGCACTTGAAATCACCTCGATCTGCCTGTGGCTTCTGGCACTGGGTTCTGTACTGGTGGTGTTGCTGGATCGGGTTAAGTATGTAAATGTGCAACTGACCTCAAGAGCGTGTGTCATCCCATTAACTTCCCTGGATAACATCAGGTCATGTGCTTCATAACTTGTCTCAACTGGAGCTTGTGGAGTGTATAGTCACAGGTAGAAACATGGTTTGAAAAAGTATTGGAAGTACTTATTTTTCTGGTATAGCCTGCCGCATCTCTTTGGAGGATTTTACTGGTCTAAAGACAGAGAGATAAATCATGAAATAGGAAATAATCAATATTTTGCAGTTCAGGCTTGATCTAACTCTGCTTGTGATCTATATTTGCAGTGAGAGTTGGCCTGTTCCCAAAGTCCAGGAAGCGAGGGTGGTATTAATATTACTAGTTGACAGAATGTTACAGGGTGAATGATTAGTTTCCAATAAGAAAGGAGCTTTTGGATCAGTTCCAGTTCCTTTTGATGTAACCTGCAAACCAGAATGACCGGTGCTGTGACTGGAGTATCTGTAGCACTTATCAGAGGCCAAAACTTCATGAAGATCATGATTTGTCTGCATTACTAAATGACAGAGCCGTCGACCTTGAGGAGGTATATTAGTTGGCTATCTTCCCCTCTCTTGTGAAGATAAACTCCTGGAAGTGGTGGTTTGGCTTTGGCACAGTTGTTGTGCATTCTCTGTTGATAAACAGGGGGCTTTACTTCTTTGTGCTGCCCACTTAGAGGATTGCAGGAGAAAGATAAAAACATGAACAAAGCTCCCTGTGCCCTTCTAATCTCTTTCAGACCTTATTCGACCAACTATGGTGTACGAAAGAATTTCCTTACTTCTTGTTCTGGGGCTTTTAACAAAATATTTTCCAGTTTCTTACTTCCAGGCCTTGAGAGCAACCATGTGGATGTGGGTCACATAGTTGTGTCCTTGGGGAAGCTGAGCTGGATGAGTGCAGAGAGCAGAAACCATGTTAGGCAGGTGGGGGAATACAAGGTGGGGACACAGAGCAGTCACAACAATTAAAACTGTTGTTTGAAGTGCTTTTGTTTCCTGAGGTTAAGTGTGAAATCGAGTTTGCAGTTTTTGCATTGTATAGGCAGTGCATGAACATGTGAGCATTGATTCCTTTCCTTACTGTTTGGGCTCATAGACAGGTAGATTTTTATCCTAGTTTTATCAAAAACCTCTCAATGACCTTGGAGAGCTGTAGCACTCTCTCCTGTAATTATAGACTAGTGTCTTAATAGACTCAGTCACCGACTGACCTGTATCAGTGAGAAAAGTCTGCATTCGAGCCTTATTTAAAATTAATTTTTTTTTTTTTACAGTGTATTTTGTAAGTCTAATACCAGATCCTCAGGGGAGGGAGGGAAGAATCTTTTAATTAAGTTTCTATTTAGGTATCAGGCAAATTCTGTCAATGGCAGATGAAGCATAAAGCTCTAATGGGTGAGTAAAATTTGTAATTTAAGTGATCAGGTGCTTCGTGCCTCTCTCAGCAGTTTGAATGCCACAGTAGTATGTCATACTGCTGTAAGTGAAAATCCCTTAGAAAGAGGATTTAACATTGCATTTGAAAGGTGTTACCGAGTGTGAGTTAAGTGCCAGTAGCTCCTCCCCGTATTTTGTGGGATTTTGGCCTCAGTGACTTGTGACCTCACTTTAAGTTAGGCAAGCAGTTTCTAAGTCTCTTTGCCAACTACCTAACCACTTGCCCCTTATGTCCTGCTTATAAATAGCTACTGGTGCTGCTTTTATTCAGGGCTGAGAGGTAGAATTCTTTTCATACCACACCTTCCACTGCCATTCTTCAATGAGCAGCAAAAGGATCTATCACTTGGTAGTGGAAAAACCTAGCTTTTCATTCCTCCTATCCTGAGGTTTAGAATTGAGTCAGGCATAATTAAGAGCATCCAACAAAACTGAGGAAGTGCTAATGGCCTTGCAAGCATTGTGCTCAGAGTGGGCTGTAGAAATGAGCATCATTCCCTGGGATGCCTTGAATGCTGGAGATTCTGTTTATTTGCAAAATGTGAGGAACCTTTTTATATCCTGTGCTGGAAAATTTTCAGATGTGATAAGACCGTG
The DNA here is from genome assembly GCF_049639895.1 of Pseudopodoces humilis. NCBI lineage: Eukaryota > Metazoa > Chordata > Aves > Passeriformes > Paridae > Pseudopodoces > Pseudopodoces humilis. The sequence goes on along the minus strand of NC_142200.1, from coordinate 82,520,237 downwards.
GTCTTAGGACCACAGTCAGGTCTTTCATCCTGCTAGTGCATTCCTCATGGAGAGAAGGGAAACTTAGAACAGCAGGAATGGTGAGAAGTATCATCACACTCCTTTTAGCAGGGCAGAGCTGCCCCTGGGGGTGCTCTGCCAGGATGGAGGGGGACCAGAACATTTAGAGAACCATAGCTCTGGGACAGCTTGACAATTGACCTTGTCAAAAACCTGCAGACATATCAGAGTTGGGCTGGTGAGGACCAAATCATGCTCCCACCTCCTGGCCTCTGGGATCACCTGCACAGAGGGCTGCTGAGAGAGGCAGGAAAGCTGTCCACTCCCTGCCTCAGCCTGTCTGAAATAGGCATATTTCTATGAAATATTTTAATTTCATATAATGTTTTTCACTTGTAAAGTGCCTCATGTGAAACTGTCTGATGAGCATATCACAGAGAAAGCTGTACTGTTCTGCCTCAGCACGATGAAATGTTTGCTGACCTGGCACGTTGCAGGTGATTAGTAGTGTTTGCTGTTGGAACAAAGTGCAGCTTATCCTGGTCATATTTGACCAAAATAAGGTCTTTGGAGGCAGGGAATGTGGACGTGTCAAAGTTTGCAGATAAAAAGAGGGAGCAGCGCGGCTGGTGATGTGAGATGGAGCACGGAGCAGCATGTGAGTTTCTCTCTGTTTTCTCTAAACACCAGAGGCTGGTGTTTTCACCTGATCTGGTTTTGCTTCAAACCCATAAATGTCTACGTGTCATTACATTCCTGTAGGTGACCTTTCTGCCGCTGTCTCCTCCTCTTAGGGCTGGCTGGTGACAATTTCTAAGGTAAATGCTGTGGAATGATACCTTGCAACTAGGCTTCTTCTTTGTGATCCACCACTGATTTCTCAGCTGCCTGAGAGCCAGGACTGGTGTTCTGTCTGATGGGTACTGTCGGGATCATCCACAGCAGGTTCTCTTGCTGCCAGCATGGATCCCCTGGTGCTAGTTCATAGGATATTACAGACTCAGTCAAACTCAAATAAAGTTTCAGTCAACTTTATTTTTTGTGGCTTTAAGCACCCAGGACTGTGCATACCAAGATGCTCATCTGGGCAAGGGCTGGACTAAAGCTAAAGAAGCAGTGACAACTTGCGCTAGTTAAGGCTTTGGCTAAATTAAAATAATTTCCTTCTGCAGTATTTCTGTGCAACTGTGAGTACGAATGGAAAGGATAGTGGGTGTAGGCTGCCTGGCTTACAAGAAGGTTCCTGGAAAACAGGTAATTCTGGAGAGAAGAATGGATTTACTTTGTTGTTTTATTGTTAGCTTTATGTCCCTCAAAATGCATAGAGTCTCTATTGTAATCTGCATGGTGGATGAACTATGCCTGTGGAGATATGTAGCTTCTGGGGCACAGGCTCTTGTGTTTTTCATAATCTGTGAAAAAGCTGGTATGTTTAATGAACCCCCCACCCTGCCCCCCCAGTCACAGGCATACCATGGGGATCCTGCCAGATGAAAGAGGTAGGGGAAGACGTGTACATTTCTGAGCTTTGTTGCAGAAAAGAATCTGTCATCTCTGCCCTATGGATCATGAGGTGAAAAGTAGATCTGTGATGAAATTGTACTGGAACTTTGAGGCAATCTGGGTGGTGCTTGCATGACCTTGGACCAACTGCTTCGTCTCTCAGTGCTTCCTTTCTTAGATGATGAAAGAATATAATGATGATAATACTTGTCTCTTAACAAGGGTGTTCTGATGAATAAATTAATTGTTCGTTGTGCTGTTCTCAGTTACTATGGTAATTAGTGCTACAGAACAGCCTAAAAATAAATAAGATCATTTAGTGAAGGATATTCAGGGGAAATCAGGTAGTACATCCTGGGCATTTGCAGTAGCCTGAGTGTGTTTTGTCCAAATGTGAATTTGTGAGAAACGTTCACTGATGCTGAATTTTTGTAGCAGAAGTTCTTCCAATTATCTTTTTGGAAGCAGCTCTAGCACACATTTCCTTCCATATCTGTGGGCACATGATTCTTGCAATTAGTTCTCCTATTGAGAACAGCACTCCCTTCTCACCCCATCTCCTTTACAGCCTAAGGGCACCTGAAACGAATGATTCTTTCTTCTTCATAAATCATACATACTCAGTAATACTGCCAAAGAATTGCTAATGTGTTTGGGGAGTTTACATAATGAACCTTTCTCGGTAAAGGTGAAGTATTGTTGATGCACTGCCTTGCTGAAATTCTGTTATAACCTTGCCGTATGGCAAGTAGACGGCCTAAATCCGTGTGTAAGTCTGTGCAGTTTTTGAGGCCTTGTATCAGTGATCAGTTAACTACATCAGTATGCCCCAGAGCCAGCTTTTTAAAATGTTATATGATGTTTAATAATCTGTGAAATGTATTGGATTCCACAGGCATCACTGAAGTATATTTTTGAGATTTTAAAGTTAATATAATTTTGGGCCCAAGTAAGTTAGGAAGTATGTCTTAAGGCAGTTCTGAGTCCTTCAGTGAAGGCATCACCCTTTCAAGGCTGTGGTTTCCATTGCTTAATATCACAGGGGCTGTCCTTACATAGGAAAAATATCATGTTGCTAGGCAAGGATTTGCCATTAATTACTGTGTTCTCAGACTTTATGTACAGCTCTGGGCTTGGATGTTCAGTGTCTTCCTTTGCACTGGGTTCCCAAAATAGCTTTCTTTTCTGACCTGGCCAGTTGGGGACCAGTTTGTGGTTAGTGTTTGTGCAGAGCAGAACTGTGCTTTCTTCCTCTCACTGTCACAGGTACAGCGACTTTCATCTGTTCACCTCCTGTGTGCCTCCCCACCTTGTGTTGGGAAGATGTCACTAGTAAGAGCAGCAAATGCCCCTTCTGCTTCTTCGGGAGTAGGAAGCTGATGCCTTGGCATTCCTGGCCTCCTGCTCACCCAAAGAGCACTTGGGTCATTGCTGTGGTCTCTGGTGAGGTACTGGCAGAACAGATAGCATGACTGAAAGGCAGCTGTAATACTTGCTTTATTCTTCTGCTCTTGAGTCATAAAATTTGAAAACTCACGGCTTTTGCAGAGAGCAGCCCAAATCTGCAAGGAGGACCTTTGTGCCAAGTTCTCAGCCACCTACCTGCTGCAGGGGTCATCAGCTTTGCAGGTTCCTCCTTGGGACTCTGTAACATTGTGAATTCCTCGCCAGCAAGCAGCAACCTTGTGGATACTGGGCAGATGTACAGAAAGGGAAAGAAAGTGCAGGGCAGGCAGAGAGGCTTCTTTTCATGGCCTGGCTCTTCTTGCTTCCTTTGCTGCTGCTGCACCTTTCTGATACATGAGTTTTCGAGCTTGGATTTCCAGTTAGTTATTATTTGTGTTACAAGTTAGATCTCAGCCCTGAAGAACTTCCAGTTGTCAGGTTTGTGCCAGGCAGTCACTACTTGTAGCTGCAGTTGTGTCTGTGTGTGGGTTCTCTATTGTAGTTCCCACTGGGTGTTCCACATGTGTGCCCCTGTTCATACATACACATGTGCTATTGCTTTTGCAGAGACCTGTGGGTATCCTTGACAGTCTTTTCTGCTTTTTTTCTCTCCTCTTTGCTTCCCTCTTTTAAGAGTCCCTTTGTCCACCTTGAGTGTCACTGTGTGATGAAAGCAAATGACACAACAGTGGTTTTGGCTGATACCTGACGTCAGCCGTGCCCTCATGTGCAGTTCTGGCTGCCTCTCCATCTTTGTGCTTGAAGCACAGAGAAGAGTCCAGTGTAAGCTTTGCATGAGCTGTTCACCTGTGACAGCTCAGTACCTTCAGCTGGTGTGAGGGTGCACTGAGTGCAAGCTAAAGAGCTTGGTCTCCTGTCCGAGAGGAAACGTGCTCCTCTTGGCATAGTTATTAAAGTGAAGTGGTAGAGGAGTACTGAAAGTGCTCCCATGGATTTTTCCTTCTCGGGTACGTAGTGCAAATTTTTTTCAAACAGGTTCTTACTTATTCTAGATGATAGCTTGACTTTCTTTTGTCCTGAAACTGAGCTGTGGCAGGGTGCAAGAGGGAAATGGTTGTATGGTTGGAAATAAAGTTGCATTGCACCTGTGAAGCTACATGTCCAACCTTTGAACCAAGGCAATGTCAGCAAAGGCCAAGGGGTTAGGTGGCTGTGGCTACTCTTTAACTTGTCTTTAGTTACGTTCTGAAGGAATCATACTAAGCTCTCTGCTTGTTGGCCATTACTTCTGATCAGCACCTCTAATTATTATTTGAGATGTTTTGGGAAAGTATGAACAGTTTATCACGTGGGTGGTGCGCCCAATCCTGACCTCGCAGAGATACTGATTTACATCTGCAGAAGGACTACCTCCACTCTGCCCTTGGGCAGAGTAGTCACGGGACAAGGGGAAATGGTTTTAAAGTGAGGGGAGGTTTAGGTTAGGTATTAGGGAAAAATTCTTTACAGGGAGGGTGGTGAGGCACTGAACAGGTTGCCCAGAATAGCTGTGGATGCCCCATCCCTGGAAGTGTTCAAGACCAAGCTGGATGGAGCTCCGACAACCTGGTCCTAGTGGAAGGTGTCCTTGCCCACACATGTGTGTTGGAACCAGATGATCTTTGAAGCTCTTCTATGATTTTATGATAAACCTTAACTTCTGAATTTCTAGGCATTGGGATTTTTTTCTTGTAACAATACTGCAGTATTATACCTGAGATTTTTTTTTTTTTTTTATTTCTAGATTTGCAGGTAATAGTTGTGTCTTGTAATGTCTGAGCTCAGTTTTGACATGGACAGTCTGTAACTGCAGATTTTGGATGAATACTTCTGTGCAAAATACAAATCTGCTTGTGGCTGAAAACTGGATCTGGCAGCTTCGGTGATTCTTTTCTGAGTTTCTATAACTAATTTCTATTCTGGCCATTGTCTCTTAATTTTTTTTTTTCAGCCAGAAATTGCCCAACATCATGGGTATCTCTCTTTCATTTTTCTGTCTCAGCTGCATGCTAGTCTATTATCATGTCAGCTCCTTTCTTGTTAGTCTTCCTTTGTGAGTGCCTGTACCATAGGCATATGGAGGTAGTAATGGATAAGGAAATAAGGAAGATAAAACCTCTTCTCATTTTCTTCCATTTTGCCTTGGTGTGGCCCACACACAGCAAGCAGATGTGTAGCCCCTTTGGAAGCAGTGTTCAGCTCCTCAGCACATGGAGTATCTGTTGATGCCTTTGTGGGGCATGGCACTGGTGTGGAGCAAGTGTCTCATGGGCTTCATGATAGTGGGGGTCTGTCTCAGCAGTGGCCTCTGTGCCACATTAAGATAAAGCATCCCAAAAGTGCTGGGGTGTGCCAGTTCCCCCTGCACCCATTGTACGTGTTTCAGGAGCTCCTGCCTTCTTGACTGCAACCCCTGCTCCCTCCCGAGTCAGGATTATCACTGTGTGTTTGTTGAAGCATCTTGTGAGCCAAAATCCACTGATGTTACAAAATCAGCAAGCAGGGCCAGTTCTGCCAATGTCAGAGATACCAGACATCAGCATCTGAAGAGATTACGTGAATTTTGTTTTCCCTATTCAAATATTGGGAACTGCCAGAAGTAGGGTACAGTACAGTGAGGTCCAGAGCGCTGTCCTGGGTTGCAAACCCCACGTCTATGCCTGCCTTCTGTTCTTAAACTATGGTATTTGTTTTACTGGTATCACCCATTGATTAATATGTTACAACCTAGATGTTATAATCTAGAAAAGAGAGCAAGAAATTACAGGATAGAAAGGAAGAAGTCCTCTGAAAGCTGTGGTCCTTGGGTGTTAACTGTATTTTGACAACATTGCAGTAACAGATCAAAGGCCACCCTGCAAATATTTTGGGTTTTCTTTATTTTCTGGGAGCAAATTCAGGCTGATACTTCTTCAAACACAGGAAGGAAGTGAGTTTAAAATGTTGTAAAACTGTCACCTCTTCGTATTAATTGTGTTGGAGTGACCAAAATCAAACAAAGCTAAACTACGCACTGTGCAGATGCCTTTTTTTTGGCAAAGATGTAAGTAATAAGTGAGAAAATGGAAATTGTAAAGGGAATCCCTTTGGAAGGATTTAGAACAAGATTAGTAACAATTGTAATTCAGTGCACTATCTTTCTTTCTGTTATGATTCTGTTTTGTTTCTGTTCTTCGTGGTATTCAGTGGTCCTGGGTCTAAACAGAGCCTTTTGCCATGGGTGAGGTTTTCATTAGTGAGAAGGTTTATGTTTGAGGGCCATGTTCAACAAGCTGCTCATGTAACTGGAAAACAGTTAATTTGACTGAAAATGATACCATTCCTTTTCATTATGTGCAAATGTAGGTCTCGCAGTATAGTTGCTTGGTTGCTCATTCATGCACAGGCACAAGTTCAGGAGCCTGTGGAAATGCTTCCATTTAAACATACTTTTTCTTTCCCCTACATTTCATGCAGACTTAGCAGTTGGGCCAAATAGCTAAAAATCCTCAGGGATTTAAAGGATTAAATGAGAACAATTGTTTTGGTGCAGGAAGGGCTGAAAAATCCTGAAAATATGACTGGAGGTTGTTGCTGTGGGACCTGGCTAGTGAACTGTACAGCCACCTCTGTTAGGGGCATAAATGTAACAGAGAATGATGGGTTGATGGGGGTTTGCTTGCTGGGAAAATTAGGATTAAAAAAAAAAGAAACCTAGTGATAATACTGATGACTGACCTGAAGGTTTGCCTGAAGGTTGGGCTGTTTGGTGAAGGTGGTGGGACGGTACTTTCTAGTGAAGGATAGCAAATCTGTTTCTTCCACCAGATAACGAACTCAGTGCTAGTTTTCGTTCTCCTTTGGCGGGACTCTTCTGTTCCCATAGGCTCCTGTGAGTAACCTGTTCTTTCATGTTTTTCTGTTTGTCTCAGGTACTGAAAGTTTCAAGCCAGAGGTTTTCCTGTGCTCTCTGTAGCTGCTGCCCGGTGCTGTGCTGAGGAAAAGCAGCGTTGGGAAGGCGAGTGCTGACCTGAGGAGAAGTGGTGGGAAGGCCGCTATCCCTTGCCTACAGGGTGTCAGGGCGAGGGTCACCACAGGGCCTGCTGAGCTTCCCTGTGCCGGTCACCATGGAGACCTTATCCCAGGACTCTCTGCTGGAGTGCCAGATTTGCTTCAACTACTACAGCCCCCGCCGACGGCCCAAGCTGCTGGACTGCAAGCACACCTGCTGCTCCGTGTGCCTGCAGCAGATGAGGACCAGCCAGAAGGACCTGCGCTGCCCCTGGTGCCGTGGGATCACCAAGCTGCCTCCGGGCTACTCCGTCTCACAGCTGCCCGATGACCCCGAGGTGATCGCCGTCATCGCGATCCCCCACACCTCGGAGCACACCCCTGTCTTCATCAAACTCCCCAGCAATGGGTGCTACATGCTGCCCTTGCCTCTCTCCAAGGAGCGGGCGCTGCTGCCGGGAGACATTGGCTGCCGTCTCCTGCCCGGCAGCCAGCAGAAGTCCCTGACGGTGGTGACGATCCCCGCAGAGCAGCAGCCGCTGCAGGGCGGCCTTCCCGCCGAGGCGGGGGCGGAGGAGCCGGACCGGAGAGGCGCTGTGAAAAGCTCCACCTGGTCAGGGGTGTGCACTGTGATCCTGGTGGCCTGCGTCCTGGTCTTCCTCCTGGGCATCGTCCTCCACAACATGTCGTGCATTTCCAAGCGCTTCACGGTGATCTCCTGCGGCTGAGGCAGCAGGGGCTGCGCTCCCCCGGGGGTCAGGTTGGGTCGGTGGTGGTGGCATTGAGCGAGACAATTCCGTGCAGCTTTCCCCAGTGACTGCAGGACGCTGTGCAGCGGGGCAGCGGTGCCCGCCTGGCTGCGGCCCCCGCAGGGGTGGCATCAGGCCTCTCGGTAGCCTGCGGAGAAAATCACGTCCCGTGTCTGGCGGCAGTGGCACTGAGGAGGACTGCATGTGTCACCGCAACCATTTATCAAAGGGACTGCAACTTCACAGTGATCTTTTTTTATTGTATTATGAGATTAAAGACCTCTGTGTAGCTGGTTATACTGTGAAGCATACAGTACGGGCTCTTCTTTAAACACGGTATATTAAAATCCAAACTGCTCCACGTAGAATGAAATGAGAACTGGCGCACAACTCTACGAGGTGTTCAATACCAGTCCACACATGCATTATTTTTTAATGAGGGGAGGGAGGGAGGGAGACTCGTAAAACAAAGAAATCATTTAGCTGGTAAGGCATTTTATATGTTTTAAATGGCGTATTAATGAAACCAAGTTAGGGAGTTGTATAGTAGTTTCTAAAAGGAAGCATTTTACAAGCAATCATTTCCTTCCTTGGTGTCTGTTTTTTGCTTCTGTTTTTCCCCATTTCTTTCAACTACAGGGAAGTGGTACTTCCAGCATCTTTTGTTTGAAGGAGCTTTCAAGAAGGGATGCAAAATGGGCTAGAAAGAATACCTAAAAGTGCAGTCAAAACAGTTCTGCCTAACCAGCTTTAGAGGAAGGATGGCTTTGCATGGTAGACATTGCACATGCTGTTTTACCTCCAGTCTGGCTGCAGACTTCCTGGTGACCTGGCTTTCATAGCCATTAGTGAAGAAATGGGTCATGAGAAGTCCTAGGACTCCTGCATGGATGTGATAACATATTTCTCCTAATTTTTTCTGCAGGTTAGGTTTACTTAAATGTTTTTGAAGAATTTAGACCTGTTTTACCTCCCTCTTTCCTAGGAGTTGCAACTGTGCACTAATGGGTGGTTTGACAGAGGTGTTGCTCTGAGAAAGCTTCACCATCAAAACTGAGACCAAGGACTTCTGTGTGCAGTCATCTAGTAAGAGGCAGTGACCTATCTCAAAGAATCCAGGCCAGCCTAATCCCTTACTGTGTGGGCTACCCCTCCTAAACTGCTGTGGCTGTCCTGGTGTCAGAATGTCTGGGTGAGTGTAACAGAGCCTCTTCCCATGTTTCAGTCTTACTAATGTTGATAATTTCATAAGGACGGATTTGAAAAACAAACACAGGAAGTTTCTCCCTCCACCTGTGACTGTCATGAAACCCCAGTCATTTGCAGTTCACTTCTTGGGAAGAGCCAAATTCTTAAATGTTCACTGCAGTAGCATCTTGCTCTAAGCATTCCCACCAGCTCTAGTAGTACTGCTCATAAGTAAAATTGAGCCCAGTGTGAGTTTGGGTTTTTGGCAAGTCTGATTGCTGAAACTTATATGAGATTTAGGGATTGGAACAAGGGGCACATGGCAGACCTTTAATAAGACAGAAAAAACTGTTGATTTGTGCTGCTTCTTTTTTTGAGTACAAGGCATAACCTCCCTGAAGCGTGTCCTCTTGTTGTCTGTCTACTGCTCTTTCTAATTCTTGGAGATTGCTGAGTGCCATATTATAACACAGTTTTGACTATGCAGTGCCAAAGTTGGCTCCGTAGTCATCTTTGGTTTTCTGGTTTTGTCACAAAATCCAGTTGCTGGTTCACAATAAACATTCTCAGCTCACACTCTGTCAGGAACATACCTCTGACTTCATGCTGGATTTCTTTCCTTCCCCGTTTCTAAACCACCATTTTCTTCCTTGATTCCTGTTAATGGAAGAATAGAATATAGGGTGCTTAGTTGTGATGATGTGTGTATGGTCACATATGGAGAGGAACCATTGTGCTGATTTTTATCTACTGTTGTACGTATGCATAGCACAGGAAAAGAAAAAAAAGTTTTCAGATAATCCATTCAATGCCTTTTTTGCGCAAGGCCTGTGTGCAGTATGCCTTGAACTTGGCTTGCAAATATTGTAATTACATGGACACCTCTCCGCAGCATGTTTCATTTGGTTGCAGTAGGGAGCACCAGGTGTTCCCAAATGTGTCTTGTGAACGTGCTTGTCTCTTGTTGCCAGTAGCTAGCCAGATTTCCACTGACATCCATGCTACGCTGCTTATTGTGTAAAAGAAAGCCAGTTCCTGCCTTTTATAAGACTCTTGAGGAACTGACCAGACACAGGACTTGACCCTCTACTGCCTTATCCTGTAGCGATTGCTGGGTGTACCAGAAGCTTGTGGCATAGGTGAAAGATGCTCCTAGAACAGTGCTGGTGCATTCTGCATTTGTTTATCTGAGTTATCAGTGAATGCACAAAACCATGAGGCAGTCAGGGAGCAGGTCCTGGTGGCACAGTGGTGGTAATGTTGCCTCCTTCCAGCCATACCTGCCCAACTGAAGCTCTCGAGGCCGAGGATTCTCTGACATTGCCAAGAAAGGCCCTCTTCATCTTCATATGGAGAGTGCAGAATAAAAGAGGAATCATAAATTAGGTTAAAATACTACACTGCATAACACATTATACAACAGGCAGACCTGGAGTTTATCCGGAATTAATGACGTGTTATATTAGCAGAATACCATCCTGTACTATGTAACACAGTACATTGTTTCGTTAATATGAATTTCCTGTACTTTTGTGCCTGCTGAAATGCATGTTTGACCTAATTTCTGATCCAGACATTTGCCTGCTCACAGCCTTGTGTAAGAGCAATAAGTAAAACCTCAAGATTTTTGCCTGCGTGTACACGCATGGTGTGTATGTTCATTCCTTTTTATAAATAGGAGTTCTGGAAAAGTTTTTGTTCTGGCTTTAGACTGTGACTAGAATTTTAAATTTGAAGCTGTCATATATGTTAGATCACCTAGCTTTTTTGCTGACTTGTGTAGAAATGAACTAAATAGTTTGTTGTAATGTACAGTGTTAAAATGTTTCTCAAGTATGTCAATAGTCATAATACTTTAAAAATGCAGTGCAGTCTGTCCCATTCCTTGGTTTAATACCTGGCATTAAAAAGTGATACTGCTAATTTTTTTATTATTATTTTAAAAAAACCAACCTTGTCTTTGTAATTTTTCCTTTGTGGAGAAACACATTTGGACTTGTGCCAAAACCATCAGATTCCAGGTTAGCTTTTGTTCTCTGGTGTCCAGTAAGAAGTCACTGCCCCAGTTCCACCAAAAAGAAAGAAGCTTACTGTGACCTAGTACTGTTTGAGAAACCAAAATTTATGCTAAAATGTGTGGGTAGTAATTTAAGCACCTGCATTTTTAGAGCACATTACTCTGTATGAATGTGTATTTACTTGCTTGTTTAATAGGAAGGATGTGTGCATTGGGGTCCAGCTTCAGTTTTTTTCCTGGATGGTCCCTACTTCCGTTGTTGGCTTGTGCTTTGCTGGCAAACAGACTTTAGGGTTCACTCTGTGAAATTTTGTTTAGTGAATTTTAAAAATTCAAAATATCCAATTTTGGTATGCAGGATTTTTTTAGGAAATTGTGTGTTCAGTGATTGTTCATGCTTAACCACGATGTAAAGGAGCCTGTATGTTTTGTAAACATGGAGCAGTCATGAGTCCAAAGTTTCATCTTTACTAATGAAGCTCATTCTGAATAAAACACTAGCAGGAAAAGAATGATAGCAAGTGAATTATGGTTCCTCTGTTATTTTGCCATCAAATGAAGAGCGTGGAAGGGAATTTGGCAGAATTGCTCCATATTTTATGAGAGGGTGGCTGAAATTCATCACTCAGTGTTTAAAGGCAATGTGTAAAGTGTGGGTTGTGGTAAATGGTGAAAGGGCATTCACGTTTTAATGAGTATAGAATACAGAATTATAGCTGGTGGCTACTGAGCCACAAAACTTTTTTTCTGTCTCAATAAAATTAAAAAATTTCAAGTAAACTCTTTGCTTATAGGAATGAGGGATTGCTGGCCTTCACTTAAGCTTGTGTTGTGCAGACTGGTACACTGGTTCCCTCTTGCATTGAGCCCCCCTTCCCAGTCACATGATTGCTGGAGCCATGGGCAGACAGCTTTTTTCGATAGTGAGAATGATTTTCTGGAGTAGAGATGGTCAATACTACACACTGGTTTTGTTACATTTACAGCAGGGCTGAGCCAGAGCCAAACAATTAATACATGGCCTGAACTCTTCTGTAGATGACGCAGAGTCAAAAGCTCTAGGCACCAGTCTATCGTGTAAATTGAGCCAAGCCTGTGTTCTATGGATTTTTTCACAGCAGTGCCAGGGAGCACAGGATGTTGCTTCCTCACACCCATGAGAATGGATCTGTACCCACCATCCAAACTAAACCCAGGGAATGGGGCCTACTGGCATGAGACACTTGCATGAGTGCTGCAGTAGATGTTCACATATCGAGTGAATGCCTCTCTAGGGGTTGAAATGCCTCCTTATCCCAACTGCACAGATAGTTTAGCTTGAGGTTTATTTTTCCCAGACTTTTTCTATGGGTGGGTGGAGGGGGAAGGGAAGGAAGAAGGTACATGGCAGCAGATGAATCCCAACAGCATTTGGGAGGCTGCTGAATGATCTGCTGGCCCTGAAGGCAGTTTTTGTGCAAGAGCTTCAGTAGGACAAGATTGTCTGTAAATCCACTGCGATTTAGAACATGTTCGTGACCTTTCTGGTGCTGAACAGTGTTCACAGGCCTGACAGCTGGGCTTGTTGTGTTCTCTCTCTTTGTCACCTTACCTCTTGCATGCTCATGTCAACAAGCAAAGCCTCTTGCTTCAGCCTCACGTTGAACAATTTTCAAGATATTTCTCAAGTTGCCCTGAGCATCTCTAATAAAAAAAAAAAATGAACCTTCCAAGACCAGTGCAATTTAATGTTTAATGAATGTTCAGAAAATGCATTTGTCAAGCATTTCCTTGTGCTTTAATGTATTTTTATTGTAGGTCTAAAACCTATAATTTTTTGTGCTAATCATGTTCCTGACTATCAGAGTCAATTCAAGGGATTAGGTATGATCCACAGACAGAAGAAAACATTTCTTATCCATCCCACACTCCCCCTTCAGATCTACATAGGTCTGTTTTCACTCTCCTCATCCATTTCACACTGGAGCACATAATCATGGGGATGAAACGGGAATTCATGGGCAGGCATGGAGCACCTATGCATATGGACACAGGGACACATTCCCGTGCTGGGTGGGGGGCATGCACAGCACATGTTCTCATGTAGTCGAGAGGGCTGGTAAAGGAGTCTCAGGAAGGTCATGTACTTTATGGTGCTGGGATAGCTTGGTGACAAAAAAGCTTTGTTATGGCTACCTGGCTTTACAGTGGGATGAGTTGCCACCCCCTCTGAGCTGTCCTCTGCAAACCAACTCCTTCTTCTGTTGGATGGAATTCTGCTCCACAGCTGACGCCTCTTCTGGAGTTCAGGTGAGGAACCATATGTTCCTCTGTTCCTCCAGGCTGGAATAGTCACCCAAAAGGGAACAGCCGGATGCCCTGGACTTTCAGTTTATAAGGGGTTTGCAAGATAAACTGGAGTTCTTTCGAAACAGACCTGCATAGAGCACTCTTGCAAGCTGGAAGGCAATAAACAGATTTGGCCTAACTGGTTTGAGGGAATGAAGAGTGGGTGGAGAAAGAAAGGACACCTGAAAATGAGCACACGATTAGACACTAGCCTGGAAATTAAGATCTGTATGTGCAAAAACATCTACTGGGCATGTTTTACAGTTGCCTGCTTATATAATTCCTGTCAAATTTTGTCTCAAGAATGTCACTGAAACTCTAGATCTTGCTTTCTCTTCAGCACCTTTGAGCTGGGAAGCAACTAATTACAAAAGTGCAGCTTTTTACCTCACTGAAAGACTTAATGGATGTACAGAAATTTTTTAGGGTATTGAATCATGATGGAAGCTCAGGACTTTGACTAAAGCTGAACAGGAATTCACTGGGGAGAAACTGGGATAAAAAAGCCAAATCTTTAATTCTTAGTGTGTGCAGTTGAGTCACTTTGTTTAAAATAACTTTGCATGCGTGTCTCCCAGGACAAATAGTGAAGCTGACAAAGTTGGTAATGCCAAACAGCTGAAGACAAGACTTAATGAACCTATTAGATCTGAGAAGCTGAAAACAAACAAAAAAAGAAAAGGCTATTTGGTAGTTAGTGCACTCAAAATAAATGGTAGGATTAGGTTAGGGGTTTGTAGCTTTCTGGCTTGGTTTTCAAAATTAAGTATAAAAACCAAACCTGAACTGAGAAACCTGAGTGGTTTCAGGCTGAAGGTTACTAACATTCTTATCTTGAGAGTTATGAAAGGATGAGTGTGTTGTCACTGCGCTCATCAGTTTGGGAAGCATTGCCCTGTAGGTGCCTGCATGCCCTGACTTGATTTGAACCACCGGAATTTGCATCTGCTTGAGAGAAATCTGGATGTGCCTCAAGATGGGGATGGAAATCACCTTCTGCAAGATGGTTTGAATTCAGGTGTCATTGTGAAGTGTGTGATCTCACTGAAGAATTTAAAAGCGGTGTTGAATCTTACAAGACTGTCAAAGCAGCCTGCCATGTGGTAGGCACATGGGGCTGGCTGTGAGTATAACAGGGAGATCAGTTCCCAGGTATGGCAGATCTGCTGATTGAATTGTAAATTAATAATTTCTCACTTAATTTTTTTTTTTGAATAATGGTTGCAGTTGTTTCTTGAAGATATGCTTACGGAATGTATTAAATACTGGGGATACGATTCAGAAAGTATGCTAACTGAGAAAGCATTAAAGTATCAAATCTGAGGAAACCAAAGGGATTCAGTCACAGACGATTAAATACTTTCTTGAACAGAGAGGGACTTTACATTCACATATTTGTTTCTTGATGCTTGGCTAGTCTGTACAAATCTAAAGGAACATTTGAAGTAAAAAGCTTTGCTTTGGGGAAGGCTTGCTTTTGAAATTTGAAAGTATATTGACTAGGAGAGGCTCTTTAATACCCTAAGGCAGCTGTTTTCAAGCATTTGAGTCTAAAATATTTTATTTCTGTAGCTCCTGTTTTTAATTGCTTATTGCAACATTGCTGAGCATTCTTAATTTATGGTGGAAACCCCACAACTTTGCAGTTCAAACCCACACCAAAACCCACCTTAGGAATCCAGAACAACGATGGTTAAAAAGCTTGGGAGAAATAAACTGAATTCTAATCACTTATTTTCTGCTATGCTGAAATGCTGAGGGACTTGCTAAACCTACAGGTTCATAAAACTGAATCGCTGCTTAATGACTGTATTTGCTAAACCAGCTAACTGCAATGGATATATAGTGTGTTTTTTCTTTTTGACCTCCCCTGGTTTAAAGAAGACAAGATTTGGACAGTTGTAGCTGGATTGAACAGCGTGATAAGAGTTGTAAAATGTTACCAGCAAGGAGTGTGGTTTTGTGATAAACAAAAGATTGCAACAGTGAATGTCTTTCAGCAGCCATCCAGGCAGAACAAGCATGCAGCAACTTCAGCAAACCCCTGGGATAGAGAGAAATGTCAGGAGTAGTGCATAAATAAGGATATTTTTTAATACCATAGATACTGTCTGTTATTGCTGATGCTTGACATCTTTGAGTTGGGGTTCTTTCTTTTGTCCGTGTAACAAGAAACCTAAAAATCACTTTGTGCTGCTTCCTTAGGAGCATGCTGTCTCCTGTTTCCTCTTCTTCAGCCTGTTGTTTGGGCCATCCTGTTTCCTTACAGATTCACAAGGAGAAATTTCCCTTTGTATGAATGAGTGGCTGCAAATTTCTACTGCATTTTCAGTGATGAAACTGCTACCAAAGCCTTCACAGAGGCAGGAACTTCTCTAGGGCTCCCAAGTTCTATTCACAATACCCCTCTATCTGCTGTTATTATCATAGGTCCTTTCTAAATCAGCATTTTGGATTATTGTTTAATATAGCCCAAATGTTTTTGAAAAAAGCAACAGCAGAACAAGATAAAGCAACTTGGAGACCAGAGATTATTTGCACAATCTGATTTTTAAAATAGGATTATTTATTTACATGAGTAGATCATTAATTTTTTTTTGTTTGTTGGGTTTTAGGTTTTTGGGTTTTTTTTGTTCAGTGTATCAGTGACATTAATTTTATGACCCCACTTCCTTTGGTGAGGGAGGGAGATGAGGAAGAAGAAAATCCACGTTCACAGCTCGGATTACATCTGCTGAGTTTCGGAATGTGTCTATGTGCTTCTGTTTTGTAAAACCTCGTGCACCTCCTAACAACTGAAAACTGCAGTAGCACCAAAATCTTAATGAAATGTCACGTGCTGCCTATTAAGTTTAAAATGTCTGCTGAAATGTGCAGAGCCTGGACTTCTGGCTGTCGAGCACACAGAGCACTGTGTGTGGAATTAGTTGTGACTGTCAGTTGTCTGAGACCAAACTTGAGTCTTATGCCTCATTTAGAGCTGTTAGCAGACGGGCTCTGAGGATCTGTCGTATGTCCTAGTGGCAGCCCTAACTTTATAGATCTAAAGCAACCAGCCTTTGATAGGGAGACATTTACAAATTCTGAGGGCAAGTTATCCACCTCCTTAAGAGATTCTTAAATGCTTGATTTGGTCAATGAATCAGCATTTGCTAAAGGAAATGGAAATTTGGTTAAATCATCTGGGCTCTGCCATACCCTGGTGTTCTTTGCTTAGTGGCCCAGAGGAAGGAGATGTCTTGGGATGGGTGTTGAACCAGGTAAGGGGATGTGACCCACCACAAATCTGTGTTGAAACAGTGGCCCCATAAGTACATACCTCAGGTAATGCTCCTTGTAATGAACCAATGTAACATCTCTGGTAAGAGCATAGGATTCCTCTGTTGTAGATAGGACTTTTACAAGAAACTGTAAAATTCTGCAAGATTCCTTCAGCTGACAGAAATGTAAAGCTCTTCCTGCCATCAAGTCCTCTGCAAACTGGAGGAGCTGCTCTTCTAGTCACCTTCAGGTGAGGAAAGTCTTGAAGTAACCTGCCTTGTGGCAGGGCACTGTGTCTGGTGCTGCACTCAGGGTTAATGTGCTGCTCAAATGCTCTTTTGCGTAGCCTCTAAAAAACATTTCTCATCCTTCCCCTCCTCCCCTCACCCTTTTTTTCCTTATAATTGTTTTGGAAAAAATAAAAACAGATGCTAAGAAAAGCAAAAAGAAGAGTAAAGCTGTTCTTCATGCAGGCCACGTTTATACCATCTGTTCTGTATCTATTTAAACTCTGTTGGGAGAAAGCAGAGGTGCCCCTGAATTTCAGCTATGCTTCAAATGAATCCCATTGGGCTTCCTGTTTTGGAGACTGAACCTTGCTAAGCAGTGGACCTCTGAGAAGAAAAATTTTTTCAAGTCCCAGGGGTGAGCAGATGTGGTCGGTGGCTGCTGGAAAGAGGAGAGAGAGCAGGGGCAGTCCTTGCAGCAAGGCACTTTCCCTGTGCTTCTAGACCCGCAGGCTGCTGCAGCGCTGGGCAGCAGCGGGAGGGCAGGACTGGCTGCACACACACAGATTCTCTCGGGGTGCTGCTTGACAGCTTCCCAATGTGTATTTTGAGCTGCTTGCAGTTGGTATCCTTTTAAATTACTCCAGCTACTGTATCCCTGATTGCTCCAAAGACATTGCAAGTGAGCTGTAACCTAAAGCAGACGTGAAAAGCCCATCCCACAGGGCCTGTCCTTGCACTATTCCCATTAGCAAAGGTTTCTGCATTACTAGGGGAGATAGGGAGGAGTGAGGATGGTTGGGGTTTGTTTTCTTTTTTCAGTGAAGGCAAATAAACTTTGACAGGTGTTAAAACAAAAAGGCAAAGGAAAAATACTGAACAGTCTTTATGTCAGCTGAAGTGTCCTCAGCACAGCTTTGAAGTGAGAGCTAGCTCTCTATCTCAGTGCCAGCTTTGAAGATGTGTGTCTCTATTCACATGCTTAGTGTGTTAATTAAAACAAGAGCTGAATGAAGGTTTTTCTCTTATTTTAAGAATAGTTGCACCAGAAACTGGAAGGTTGAGTTTAGCCTCAGGCACGCAGGTAATACATGGCTCTCCTAGAGCTCTACCACTGTCTCTGCTCCTTGTTTTACACTCTGTTTTACATGGTTCCTTGCCTTCCCTAGGCTCCCTCCCCAGTCCTCATTAATTATATTCTAGCTAAATAAGCAGACTGGCAGTGTTCAGTGGCTGTGAACTAAAGTCCTTGATGTATTTCAGAGGCAAGAACACGTATCACTTGGTTTTACATAATTTCCCCCTTTTTTTCTCGAAGGGTCAACCAGCCTCTAAAGATCCAGGTCCTGCTGGGGCACCATGTCAAACCCTTGCCAAAGATTTACTTTATAAGTGTGAAATCAAAGTGCTGGATAAATCAGAAGGTCTGGAAAAGCATTCTTTGCTTGCTGTGTCTGCCCTAGAAGGTGTCTCAAATACTGCTCAGTTTCTAACCACCCCCTTCTCTCTGCCCGTTTTAATACATGGTACTTTTGTAGGTCAACCTCTGTAGTCTTGTCTTTTGTAGAGGTGGAAATGCCACTTTAATGAGAAGAGTTCAGACACATTTGCTATGATTAAAATTCTTTAAAATTATTTTCAATAGACTAGTGTGTGCTTTTTATAAAATACCAGAAGAAAAACTGGCTGGCACATTTACTCATTGGTTCCACTGAGAGTTTTAATAGAGTTGAGCAGTAATTAAGAAAGACTGAGATCCTCAGCCAAGTTTCAGATGGGTGGAGGTGACATTCAAGCCACTCTTGCAAGCTTGTGAGAGAAAGGGAGAAAAACAGTTTGCACTCCCCATATTTCTCTGGTCAGCTCTACCTTTTCCAGTTTGGTACAGCTTTGATCATGGCTTAGGTGCAAATCTCTGTCCTTTGGGACAGGAGCTGTTGTGATATTTCCCTATGAATACTCTGTGATGCCTGAGTTCACATGTGCTCATGCACACTCATGTCTATGTATGTCTATGTCTGTAGATCTAGAGATGCTCTCTTACCTCCTTAATTTACATACATCCTTATAAAGATGGAATTAATGGGCTACTGGTATTAATGAATGTAAATCCAGTGACTTCAGAGGATCTCTGAGGAATTGCAGCACCCAGAGTGAAGACCAATAGATATAGATAACTTTTTGTGTTCACCAGTCAAAAAAAACTTCACCAGTGAAGTTTCAAGTCAGGGTATTATTCTGAACAGAAGTACAGCTTACTTTTCCTTTTAAATTTTCCACTTTATAAAGTCTGATTTCCTGTGGAAATGAGACATGCTCCCACATACTCTGAATGCGTGTGTCCCTTTCCACTGACCTTTCAACCCAAATTTAATGCAGTGATAGTTATCCAGAAGATAATTAAATTTCTATTTTGATGATGTGTAAGTAGAAGAGTAGAGGGAAGAGAGAGACAGATCCTGTTAGTCCCAAATATTTGAAAAAACTGCAGTGTGTAGTTGAATCTCATTATAAAGACCATGTGGGGGATGACCCCCAATAAAAGACTCAAGGCGAAGAAAAACTCAAATTGAAACTTGCAGTGAACAGTGAGACAGCACAGGAAATTAGATTTTATATTTGCCTCTTTTAATGCAATTAATTTTATTTTGAAATGCAGCCTCTTCTAGCATTTTAAACATGTATTTTAATTCATCTTGAGTGATGAATTTAAGTGACACTGGTTGCAAATATACAGCCCACGGCAAGTGGAGTTTTGCAGTCACCAGAAGCTGAATCTCTTCATTAGCAGAGTCATAACACAGCTTTCCTGACATCACTTTAAACAACTAAAAAATTTCACTGAGATGGGGACAGATACCAATTGGCAGAACTGTAGAGGTGCATCATCAAAGGGAAATGCCTAGTAATGATGTGTCTGACTGGATTTTAGTAAAAGAAGCAAAGCAAAACTGTACAGTGCTCTGTCATTTATGAAAGCATAGTAGATATGGTTGGTTTTGCTGGGATGAACTAGGAGTGTAAATTAGGTTAGGTGAGGTAATATGCTCTGTTACTTGAAGCAATAAACAGGAAATTCATGAATTATTGTGCCCACAAACTCCCCTTCTTCAAGGCTGTAATAAAAGTAGCCAACATCAAAACTAGGTACAGTTGACTTAGTTATGACACTTATTTGGAATAGTGAGATAAAAAGAGAGATACAAACTATGGAAGAGAGGAAATTTTGTTGAAGGCCAGGAGAGCTTTTAGCCAAACAGAACAGGTAGAGAGTGCAAGAGGCAATTTCACTAGTGAAAAATTAAACTGGTTGGTTAAGGGAGAAAAGGCCTGAGGGAGACTTATAATTTGGCATTAAATATGGAGATTCAGTAGATCGCAGTCTAACAGACGAAGAAATTTCAGGATCCAGTACAGCTGTTAATTCCAAAGCCAGATGGAAATATTCTCAAATAGCAATGCATTTTTTTCCCCTGTGCCATCAACAGGCAGGCATAGTGGACATTTGCAATGTCTTTAAGCCAAGCAATACCAAATAGAGCTTCTGAGTAAAGCTCAATATAAAGGCATTTGGTATTTTCAGTTGTGTAAGGCTCATATAAGGCAAATTTGTCCAGAGACTTGATATATTGCTTCAGTGAGTAAAAGCCTCTTGTATGTCATTGAGCTATCTAGAATAACCTAAAGAGTGCTAAGCAGTGAAAAGACATCTGAGGAGCAGAAATTGTGTGTCAGCGCTTACTGCTTCAGAGAGATGGAGAATGAGAAGGAGAGAAAGAGAGAGGGAAGGAGGAGGGAGGGAGGGAGGGAGGGAGGAGGGAAGGAAGGAAGTGGCGGAAGGAAGGAAGTGGCGGGAGGGAGGGAAGGAGGGAAGGAGGGAGGGAGGGAGGAAGGAAGGGAGGGAAGGAGGGAAGGAAGGGAGGGAAGGAAGGAAGGAGGGAAGGAGGGAGGGAGGGAGGAAGGAAGGAAGGAAGGAAGTGGCGGAAGGAAGGAAGGAAGGAAGGAAGTGGCGGAAGGAAGGCAGGCAGGAAGGCAGGCAGGAAGGCAGGCAGGAAGGCAGGAAGGCAGGCAGGAAGGCAGGCAGGAAGGCAGGAAGGCAGGCAGGAAGGCAGGAAGGCAGGAAGGAAGGCAGGAAGGAAGGCAGGAAGGCAGGAAGGAAGGAAGGCAGGAAGGAAGGCAGGAAGGAAGGAAGGCAGGAAGGAAGGAAGGCAGGAAGGAAGGAAGGCAGGCAGGAAGGCAGGAAGGAAGGCAGGAAGGCAGGCAGGAAGGAAGGCAGGAAGGCAGGAGGGAAGGCAGGAAGGCAGGCAGGAAGGAAGGAAGGCAGGAAGGCAGGAAGGAAGGCAGGAAGGCAGGAAGGAAGGCAGGAAGGAAGGCAGGAAGGAAGGCAGGCAGGAAGGAAGGCAGGAAGGAAGGCAGGAAGGAAGGAAGGCAGGAAGGAAGGCAGGAAGGAAGGAAGGAAGGCAGGAAGGAAGGAAGGCAGGAAGGCAGGAAGGAAGGAAGGAAGGAAGGAAGGAAGGAAGGAAGGAAGGAAGGAAGGAAGTGGCGGGAGGGAGGGAGGGAGGGAAGGAAGGAAGGAGGGAAGGAGGGGAGGGAGGGAGGGAGGGAGGGAGGAAGTGGCGGAAGGAAGTGGCGGAAGGAAGTGGCGGAAGGAAGTGGCAGAAGGAAGGGGCAGAAGGAAGGCAGGCAGGAAGGCAGGCAGGAAGGCAGGAAGGCAGGCAGGAAGGCAGGAAGGCAGGAAGGCAGGCAGGAAGGCAGGCAATAAGGAAGGCAGGCAGGCAGGCGGGCAGGCAGGCAGGAAGGCAGGAAGGCAGGAAGGAAGGCAGGAAGGAAGGCAGGAAGGAAGGCAGGAAGGCAGGAAGGCAGGAAGGCAGGAAGGCAGGAAGGCAGGAAGGCAGGAAGGCAGGAAGGCAGGAAGGAAGGAAGGAAGGAAGGAAGGAAGGAAGGAAGGAAGGAAGGAAGGAAGGAAGGCAGGATGGAAGGTAGGAAGGAAGGCAGGCAGGAAGGAAGGCAGGCAGGAAGGAAGGCAGGAAGGAAGGCAGGCAGGAAGGAAGGCAGGAAGGAAGGCAGGAAGGAAGGAAGGCAGGAAGGAAGGCAGGAAGGAAGGCAGGAAGGAAGGCAGGCAGGAAGGCAGGAAGGCAGGCAGGAAGGCAGGAAGGAAGGAAGGCAGGAAGGCAGGCAGGAAGGAAGGCAGGAAGGAAGGCAGGAAGGCAGGAAGGCAGGAAGGAAGGAAGGAAGGAAGGAAGGAAGGAAGGAAGGAAGGAAGGAAGGAAGGAAGGAAGGAAGGAAGGAAGGAAGGAAGGAAGGAAGGAAGGAAGGAAGGAACTAGGCTTACCTAGGGGTTGAATAACCATTAGGAGATGCAGACTCGCCTGAACCCTGCACTTGTGTCTGTCCCAGACTGCAAAGTGTGTGAGCATCTGGCAGCCGTAACCTGTTCCCTCTTGGTGAGCTTGTCTTTTGGTGGGATGTTTCTTTGCTTCTCTGAGTGTAAAAGGAAAGCAAAATAGGGCCAGTTGTAGCGATTCTGCCACTGGGCTTCCTCTCCACTGCCAGTGCAGGAAGGTGGGAGGAGGCTCCCTACATGAAATGGAGTGGGGTAACAGCTGCACACAAAGGCATGAAAAATATTGTTTCATGAAAACCACCCCTTTCCTACCAGCTGAAGGCATTATAAAAGATTGCTGGTAGCTGAAGCCTTACACAGGAAGACAGGTTAAATTATCACAGTGTTCTTCATGGCCTCCCAGGCAATGAATCAGTGAAGCAGTGAAGTGGGTTGTTGCTTTCACTATTGAGGAATTCATCACAGTAGCCAAATTAATGGCTGCTTTTCAGAAGTTTCTCCTGGTACCTGAAGGACTGATTTGCTGTCTGCTGTTTGTTATCTGTGGCAGTTTTAAGTTTCACTGAAGTGAGTATATTGCTTTCTGTGTTTAATGCCTGAATACAGCCTTCCTAACCTTGATGATGTCCATTGCTTTGCTTTCTTCCTTCGCTGGGCTTGATGATGATATCATAACGATTTACCTAGCTAAGAACTGGTTCCTCATTTTGCCATGTGGCTACATTAGAGTAATTGTCCCATCAAATGGCCATGCTTGCAAGTTGACCTTAGGGTAGGAGCAGTAAGGCTGAAGTGTTTCACTGGTATTTTAGGTGCTGTCTGTGTTTGAAGATGTAGCACAGGGCCCTTGGTGGCACTAGGGAAGGGGGACGAAGCAAACAGGTTGGAGGAGTGGAAGCAAATGATCTTCAGAAGCCCTGACTGGAAGGCCTAGCACTGACTGGCTGATTTGCACACATCCTGAGCTGGGTTTAGATTATTGCCAGCACTATCCTGGCCTGGGGCTCTCACTTGCGTTTTTTTTCTTGCTGTGCTTCTATCACCTGCCACAAGCTGAGAGCTGTGGAGCTACAGTCAGAAGGCTGCCAGGACAGGCAGCTCCCTGGACAGTCCCCAGGAGAGGGGCTGCCTGCACAATGATGTGGATCAAATTAATCCTTCAGGAAACCTTACTGAGAAGGAGAGTGTTGGTTGTGTTCCGTGGCACAGCTGAAAAATATATTAGTGGAATAAATACAGTGGCATGGCTGACAAAGTATATTCAGTGGTTTTCACTCTGACGCTTTTACCCAAATATTAAGCCTCCTAACTCACACAAATTAGTCTTTCATCAGCTTTATATACGGCTTTTGCTGCTGAAGCATCTGGATACACTGTCTTGTCTCCAAGTCTTCTGTCCAGGACACACCAGAATCCCTAGACTTCAACAAATGAGGTGTCTCCTTCACTCAGGGACCCCCAGCTCTCTGTGCTACCTGTATTTGAGAGGAACTACAAAACAAAAGCAACCCAAACAACACAACCAAAAATATGGAGGCTGTAATTTAGGACATATTCAGGGGAATCAGAACACACATATACGTAAAAAACCCTAGTGTTTTCATCCACTTCTGCCTTGGTTAGAAACCCAGGACAATTGTCTGTGCCAGGCAAGCAGCTCCCAAGATGCTGTTCTGCTCAGCAGCCTAATTAATGTGTCTCCAGCCTAATTAGCTGGTCAGAGGTGCACATGAGCACTTTAATTGTGCCAATGTATCATCACTTCTGACCAATCCCAGCCATGCCTACACAAGGAGAACAATGCAACTTGTGCAGATTTTTGTCTCGGCTCTACAAGGAAGGTGGATAAATCATGGAGCCCTCATTCTGCCACCCCTGTGCTCACAGAGCGAGAAGTCTTGTCAAGAGAGGGGTTTGAAGCGCCGGGGCTAACAGTGAGTGAAATACTCTCAGCATGAGTGAGTGTTCCTGAACAGCACATTAGCACACTGAGCCAAGCGCTTATCTAAAATTAAGCATTTTCCTCTACTTACGCCCTGACATTCTTGTCTCCAATTATATTTATTTTGCTTGCTTTTCCTTTTTTCTCTGTGTGTATTCAAATGCTGATGGAGAGAAGTCTATACAGAGACCAAGGAATGAGTAAGGTCTGAGTAGCACACTAATATAAAAGCTTGGGTGGAGTTCAGCTGTTAAATCTATATACTTTAAGTATTATTGTCTTCGGCTAGGTTTGAAATACTAATGTACCTAGGCAAGAAAACTAATTTACAATGGCTTAGTTAGAAGTTCCTTCTCCAGGAAGAGCTAGAATAAGCAAAACATAACCTGAAGCAAGGCCAGATTCCCTTGGAACTTACTGAAAGGGATCTTCTTGAAATCAAGAGTTGTGTTCTATTAAATTAATGCAGATCCCATTTAGCCACAGGCTGACACACAGTCCCAAAGCTGCATTGCAGAGGGGCACAGTGGAGTGCTGGCACCCCAGCAGGACCAAATTCACTTGTGTGATCACTGGTTTTATGTAGGCAGCAGCTGCTGACATGACACCTCTCTGTTAGTCTCCCTCCACACCATCCAAGGTGGGCTCTTGTTTATCTTTGTTCCCAGAACTGGGAAATCCTGTGTCTGCTGGCAGTGTGCCTGGACAAAAGAAGCTGGGCTGGAGTGTTGGAGTGCTACAGCTGAAGCAAAGGGAGGATGCAGACAACTGCTGGTGCAGTAGCCCCTATGTCAGGGTTCCTCTTTAGCTCAACAGCAGCTGGATTGGTTTGCCAGGAGTCCAGTAGAAGCAAACTAGGAAATTAGGGAGTAGGTGTTTTCCTGTGGTTGACAATCTGTTGCACTAAAAAAAAAAAAAAAATTTGCTTATGTTAAAAGCCAGTTTTGAGGGGAGAGTTAAGATTTCAGCTTC
The DNA here is from genome assembly GCF_049639895.1 of Pseudopodoces humilis. NCBI lineage: Eukaryota > Metazoa > Chordata > Aves > Passeriformes > Paridae > Pseudopodoces > Pseudopodoces humilis. Next base: position 82,495,270 of record NC_142200.1, on the reverse strand, counting down.
CCCTGCCAGCCTGTTTGGAGGTGGGGAGGTCACTTTGTGAGCATATGTGGACACCTGAACGCTGCAGGGGAGCTAACAGTGGCACTGATTCCTGACCTTGCTGATAAACATGTGGCACTTCTCGTAGGCATAAAATTGAATGGAGCAGCTTGCTGCTGACACTGAGCATTCTCTGAGATGCCTGATGATCATGGCCTGCTCACATGCTTCTGGCAATGGCAATCAACAATGCTAAGGGCAGCAAAAATAACAAAAACCTTAAAAAACCCAAAAAACCCACCCAAGGTTAGGTGGGTGTTGGTGTTCTGTCTCTTTATAGGCAGAGAGGTTCCGCTGCTGGGGACACCTGCACATGTCTGCCACACAGGATCAGACACTGGAGAGCTGCCAGGTGAGGATGATACATACCTCAGTCTTGTTTTCCATGAGCGCCCCATACTTTGACTTTTGCAGGAGTGAGGCATACCTGTAGAATCAGGATATTTGGATGAAACTGAGAATTGTGCCAGATGGTCTAATGATCCCTCCCACCTTCTATAAGGTTCTATAAAGCTTCATCTTTGAGACGTAGCATAGTCTACTTGTGCAAACCTGAAAGAAAAACCCACCACTACCAATCCTCCATATTGCACCTCCTGAAGACCTTGTGCAGCAACTATCTTAAAATACCTTTTTAAAAATATGTCCAGGTGTTGTTTTTAATTGAAGTCTCTGACCTTGCTCACTTGAGAATACATGGCTGAATTAAAAAAGAACTGCGTAAAACTTGCTTAAAATATTAAAAATATGTTTTAAAATATTACTCTGCATTTCAGGCTTATATGAAAACTGCATATATATTAAAAATTGAATTGTGTATTAATATATCAACATCAAACCTGTATATTAGTGTAATTAAAACCACCCTTTTGTTGCTTGGGAAATTACTTAGCAATTGACAAGTTCAAAGGCAAAAGAAAGTAAAAATTTCAGACAAACCTGGTTTTGTCCTTTACTTTGGTAATGTAGTTATCAGTGTTAGTAAACTGTTCCTCTTGTATGTCTTTATTGTCTTAGTCAAACAGGAAGTATGATGGAGGTATGATGTCAGAGTTGGGTAAATTTGCTAATAACATGTATTCCTTGGAAATTTCTGAAATAATAATAAAAATAATGAAATAATAATTATAATGCCATAATTAGATGTTCTTTCGTGTTTATCGAAAATCTATGTGTAAATTCAGAAACAGTGCAAACTGAAGCATATTTTATAAATGCCTATGTGTATAAATAGATGTTTATATTTGAGCATGTGCTCAATACATGTGTGTTTATCTTTAATGATACATATATTGAAAAATTTCACATGGCATTGCTTGAGAAGCCTCAGCAGCACAGAATAGTTATAGTAAGGTTATAAAAGACTCATAGGGAAAAGCTTGCAAAATCTTTTCATCTAAAATAATGACAGAATCATCATAGATTCACGGAATGGTTTGGGTTGGGAGGGACCTTAAAGATGAACTTGTTCCAACCACCTGCTATGGGCAGGGACACCTCCACTAGACCCAGTTGCTCAGAGTCCATATAAGGTTGGAGATTTTACTCTTCAATGCATCTCACCTCAACATGGAGCTTTTCAGTTTTGCAAGAAGCGGTCTGTCTCTGCTCTTTTACCCTTTCATGCATGCACTCATACGGATATGGGATATACCTTCCCATAGGAGATAACTCCAAATGACTAGATAGCTATATTCCAGTGTTAAAAGAGCATGCCCTGGTCCCTTTCATCTTGGAAATATTTTCATGTGAATGTCCTGTAGAAATTTATCTATATAATACACTGATGTAATATATGCATGTGAAAATCTGGAGGAATGTTTCATAACAAAGCTGGATGAACATTACTGTTGACCAGATGTTGCCTGTGAGTACCCCACTGTATTTTCAACCATCCTTTTTTTGCTCAGCAGAAAATTATTCAGAGGTATCTCAAAGGTAAAAGTGTGGTGAACTCTGGAACAGTAGAGATTCGTATGGGTCATATGAATCTCTAATGAGAGATCGTATAGCTGTGCTTTCTTTTTCTTGATCAATTTTTTTTTAATTAAAAAATGCATTTGTTTGTACTACACTCTTAAGATGATTGCTTTTGCTTCTATTCCTTTGACTAAATATGCAAGGGAAACAAGGACAAGTAGATACTCCTGATCTCATTATGCACTTAACAGAGTGTCCTGGTTCGGGAGGACAGGATTAATTTTTGCAGTGGCCAGGAGAGGCTATGGATGGGACCTGAAGGTTGTTTTGTAACACCTCAGGTCATTTTCCATGGATGGGGAAAGGGGGGATCCCTTAGGGGCTGTTAGAGGGAGAGGTTGGGTATTGTCAGGGGTGAGAACTCAAGTGCAAATCCTTTGTTTCTTGCACACCTTTGTTATTAATATTATTATTATTTATTATTATTATTATTAAAAATAATAATTATTGTTTGCTTTCATATCTCATTTCTGTTTTGAGTAAATTGTTCTTTTCTCAACCATGATCTTTATGTTTTGTGGCTCCAATTCTCCTGTCCATTCTGCTGCAGGAGAAGGGGAAGAGGGAGAAGTGAGTGAGTGAGTGAGTGAGTGAGTGAGTGAGTGAAGGGCATGTAGTTTGGAGAGTCTCTGTGGGAGCACTAAATTGGGGAGTATCATTTCCAAACCATGACACAGAGCAAACAGGGTAGTTTCCACTGCCAGCTGAATGCAAGTGAGGCTCTTGAACATTTCTGCTGTCCTGTTGGTTAATGGAGCCTTCCTCTTTAGCTACACCACTTGGATTTTTTTCCTCAAGCTTCTCCAAAGTACAGGTGCCACTGGAGCTTTTCACATTTACAGCCCATAACCCCTCAAGAACACTCGAAATACTGCAGAGGAATAATTACTATGCCCAGGTTAGTTGCATTACTTGTAGTTGGGACCTGAAAATATGCAAAATGTTCTGTGGGAGACTTTATATTGGGGTCTTAACAGGTAAAAGAAATTAGGCTGTAGAGTTTGGAGACAGGGAGGCTGTTGGGAAAAAGGCAGTGCAGTAAATGCATTATGCACACAAATGGTTATGTATGCTTGTGACCTAAACTGAATTGCTGGGATTTCTTACACTATAGCAAGTTTGGTATCATGTCTTTCTCTATCCTTTCTGTGGGTCTTAATTTTTTTCCCCCAGAGCTCCCTGCATTTTGACAGTCCATTTTTCTATGCTTATGGTTGCCACCTCATGCAAGAGGAAAATACCTAATTTCCAGGGTAATCTTGTATGGAAAACCAGGCATAAGCAGATAAGCATGTTTTATTCTCAAGCATTATGACTGTTGTGAGAGGAAAGTTGTTAATGGAAGAGAGAGTCCTGGGGAGATGGGGCAGTGCTGTTCTCAGCCATCTTCCATTTCTGCCTTGAGGCTTGTGCTCAGTGTGCCTGCACCAACTCCCCCTCAGCCCAACTCACTTCCTGGAGGGCTCTAAAGGGCTGTCTGGGCATGCACAGATAATGTAATGTGAATGGTGTGATAAACCTATTTTACATAAGAGATGTGCGCCAGATAAACTAGAAAAGGAAGTGGATTGGTCCCTTTCTCTCTTTGTGTCTCCCTGTTGACCCCAGATTTGGACTATCCATGGTGGCAGGACCAAGGTGGGATCTAAGGACTAGTGATCTTTTTCCTTCTCTTTCTCCCTTTTTTGTCTTTATTTCTGTCCTCCCTTGCTTTGTCTTGGCAAAGTGCAGCTATCATATTCTTACCCCGTACTCTGCTAGTACTGAAGTTTGCTGTAAGGGTTGGTAGTTGTAAAAGTTGAGAGATTGTTAGCCAGCACTTCTCTGATTATATAGTGGGCTAGTTTCTGGAATTATAGTGACTATATAAGAAAAGATTAGAGATCCCTGACATATGGACTGGTGTCTTTGTTCAGCCAGATGAGAATTTATAATGAACAGCTTGCCCCCTCCTGTGTGGGCTGTGGCATCCTGCCCTGGCAGTTTTGACCACCGTGCATAACAGTCCAGGTCCAGATGGAAAACCACCTGTAAACAAAATGATGGACACCTATCCAGTGACATTTCCCACAAAAGAGATTGTCAGCTGGAGATGTGCTATGCACCTGTACTTTATCCTTGGAAGGGTTTGGGTAGAGTCCTGAAAGCATCCAGAGCTGTGGGGTGGAAGTGAATGAATATTGGGTTTCTCCTAAGCACTGCTGTGCTACGGGGCTTACTTGGGCTGTGTTTGCACCCTGTGTGGTTTCACCCTGCCAGCTGGAGCTGCACTGCCTGTTTTAGCCATAGGCACCCAAGCTCTGCTCCTTTCGTAGCCTGCACAGAGGAGTCCTGCTTATGGTCTATCCAGAAAGTTCAAGGATCAGATAGCACCTCTCATCTTCCTTGCTTGTAAATTGTCCAGGAGAAATAGTGTTTACCTCTGGGTTAAAGAACTGATCTTATAATGGTGTCTGCAGATGGCAAAAATCGGCTGGATATATAAAACCAAAAATGCCCCTTTGGCCTTTCAAAGCAATAGAGAAGCTGCCACCTAGAAACCAGCAGAGATGTGTACCTTTCTCTCCTGTTCTGAAACAAAGGACAGATATTCTCCTATTGGCTTTTCTGTGAGATGACTTTCTGTGTATTGATTTTAGGACCTTTCAACTGCTGTCTCTCAAGTCTTTTGCACTGACAGCATTATGAGGATCAGCTGTAAGGTTGGAGCTTGGAAAATGTTTTTATTTTTGGTTCTTTCTGAGTCAGATGGGTTCACAAAATCGTTGGGGCTGAATGATGATATAATTTCTCACCTCTGTACTTCACAGGTCAAATTATTGCAGCTGCTCAGAGAATTGGAAGAATTCAGGTCACAGAATTAGCCTTTAGCATCCATTTCTGCTCTTAGTGAAGTTAAGGGAAAATTCCTTCAGGATCAGATTGGCTACCAGTTTGTGCACATTTGCTGATGCTGAAACCTGTGGCTGTATGCCACTATGTTGAATTCTGCACCTAAAAATAGATATCTTTGCAGGAACAAGGGGCTTGCTTTGTTCATATTTATTCCTTTATCCCTGACTGATTGTTTCTGTCTGTCAGCAATGACAAAGCCTCATTGTTTTGGTGCTCTAACTGGGACATGTTAAATGGATCCTGTTTTCAGAAACTGCTGAGACCCTGAGCCCTTGAGAGTGTTTCACCCTGGATAGCCCAAAGTGGTGGCAGTTGCACCTTCCCTTAATAATATCTGCTTTTGATGCAGTTTTCTGCAACTTAGTGATTTAAAGTCCACCCAGTTTGTGATTGTTGGGGAGAAGAGATAGTAGATTGCTCTTCAGATACTCACCTTGGCATTATGTAGAAAACACTGCTGCTTTTTAGCCAAGTGGTCTCTCCCTTTTGCTCATTCTTATCCTGCTGACCGTTCATTCTCCATTCACCAGGCTCACAAACAACCTCATTTTTCACACCTACTTCTCCATTTGTTGACACTTTGGGCTCCTGCCCATTGCTCTCCCTCAGCAGCAAGCTCATTCACATTCCATATTCAAAACCCACAACATGATTCATTGAACACCAAAGTGCTTTTGCTTTGCACTGTTTGTCTGAGACTGACCTGAAGGATGACATTATAAATGAGCTCTTACATCTGAATTGCTTTGTCCTGATTAGCGAAGTCAGTAGAAAATGGCAAGGAGCTTTTGGTCTTGAGTGGGATCAGCTGCTTCTCCAAAGTTTCTCTATTCATTGATCTTATGTCTTTACTTTCCTCTGTTGCATGGAGTGTACCAGTTTTTAGGCCCTCGAGGGAGATTTTTGAAAAAGACAGTTTGCTACAGATGACTTTCACAAAAAAAAACCAAAACCAAAACCCAAACAAAACCCCCCAGCCAAATCCTATACCAACAGAATGGAAGTGGCATTTAGTTTGAAAAGACAGGGATGAGCTGGATGTTGAAAATGTTGTAAACCATGAGAATGCTGCAACTTTAATTTTGCTGATTTGAGAGGTTTCAGTCTGCGCATTTAGAAGATCATTAAAATTAATGGGAATATTCACCCCTCAATAACAGAATTAAATTTAGAAATGTCACAGTATTATCTAAATTCTTTGTTGGTCATTCAGACTAACATTCCAAATTCTGATATGTGACTAATTTTGATGCATGTCACTAAAAGAGAAGAACCAAAGATCCGTCTTATTTTTTGTCATCCTCAGATTAATGTGAAAATATTTCCCCAGTGATCTGTCTGTTTTGCCGTATTTACTCGGCTTTCTCTTAATTTCAGTTGTATTCCGTATCCATGCCATTGAAATCTCAGTCATGACCATTGACTACATCAAGATTTATAGAGCTGCAAAATACTACTCTGAGGGCTAAGACCTTATTTTGAGACATAATGAGTCTCAGTAGACATCATAATAGAGATTATTAAGTGCTTTATTGCACACAGTAATTATTGTTGTCGTGCAGAACATCTCAGCTTGTGTCATAAAAGTGATAGTTTTTCAGACTAATATTAAGGAAAATGAGTTTAAATTTGAGAGAAGAAAAGCATTCTTAAAAATGACCAGAGTAGGTTGTGAGCTTTCCTAGCACCTGTTGTTTTTCACTGATATGAATGAACCTCTGGAGTAATACAATTGGCTGATGAAGAACAGAGTTTTTTCTGTTATAGAAAGAAGAGAAAGATAGAAGTGGAAGCATCAAACGAACAAAAACATAGGTTTAATAAGTGAGAAACTTGAAGTGTCTTAACACTATTGGAAGTTGGGACTCTTTCGATTTTAATAAGATACTGTTAAAGGTATAACCAGTCTTTGGTGGAGTGAAGTCTCAAGGAACTGGAATTCAGAAATTAGAATCTGTCTCAAAAGAGGTGAGGAAGGAGAGAGAAGTGTGATATATAGGAAACAGGACTTTGTTGTACTTCAGGAAGGGTGAAATATAGGTGAAACATAGATAATACTTGTGGGTGATTTACTGATTTGGTTAATAGTTTGTGACCTATGTGTTAATATTATTAACTCAACTCTAAGTAAGTTATTAGTTAATAGTATGTGACCCATGTGTGGCCAGTGAGATTGTTACAGAGTCTTCTAGTGCCTGCTGATTCAAAAAGATTTTTTGAAACATAAATGAAGTGAGAGTGAATGTTTTTTGAGGGCTTAGGAATCTGGTGTTGAAACAAGAATTAAATATCTCAGTTTATTTTATCAGCAATGAGAATCAAGAGGTGACAGGTTTACAGTGGAGAAGTTCTTTCAAGGAGAGAGAGTAATGAGGTCTAGACAAGCGTGTGACACGATCTTATAGCTGGAGGCTAAAATTACACCAGTGGAGACAGCAAACAAAGCACAGATTTTGAACTAGGAGCTCTGGTAACAACATAACAAAACCCCAACATTTTTTTTCCCCATCCTTCTGGTGTTCATATGACCTCTTTGGAACGTGTACTTCAAGTACAAGATACCGGTTCCAGTACAAGACTCGGTAGATGAGCATTAGTCACTTTTAAAATACAGAGAGGCATACTGGGTCAATTAATTACTGCTTTTTGTGGCCTATAGCTCTCTGGATCTATGATGCCCACTCCTTTCAATCACAAAGTATTCGAAGACCGGGATCATTCTGTATTATTTGTTCAGATGTGGTATCTTTCCTCTGTGTCATGAATATAGGATATAAAAGTGATAGATACTCTCCGTGTTCTTTTTGCATTCAGGTCCGTCTCCCATCAGCTCAGAGTTTAGGACTGAGATTGCAGATGCTGCTTTGTCATGTAGTCTATGGCTTTCATCACTGTCTTATCATTTAAATGTAGGATTTCAGTTTCAGATGTGGATGTTATCACAGGATTTGGACATAATGCCCTCATTGTTGCCATGCAGATGTAGGCAGCATGTTAAACACTGCTTAACCGAGTGTGTTCTTTTTCATGGCTCATACAATTGCTGTCACCTGAATTCTAAACTCCCAGACCTTGGGCACTGACCTTGAGGCACCATTGTCCTGTGGTTAATGAATATAATGTGATAATTTCTGGAACTAAATGACTAGTCACATTCTGCACAATACAAACTCATTTCAATATTACAGTTTTTCTTCAAGGGGAAAGAAAAATCCTTTTTTTAGAACAGTATTTCCCCGTTTCTGTAATTTACTTGTTTATGAGGAATGATACAGTGAAGACTGGTAAAAAACATTTTATATTCTAGATATGAGGTGAAAAGATGCAAACAGTTGCTAAAAGTATAAGGGGAATAGAAAATGGGTACCACACTCAGCTGTTCTTTGATTCTGGAAGTTTGAATAGAGTTTGTGAAGCTTTCCTCCTATATGGATGGGGGAATGCTCTTTGCCTGGTACACAGGAAGTTAACTATAGGGACAGAGGTGTACTGGTCTCAGGCTTGGCCATTTATCAGGTGTTCTACCCCAAAGTGAAACCCAGTAACTTAGTCCTCACAGAGGAAGATGTGGAGGAGTTAGTGTACCAGGGTTTTCTCATCAGGATGCTCTAGGAAAATTGTTGGCCTGACTGATATAGAGCAAACAGGTATTTTGTCAGCAGGAGGTTAAATGGGAAGAGGTTACAAGCATAAGAGGTGAGGAATTAAGTCAGAATGAAGGACAGCTTATCTGAGGGGGCAGGCCATTTCATATAACTGTTTTTTCATGCCTGCTGGGCTGAACCTTGTGCTGGTCGTGAACCAAAGTGAAAGAGCTGCCAGATCAGTTCAAGCAGAGCCTGTGTAAAGAAAGCAGGTAGCTTTGGCTGTTCAGTGCTGCTCTTGCAATAATCCTGCACACCAGGAGCTGCCTAGGTCGAAGCCTCGAGCTGTGAGGAGTGGGCAGAAACCTCTGAGATGTGGGTGGGTGCAGAGCAGTGAGCTGATGAAGCCCACTGTGATGATGTGCAAGCACTCCCAGTTCAGTCCTGGGCTATTTTGTCTGCTCGGTTTTACAGCCAGACAGCAGCTCTTTCAAAACAGTTTGTATACATGGGATATACGTGCTTTATCAAATTCTGTGTGCCCTTTTCCCAGAGAGTAGGCATCTGTGAATTTATGTGGCAGTGTATTGCTTGAACTGTGCCACTTCCTTCTCCCTCCTTTAAGCTGGGAAGCTCCAGCAACTGGTGTAATAAGGCTTATGCATTTCTGAGAGATTTCTGAGGGTTTGGGGAGGAGAGGAGAGACTCTGTGTGTGTCTCTTGATATGGAGCCAATTTAAGCCCCAAGGAAAGATTTCCATTGATTATAACACTGTTAAAATCTGGTCTGTAATACCTACTAAACAGCAAATCATGTTGTGATCCTTTTAAGTCATGACTTTTATATAAAATCAGGAGAATTATTCTTATTTATTATCCCTTTCACTTAAACCTTTTGGGGATAGAAACACATTCAGTTTCAGTGATAATGAAAAAGCTGCAATGAATTGCCTTGGAAAATCACTAAAAAAAAGGGTTTGTGTATGAGATTGACTCAGTTTTTATCCTGCTAAGTACCTCTTGTGGAACAGGAGTGATTTACTGAAAAGTTGTGGAGAAAACCAGAGCACAGTAGTCTTGATACTTCACAGCTAAGTGATAGAGGAAAAGTTTTAAAAATAATACAATGATGTCAGAAGCTTTTCATAGCTTTTAGGGTTTTTCCTACTTGAACTTAATTTCAATCTGAACACAATTACCTGGAGTAGGTCACTCTGGGGAGCAGAGGGGGAAATCCTTTAGTGTTTTCAAAATTGGTGATGGAAAGAAAGAAGCTGTATTTTAGCTACATTTAGTACTGGAGCTTTTTTCCTTCATGCCTAGATTTTGCCTTCTCCACTAAGACTGTGACATACTTGAAGCTGGTATTCTGCAGTCTCATTCCTCATTGTCATCTTAACTGTCTAAAACTGCCTCTAACATTTGAATGGAGAAACACAGGGACAAACCACCTGGAGTTTCTCACATTTCTCAATATATTCTGTTTTCAGTACATCCTATTATCTGAAATACCATTAATCATAGGAATGTTTGTTGTGTTACAGCTATTCCTCAGGCCAATTGCAGAAGTAAACTATCCTCTGTATTTCAGATCATCTTACACTATGAAGGCCTTGGCTGTGCCTCCTCAGCTTTGCAGGATAGTTTGGCAGTAAATGACTGCTCAATTAATTTATTTTTCAACCAGTGTGGTTTAAAATGCACAGACATCAGAAATACTGATATTACTGCAGATAACCTCTCTTTATGGACCTCATGCCACAATACCTAAGGAACTCATATTTTTTTTCACCCCAGTGATCTGTTTTGTCCTCCAGTCCCAGATTTGGAAGTTCTAGGCTCCTCAGAGAGGCTGGGATACTGCATGGTAGTCAGACCAGAAAAGTCCTGGGTAAGCACACTACCTTTTACCTCTCTGTTGGCTTAATGTAGATTTGTATTTTGATTATCAGCTGCTCAGCTTCTTTCAGTACAGAGTTTAAAACAAGGTTTCGATACATAACTATCTCTGGGGGCATCAGGAATTTATTTTTCTATGGAATGACCCCTCTCACTGAATTGTTTTTTGAATTGAACATGAAGAAGGTACCTCTCATTTCAGTAGCAGCCTGCATTGGCTTTGTACCAGCTCAGTCAGGTGGTGTAGGCAGTGGAGCAAGAAGCATTTTTGATGATGTGAAATCTGTCTCTGGGGTAAGGAAGACCTAGCTTTTTCTAGGAAGCTAGCACTTGTGAGTAATATTTTGTAGGTTCCTTAAAGACAGTTTCACAATTATACACATCCAAACACAGCCTGTAAACTCCTTTTGTTTGAGCTTATATGATTGCAAAGAGGTCAGGTAGATCTGTACCTTTGGTTTGCTCTGAGTGACTGCCTCCTAACTTCTCTGTGGACAAAGGCAAAAGTGTTTGCGCACACATGCTCTGTCTAGATTTGGTAGATATGTCCTTTGGCCACCCAACAGTTTTCCAAGAGGGCACATCACAGCTGCTTCTGAAGGGATTAAGTTCATGCTGGTTTGGGGTGTTGACAGGTGGCCCTGGTGTGCAAATAATCTCCCCTCAGGCAAATCCATTCTCCTCAGCAAAAGCTATTTTATAGTTTTGAGTGATTACATTTCAAGGGTTGATGAAAGCAGCAACCTCATGCTGTTAGTGATGTGTGAACACTCCTTATGAATTACCTTTCAAAACAAGGTTTGAAAGGGGTACTTAGGCAAAGCAGAGTCTTGCAGTTAAAAGGGAGTTTTTTTTTTAAAGTGCACTGTGCCTGGGAAGACTCCCCTTCTCAGACTCCTGTCAGTGTGCAGATGTGTCTCCAAAATGGCTTTGCTTACTCCTTGCTCAGAAATCCTGTCATGTTCATACTTCAGAGGCATACTGGCTCACTGAATGCCAGGCTTTTACTGCCTGATGAGAGGGCAATATTTCTCCCTTACAATACAATCTTGAAGCCTTATGGCAAAGCTTTTCTTCGACATAGGCAAAATATTTTATTTTGCCTGACTAACGGACCAGGACCTTAATATATGCAATCTTTTACACTGGCTCAGTTTTTAATGCTCACAGAACTGAAGTGCCTTATGAATTACAGACTGACATATCCTTTATCAAATGAAATTACTATGTTGGACTCATTCATGGAGTATTTCCAAGTGCAAAACTCATTCTGCTTTCTGTTTCTGTTAAGAACTGATCCACAGTACTCTGGTTTATGCTCACTGGTAGACATTTAACTCTTTTATTATAAAAACTTTGCATGATGCTATGTGTGGTTGAGTAGAAACAATTTCTCCTGTGCTACAGTGACAGCTTTAAGATAAATAATGGTATTTTCAAAATCATTTGAATTTTGTTTATAGCTTCATCTACCACTTTAGTAGTAATGCATGGTGCTTTAAGATACATGAAATCATCATTAGGCTCCTGGAGGGGTGAATTTAGAGAGTACCTTGAAAACTCATTTGACAGATTTACTAGTAGCAAGAAAGTAAAGCAGGTATAAACTATCATGAGTAAATCCACCCTTTTATTAAGAAGGCTCATGTTTCAAACCCTTCTGAAAAATTACTCTGAACACTGTCAGTCTGAAATTCAGCTGATGTAAATGAACAAACACCCTCCTATTGACACACAAGAAGACGTTGGGTTTTACACCAAGTCTATTCCCACATATCATCTGCACAGGCTTTCTTCAGAACATGCATATGTGATTCCATTCATTTTTGATAATTAATGTATAGTCCCTGCAGCCCCATATCAGAAATGAGGTTTTTTTCTTTTCTCCCAAGGTTTCAAGTTGATAGTTTAAGAGATTTACTGCACAGGTGCCATCAAGGAAGAGCCCTGCTCATTTTAAGCTGTGCTCCAGTCTCATCTCATGTATTTTTTTCCAGACCAGTTCTTCAGGTCTAGTATTTTTCACATTTTGGGTTCAGACCGTTTACTATTTTGAGAGGAGTCTGGTTTGTTTGAATTTCAGGAACTCTCACCTAAACTAGGAAAATAACTTTACTTCAGTATCTCTCCATACCTTCACCTCAGATTTTTGTTGTTGTTTTTGCAGACAGAGATATAATTCAAGGTTATGATAGTAATTTTTTTCTTCATGGTTGAGGTGTTTTATGGCAGTAAGAGCCAGAAACAGAAGAAACTCACGGACCCAGTGCAGTCTCCTGCCATTCCAGCACCTGCAGCCAATACTTGCAATCAGAAAATTGTCAATTTCCACAGTATTCCATTTTGAGGTAGGTTCTGAAGTAAATTGGTTCTGCAGGCAGGCATTGATGGTGGAAGACTGTCTTAATCCAGCAGTTCCAGTTCAATTACAGTGTGAATTACTGAGATACTTCCATATGGTTATGAAAATTGTTTCAAACATGAAAACAAAGGATAGGATTATTCACAAATGCCACATGGCTATATTTTGCCTTATGAATGCTGGACTAACTCTAATAAGAATTATTTTTAAAGCAAATAAGAATGTTGCTTCTGCAAACATAGGTGCTTAAATATTAATCAGAGCTTTGCCTGAATCCTGCTGAAATACTTAACAATTTTCTGGCTGTCACTCACTGTAATTCTGATGGTGGTAATAAAACGCTGGTGTCAGGTCTGCTTCTCGGTGCCCTGCAAGACTGCAGCAGGTGTCATTCCTGTGTTAAAAATTACCAATCTATTCCCATCCGTGTGGTGAGTCCTGTGTAAATGCAAGGAGCAAAGTACAAAGAGCCAGGGTGACCCATCCTTTGCAGGCAAGGTGAGTGAACCCCCTCTCTCCCTCTGCTCAAGGCATCCTCTAGAAATAGTGATGTGTGGACTAAAGCTGCCTTCCAGGCCAACTCCAGCCTGAGAATATTTAATGCCTGAACTCTGGGATTTTTCCCTTTAAGGGAAAAAATAGCTGTTGGTATGGGGTCTGGATAGGAAGTGTTTATTTTCTGTAATTACATGACATTTCAATGTAACTACTTCTGCAACCCATCTAGAATTACTGCAAAGTGTGTGAATTTATTTTAGCCCTGAAACTTTATCTACAGATTACTTTATAGACTTGCCAGGGATGAAAAACAAGCAGAAAAATGACATTTATCTCTAATTCTATTTGTATTATTAGACCTTGAGCACAGAGAGAGGAAGTAAGAATGCAGTTTAGGTGTACCGCCCTAGCCAAAAGAATACATGTGTGTATAAACAATAAAAATTCCTCAAGTGACAAGCCTTTAACCTTTCACAGGGTGGGTAATAACTTCCTGGTTTCTTTTTCTTTTCCACTCTGAAAAAGTCTTCCTTTTACAATGCCATACTCCCTTTAAGATTTTTATTACATTTGAGAGTGTGTTAATATTAAAAAAAAAAAAAGGTATGTATAATTCAATGTGGTATGGTTTAAGAATTAAATTGAACCCCACTTACTAAGAGATAAATGGCTCTTTTTTTTTTTTTTCTTTTTTTTTTCTTTTCCCTTTCCCCCAGCTCTTAATCTCCCAGGTAAATTTTCTGGAAAAAACACTTCACTTTTTTAACCAAGACTTATAATATATGAAAGTACAAACGTAATCAAATACAAACATATTTCTATACCTATGGTATTATTTCTGCCTAAGAGGGGCTCACATACTTGTATGCAATAATATATGAATGATTCTTTTCTGCAGCAACCTTTCTTTCGAAAGCCTGTTCCATTTATTATTATGAACTGGAAGGTATATTTTCAAAGTAATAATGAAATACTGACCAGAAAATTGGTGTGCCAGCCATGGGGTCCTGTCCTCAGGAGATGGAGCTAGTTTGTCAGGTGGTTTAAGTGTGGCTGACATGAAGCAGCTACGTTTGTCAGCTCCTTCAGGCTGATGCAGCATCCAGAAACCATAAGTGAAGTGAACCAGCCATGATGACACTAGTCAGTGAATTTTACCTTCTCGTCTACTGGCCTGGGCTGCAGTTTGAACAAACACATTGCAGTCCCTCTGGGCTTCTTTCCAGGAGAAATGCAGGCACAGGGAAGTTCCTCTGTGCCCAGTTCTCTCTTGGGTATGACGGTGAAGTGCTGCCGGAGCAAGGCCGTGTGTGCCCCAGCTGGGACATGGCCCCGGTACAAGGTGCAGCGCGGATGCAGCCTGTTGTCTCTGTTACAGACTGCCAAGGGCAGCATCACAAGAGTGGTTGACTCTGGAAGGAACCTCTGGAGGTCATCTTGATCAACCTTCTCTGCTCTAACAGGGCTCTGTACAGCCAGTAACTCAGGACCGTGTCTAGGTGGCTCTTGGGTATCTCCAAGGACTGAGACTTTACAACCTCTCTGGATAACTTGTCTCAGTGCTTGGTCACCCTCAGAGTGAGAAAGTGTTTCCTGATGTTCTGAGAGAACTTCCTGTGTTTCAGTTTGTACCCATTGAGTCTGATCCATTACAGGTCACCATAAGAGGAAGAGCCTGGCTCCTTCCTCTTTGCACCCTCCCCTCAGGTATTTATACATATTGTGAGACTCTCCCTAAGCCTGCTCTTCTCCAGACTGAACAACCCTATTTCTCTGACTTTCCTTGCAGGGAAGGTACTCCAGTCCCTTCAACACCTCAGTGGCCTCTCATTGGACTTTAATCTTGGACGGGGAAGCCCCAAGCTGGTTGCAGTCAGTTCTATCTTAATAGAACTCTTAGAGCACCTTGGGCCGAAACTCAGAGTGACTCAGACAGCCAGCCCTCTGGGGCTGCTTAGCCCTGGTGCTGGGGAGTTGCCAGAGAGGAGCCCTGGGGGCCTGAGTCTCTGCTGTAGCTATAGGGAGAGGAGGTTAGAGAGCCTTTTGTGGTGCTTGTGCTGATGGCTGTGTGGGGCAGGATGGCCCAGGAAGAATGCTCTGCCTGTCCTATCCAGCTGATGTGATGGCTGGCTCTTGGGCAATCCATGATTGTCTAGCACTGGATAGTCCCAGGCAGTGCTGGGATGGCTGCTGCCATCCTTTTTGAGCAAGGGGACCTGCCATAGTGGTATCATCGGGAAGCAGTTGTGTTTACTCTTTCCTTTTCCCCTCACTTCTTCCAGCCTCTAAAAGTATCAACAACAGTATGACCTTCCATGCAGCCTCATTTCTCCATTGTTCCTCCTCTTCTGCCCAGCGTTCTGAGGTGCTTTTCACCTCCATTTTCCCAGAAACGCAACTGCCACCACCCTCTCCCTGTCCCTCCTTTCCTTCCCTTCCCTTCCCTCTCTCCTGGGAATTCTAGATTTTTTTCCAGGATGGAGAAGATGTTATGTATAATTAAGTTAGCACATGGATTTTACATTTATAGATATTTATGAACAAAAAAAATACATAATATGAAATATATGAAATAACAAATAATGTTTGAAACAACAAACACAATTAATGCATACAAATAAAATTAGTTCATTGGGCTGCAGATAAAGCTGAACTGCATACTAAGAGATGTTTGCCCATTTTTTTCTCTCTTTTAATATAGCTCTATAAAGATAAAAGAAGTACACATTTCTAGGGGAAAAATACCCTTTCAATAACAAACAAACCAGCATATTTTATCTTAATGCACTAACCTAACACTATTATGTTGAGGAACAGAAATAACCTTGGATACATGCTCAAGTTTAATAATTAACAGCTAGCTTTGAAATTACAATTTGCTGATATTAAAATGTCTTTTACAAAATAAGTTTACTTTAAAACCTTATTAGTTACATATTCCATTAAAAGTTTCTATAAAGATATAGAACTTATTAGTTGTAGAAAATATGCCTTCCCCAGTCAAAGACAGAGAAAATGTTTCAAATAAAACCTTTATTATTTTTAACTGAAACTCTATATTGATTTCTATTTCCATACTACGGTTTGGAAAACAAAGGACAGTTTTTCTGGTAACCTGATTCCTCTTCCTTCTGCTCACCCCACTCTTCAGATCTTCTTCAGGTGGGATATGCTGCTGCTGAGGTTTCCTCTATGAGTTGCACCAAGCAGCTGATGCTCACCATGGGCATCATGGTCACTCACCATGAGAAAACAAGGGGCAGAGGTAGGAAAGGGAGGTGAAGAGCCTTAGGAGACAGGGAGCAAAGCATATCTTGATTTCCTGGTAGGGATCATTATTTCCTTTGAGATGTGCGGAATATGGAGTAACAATGGTGTGTTACCTAATCTGAGGCAATGTGTCTGGTTAAACACAGCTTTGTCTCTGGACCTCCTGGCTTCCTATGAATTGTATTACCTGGCTTTTTTGGAACTATAGGGGTGTGAAAACTTTTAGCTTTGCCCACCCACCACAGGTGTTCACTGTCCAGCATGATCAGTGCTTCCTCTGACCTTGATGAAAAGTGCAGCCCTGGCTGCCTAGCCTTGAGCTCAGAGAAAGCAGAGAAACCTTGAGGGCTTTCTGACGGAGAGCTACACAGAGGCACAGCCTTGAAATGGCATAAGCAGGCTGTTGAAATGGGGAAAGAATCTCAAAATCCAGGTTTTCATCCTCATATCTGGAGGCATCCTGGCTTTGCACATCACTGGTAGGAAGAGTAAATAAGGACTGCTGTTGCATATCTTTCTCCAAGTAGAGAGGAGTAATGTGGAAAATCCTGGGACATTTTGTAGGAGAATTATAAACTTCTGACAACTTCATGCTGAGGTGGAGCCTGGTCAGAAAACTTCCATATTGCGAGCTGCTTGTTTCCTCAGGAGAAACCTGGAGTCACAGATGAACAAAGAGTGAAGAGACAGAAAACCACCTGCCCACCCCAAGATAGACCTTGCCTGGGATGGGGCAGTTTCTACTCTGCCCCATGAGCTGGGTAATCTCTTCTGCAGAGACCCTTGCTTAGCCTAGAGCGAGTGTCAGGGCAGCCATGGGGAGAAGGAATTTTCTCTTCTCTGTGAGATTAGGGAGGGGAAACAATAACAAAAGTACTGAAAATTGCAGTGAGGGAGGAGGTGGTTTGTGTGCACTGTGTGCTCTGTCCTTCCAGGGGCTGCTCTGCTGCCTTTCAGAAGTGAAGCAGAGCTCAGGCTTTTAAACAGGAGGAACACAAGATTGAGGCTGATAGCTTCACTTCTCAGACAGTATCATACCTCTGAATGCTGACAGGTTTTAACATGAGTTATTGCCCTGCAAGTTCACTGCTTGGTTGAATTTCTTTGCCTGTCCCAAATGTCCCTCAGATGTACTTGTTCCACAAGGCTTGTCACCTAAGTACCACTGCAATAACAGAAATCTCTTGTCATATCCTCTTTGTTCGTAGTCAAGACTTGGCACTGCTGTTACTCATCAATTTGGTGGCTTCAGAACAGCTGCTAAGTACACTTGGGAAGGACTTTTCTCAAGGTGCACCTGATCCAAGAAATCTAACCATGAGAAAAGTTGGTATTTCAGTCTCAGTCACTTGCCCATAGTGGGGATGTGGTTGCAATTCTCTTGCATTAGCCAATATTTATCTACAAAAAGTATCAAAACTTAACAGAAGAGTCTTGGTTTTTGCCCAATTGTGTTGTTTTGCCTTTGGCCATTTCTATTTATGTGTGGATTGTGTGTTATCATACATCTGTTTAGAATTCTGCTAAGACATCTGTGTTATATTTTAAAAATAGTATTCCCTTTCAACGAGAGCTACATCCTGTGGTGATGACAGGCCTGCCGTTCCAAGTCTCAGGTGTCCTCCTTGATGACAATAGAAGGCAAATAATACCAGATCTTCCCAACTTGCTCTTTTCCCCTGGATGAACTATTCTTATTGTGTTTGTTTAGTATGTAATATTAAAGTGGTATTTAGCCTGTAATCTCCTATTAAATCAAATGAGATAGGACTGCTGATTTTGTTTAAGTCTGGTGGTGAGAGATGCTTGCATGAAGATATTTCTTTGCAAAAGGGACCTGACTAAATAATTAATTAAACAATGATTAATTTTTTTTTTCAGGCAGCAAGAGAAAGAGCTCAATAGGATAAACACCCAGGGTATTTCTCATTAATTTAGAAGTTACTTTCATGAGAACAATAAAGAAATCACTTGTGGGAAGATAATCCGAAGTTAGCTAAGCCTTGATTCAGTGGTGATGGATTTGCTGTCTCCAGTGGTTCATATCATGCCTTTAGGTCAGCAGCATTGTTCTTTAAAGTTTGGTCTTGGAGTCTGGTTACAGAAGAATTTAACTTTCATTTAAAAATAAAAAGAAGGAGCTTTCTGCTATCTAGAAAAGGAATTTAAAATTTGCTGCCACAGCCAACTGTGAGTAGGATGAATTTAGTTTGTGGAGGGCATGGGGAGTGAGGGGAACTCAGCAGTACTTATGATGTGAATAAGCCATTGGCCACTGCTGTGAGGATCCACATAGGTACACAGATATGCATAAGAGCTGGCAGCAGAGCATGTGCTGTTTGTGCCCATAAGGACAATATTAAACCATAAGTGGTCTTGTGTGGGTCATACCATATTAAATTAGACCTTTACCTAACCTGGTGACATTATGGCATTTGTTCAGTGTGATTGACCACGAATTATTGCCTCTGCTCTGTTTCTTAGTTGTTTTTTTGTTTGTTTGGTTTTTTTGAGGTCACAGTGCAAGTAGACTGTCTGGATATTGGAGGCACAAACTTTTGTATTAGTTTTGTAGCCAAAAAGGTAGGATTCTTCCCAGTGGATACCCAACATGGGATACCTAAGCTGTAAAACCCTAGTTGAAACAAGACCTCTGTAACTCTTACCCTGTGGTAGGAAAATGAACTCAGCATTTTGTGCCTTATCTGTGGGTTAAATTTCTGGAAGTTTGTCTAGGAGTTAAAACTACAGGAGCTTTGTCTTTCTTAGCATTTTATTGAGAGTAGCAGGTATCAGCCTTTCATGTCTATCTTCTTTAGAAATGAAGACAAAACCAGTCTTGGAATACCACCTGAATACTCTGTCCTTTTCCACTGTGGTGACCATATCCTTCCCTGAGCAGTTCTGTGACAAGTCATGGCTCCTCTGTCAATACCACACTGCTTATCCTGAGATTGTACCACAGTGTGTGAGAGGGAGAGACTCATACCTCTAAGGATACCAGGATAATTAATGTCTGTATAGAAAATTTCTGAAGACTTTTCATCACTGCTAGCATGCAGAAGTAGGGAAGGGGAGTAAGCAATGGGAGAGAGTCTACAGCACAAGTGGTGATTTGAAATTCTTCCTTAATGAGACTAAAAAAAGAACCATGAGGAAGCATTGCCTGGCAGGGAATATCTTCCCTCCCATGTGAGGAGATTTAAAATATAAACAAAATTAAGGTGTGTCCATGAACTGTCAATTATAATTACTTCAGTAATGATTATGCAGTTCTTGGGAGAAGGAATGGAAGGTGAGGATTTGCAAGCCTCTAGGGTCCTGTTTATGCAGCAGGGGGTTCCTACTCAAATACCTTTTTGCTCCCTGTTAATTATATATGCCTGACTGTACACCTTCAAAATACCTTGGCCTTTATGATAAGAAATTTCATACATGCTCTGTCTTTCCAAGCAGACCTTCTATTCCAACTTGCAAATTAAATCTCACATCCTTTCCCATAACGAGTTAGGGTTGTGCTTATCTACTTCTCATGGTTTTTATCGCATGGCTGTAAACAAAATAATGAGCAATGAAAAATATTTAGGCAGAGTTAAAAAAGGCTAAAAAGATAAGTCAACAGATATTTTGAAAATGAATATTTATAGTTATATTAATCTCTAGTCCATGCAGATTGCATGCCATAGAATTCAGTGCGAAGAGCAAAGAGAAAAGAAACAAAAACATTTCTGGTGTGTTTGAATCAAGTTTATTTTGGTGATGACTTCTGCTCAGCTGTGCACATCAAAACAAAGCGATTGTTATGCTCTCGGTGAGAATTTTATTTATGTGCCATGACACTACCAGTACTGAATCATGATGTTCTTCTAACTCTCCCCAAAACAATGGTCTGCCTAAAAGTATTTAAGAAAATACAGCTATTATTGTTTTCTTACATGGTTTCATACGCTGAATATGGGAAGTCTAAAAACACATCCAGAGTCTTGCTGACACTGTTGTTTTCATACAAGTGAAATGTGCTGTAATTTGTTTTGAAAGGAGGATCTCTCTCCCATCAGGGACATTCAGAGGCGTCTAAGGCATATAATTTAAAAAAATAAGGTTTCCATTCTTGTGGTTAGTTGGTGTGTTGAGAGTGCTTTGGGCTTTTTTGGAAGGATATTCAAAGCCATGATTTGCTCTCTGTTCTCACAGTAACACAGTTAGCAACACGCTGTGTTTCCTGCAGGGCTTTCACCGAGTTCTGCCTCCACCAGAGCCAGTTCTGGATGCTTTCACTGCGGCTTTTGTGTGACCTTATAGCTTTCCTGACTCATCTGAATTTGTTTCATGTCAGGAGACCACTTTCATTGGCATCTTGCTTGCAGCAAACTCAACTAACTTCTCTCAAGGCTTTGTCAGAGTACTTTGGGGATATGACACTTTTCTTCATTACTCTCTTTCTATATATCTGTGTGTTTAACCAGTTAAAGGTTGTTCCCACATTTTAAAGCTAGATTAGTGCCTGTTTCTTACCAAGTGGGCCTTTGAAGACTTTTGTTTCTGTTGGGCAGCTGTTCCTGACATCCCCAGCCCCACAGAAGGAACTACAACTGCAGTGGGGTATATGATTTTGTAAGGAAGCTAAGAAAAGGGAAGAAAAGCCTGTTTAATCTCTTCTTGTTGTGACTATCTAATAGGAAAATACCCATCAATAACTGAAGTGATAGATATTTACTGAGCAGAAATTGCTTCTGTTTAGAACAGTCTGTTGAAATGTTAAATAAATGTTAAAATAGGAGCAGCTTGACTAAACCATTTCCCCTGAAGTATATGAAGAACTGAAGGGATGAAGGAAGTCTGGCCCAAATCCCATCCTTTGTGGGAAGTGTTAATCTACATCCCAGCCTCCTTCATAAGTGAGAGAGGTGCCTTTGAAGGCCAAGCCCGAAGAACAAGTGACTGGTCAAAAGAGGTGGAGAAGGTCTTCCTTCCTTCTCTCCCAGTTCATATGCTGGAAACCCGTACTTGCAGCCCAGATGTGCTAAACATCCTGCCCCAGTGGAGGGTGCTGTTGTCTATATATTGTCCTTTCTCCTTCAGACACAAGCCCTTCATCATTGCTGCATAGCTTTGTGTAGAGAGGAAGTGTAAGTAGACTTCTGTTTCATTTATTAGTAGTTTTCTTGATCCAACAAATACTGTTTCCTGAATTTTCTTCACATTTTAGTCCAGCACCTCACCCTAACTACAATTTGACCTCCTCTCTGAAGAATTATGAATCTTACTGATCTGGGCCCTGTCCTGCCACCTGTGAGTGTTTCCTCCCAGGTTCCACAAGCCCCAATGGTCCTGTGTCACTTTGTGTTACCTCAGAAGTGCTGGTGCAACCATCCCCTAGTGAAGTAGTTGAAATGTAGTTGCTCTCTGCACTACTCTGGATCTGGTCTCTGTTGTGGTGGCGCAGGTACTACACTACACCAAAGAGCCTGATTTTTTTCACTCTAAAATTTCATTATAGCCTCCTGTTTCCCAACAATTTTAGTGGCTGAGGGTGCTGACTGGGAGCCTACATTGATGATGACCCATCTCTCAGCAGGGTTGCCCACTAGTGTCTTGGGTAAAATTTCCCATGTGTATCTGCAGCTGACCATCACTGTAGAGGGTAGAGCTTTGTGACTGATTAATGGGCCAGAGCAGATTGTTTTGGAGGAAACCTGAGCAGGTGTGCAGTGGGGAATAAGCGTGGAATAACACTACAGGTTATGATCCAGTGGCTCAGGGTAGAAATCTCTTGTCAAGTGTTGTGAGGCAAGCCTGCCTTGTGAAAGTCACACATGACATGTCGAGTACTCTGGTTGCTGATACAAAGAAAAGGGTGCCACAGCAATATTTCACTGGGATACCTGTAGGGACAATATCAGATCCAGCTAATGAGATGCTAATCTCTGTTAATATGTGATCTACGTCCCAAAGAGGTAGAGAAAGGGGCAACAACTTCTATGGAGACTTTTGTAAAGTCAGATATATATATACAACTGTTGTTCTGGGTTTGAGATGCAGCATACAACAGGTGTAACCCACAGGTTTCATTTTTGAACAGTAATAGTGATTGCGGAAGTGTAACATATCACTCTCTAAGTGTGAAATCTTGAAGTGACCTTTTGCATTTGTTCAGCCTTCGTTGATGAAGAGGGATTGGCCTCACCACAGTAAACTCAGCAGTTTAGTGTTGCTTTGCCCTGGGTAAAACAATCTTGATACATGGAACATTTATAGAGACACACTTCTCCATCTCTTGTTGAACCTCTTTGGCCTCCACTTGAACACTGTAGCAAGCTACTTATCTTGGGGGCCATTTAAAAAGCAACAGCACAAATCTAGTCTTTTATCTTTCTATGGGAAGAGGCAACTTTTCTAAGCATACTGTTCACAGCTGTTTGAGTTGCAGAGAATGGGCCCATGTTGTTGCACATCTTTCCTGTAGATGTGGATGTATTGTTGACACTTATCTATACAGCCCTCTGCTCTCTCTGGTAAGTTTTAATTGAAGAGAATTGAATTTAATTACAGTAGAAAATCCCTTGGCATAAGGGTCAGCCGACACCATGAACCTGCTTCTGGAGCTTGACCCTCTCAGCAGCAGTTTTCTACCTCCTGGCCATCCACTAGCTCTTTTGTGCAGGATACAAGCAGAAGGGAGAGCAGAGCTGGAGTTAACCCCTTGTTCACAGCCAAGCACAGAGTGGATCACAAGCCATTTTTGCTGTGTCACGTTCTTTGGTTGACAGCTCTGTGTGTAACACAGTGCTCAAATCCCATCCCAACCCCTGTGGCTTAAACTGTGCAAGAAACTCCCTCCTGCCCGAGATCATCAGGTCTTACTTTTGAGGTGCAAACAGATCATACAGTCTCTTCCACAGTTTAATCAATCTCCATTAAAAAGTAGTTAGAACTTCCTGCTCTCTTTCTTCTGTCTTCCATTAGAAGGCTGTTCATGAATAAAATTGCTTTGCCAGGCATAATTTGCAGGCTAAGTGTATTCATTACATGTCTTTATTCTCTGGTTCTTTGGCTTGAAAGGTTCTTTTCCCTAACTCATAGCTCACAACGTTTCATGTGTTCATAAAAATTCCCCCCCTTTCTTCTTTCCCAGGCAGAACAAGGCAGTCTTGGTGTCCTCTTGTAACATAATGTTTCCACTTTGTCTGAGATTTTTGGTAGATTCCCTCTGGATGTCTCTCTTGTATATCACTGGTTTATTAACTTGTGCTATACTTCCTTTAGAATTGCCCAGGCTCATATCCTGTTCCAGATCACCTTAAGCCACTCAGAGATTGCTTAAGCACAGCTAGAGGCCATAGAGAAATCAGGGTGTGTTAAGTGTCACAGGTTAATCCTTGTGAATTCAGAAAGCTGTTCTATTTTTTCATGCTGAATTCAATGAATATGTTTAGAAAACAAAACCCCAGTATTATTATTGGTAGCAATAGATGGCTAACTATGAAAATATGTAATACAACAGGCCAACACAAATTGCTTAATTTTTTCGACTGAAAAATGTTAAACTAAAAGCTATTAGAGATTTTGTAAATATGTCAAGCACAGAGACACTTTTTATAAAGAACTTCCAATACTTATGTGTGTTAACAGGTGCAATTTGTTGTCTGATACCTGAAAATGTCCTTGTGGGAATGGCAGTTTGAAAATATTGGTCCTGTATGACAGTAAAATAGCCCCTGGACTCTCCACACACATATACCACCAGTCTGTACACATGATGCTGTTGCCCATGTGGCACTAGAAACACTGGTAGTGTCTCCTTAAGGTTAGAATAAAAATCTCAAAGGCAGGGACTTTTTTTTTTATTTTTAAATTTTCGTGGAAAGCTTTGTGCATCTTTTTGACACAATGTAAATAATGTAACAGGGCTCTGCTCATTTTCTTCCTCATAGATGAGCAGTTTCTGTCACAGCAACAGACAAGAATAAACTCAATAATATATCAAGATTAAGGTTAGATATTAGGGTTGACTGATGCAGACCTTTTATTCTGCATAAGCTCTTGCTGAAAATTGCAAGTGAAGCAGCTATTTAGACTCTGAAAATGCTTACCTGTTTACATTTGCTTTCTCACCCACTAGAAATCATTTAAAATGAGCTGGGAGACAGAATTAACAAGAAGAATATGACTATAACCATAGAATGAATGCAGTTACTTGAGAAAATACAGATGACTCCTGCTCAGGATGGAGGAAAAGATACTAAATGATAACTGGAATGTTTTCATTTAAGGTCGGCTGTTTTCACATTGTTGAGCCAGCTATCCAAGGAGTTTTCTTACTGTTGCCTCTTGGCTGGGTACATAAATCTATGTAGCTCATGCTGTTCTTAAGCTTTTTCCTCATTGACAAGAATGGGGTAGCTTACCAACCTGTGTTGTTCCTGTCAGCCCAGGAATACTGACTATGGCATTACAGATCTCCTCAAGAAACAGAGTTTCAGGGTCCCTGTGATGTGTTCTCTGCTCCAGAAGTTTTCACCCTTGGGAAGCTATGATGTATGATGCTGATGTATTGGACATAACTGTTACCTCAGCATGTTGCTAGCAGTTCTGTGTTGAATTTAAGATCCTCTCTCATCTTCACTATCAGAGCAAGTATTTTCTTCTGACATCTTGACATTTAGTGTTTTTTACCAACCATGAGCCAGTGAAGAAACTGATTGCAGAGGTATGAGCATGATTCTCTGCTGTTTTGTACTGGTGATCCTCAGCTGGTGCTGTGGGGTGAGTTGCTGTACTCTTGACATGTTTATAGAGCATCTGACTATATGGGAAAGCTTGACCTTTGACTGGTTTCCTTCTGTGCCATCTACATTGGCTTCTAACCTGTTTTTCTCCTGTTGGCATACTGTAGTGGCAGTAAAGCCAGGATGAAAGGAAATATGTTAAAAAGACCCAGTCTGTCAGGCAGGGTATATAGTGTTGTCACAGGTCCTGTCCCAGCTTCACAAAACTTATAGCAAGATGGGTGAAATGCGAAGTGTCCCTTCTCAGAAGGAGCATAGCTCCTCAGAGAGAGATGCTGAGAGGGTGGGGCAGACATCCGCTGCTTTGCTGGAATGTCAGGAGGACCTAAAGAAAAGTCCTGGTGGGTCAGTGTCCCTGGTTCTGGCAGCAGCCAGCGCCAGACTCCTAGGAAAAGGCTGTAAAGTGCAGGGCAAGCTGAGAGGGTTACCTCCTTGAAAGATCTTCCATGCTGCCAGCCATAGGAACTTCTTGCATGTGAGCTTGTATTAGTCTAAGTTTTATAAGTGATTGAGAGACCCCAATTTTAAATGCAGCAAGAGCACCAACAGATTGCACTACCAAATTATAGAGGAGACTTAAATCAGAGTCTTCTGTGTTGTTTTTCTGTGTCCTGTCTCTTTCCTCTGCTCTGCAGCAGTTACATCCACTGTCTCTAGGGGTTCCCCCAGTATCAAGATCTGACTTCTGTCTAGCAGGCAAAAGTACTGACTGTGTCTAACACACAAGCTATGCTGACACTTTTCAACACTAACCACATGTCAGATGCATTCCTTAAGGGGCTGTGGGAAGTTGAGTTCACTGAGGAGAAGGCAAGCCCATGGCAAAGTTTAGTGGATGCCTTTTTCTGCATCTTGGAGGTTCCCTTAGGTGCTTCTTTTCCTTATGACTTCAGTTGTTATATTCCTTGTCAAGCTGCGTGCTGATGGAACTGATGAAAGAGGTAACCAGAGATTGCTTGGCCCTCTTGAGTCTTCACTGGTATTGGGATCTCCCCCTCACTGAAAGGAGATGCCTCAAAAGGGTCATCTGATCAGAGTGTGTCCTCTGTGACTAAAGCAGATCTGGTATTGACCACAGAGGTTCTGCTGCCTTTCCATTCCCTGCAGCTGCTAATTTGTAAATACCATCAGCATCTGCATTAAGACACACTCTTCACATGGTGGATGGAAATCTGAGTAGCACCTGCACCGAGGCATTTAATCAGCAGCAGTCATTTAGCACAGCAACTTAATTGTCCTTACATAAGTGAGTCATATCATCACAGAGTAACACCTAACAGCTGACTGATTGCTGCACAAAGCTATGTGCTCTGACTGGGATTTTTTATGTCCAACTGTTGCTAAAATTAAATCAAAGAAAGTGGTCCTGGCTAATGCTGTGTTGTGTTTCTCTGCTGTATTCGATATATGCACTGCTTTTTCCTGTCAGGGTCTGTCACATGATAAATCTACTGAAAGTCTTGTATTAAATCGTGCCCTTGTGAATTATTCAGCAATACAATTTTTCTCTCAGTCAACTTCCAATTTGAAATGATAAAGCCTGCTTACTTGTTGCTACTGCATTATCATTGGTTCTGTTCTTACTGGTGTAAGTAGTAGAAGCAATGGGTTTGGACTGGTTAATTTCTAATTCCATTTATCTGCCTTTCACCAATTCTTGAAAATCAGATGTCTAGATGAAGCATAGGAAATGTTTTGCAAGGATTAATTTAGAAAAGCCTGCTTTTGGCTGTAGCAGTGTCCTGCCCTCAGAATCACACAGGTGAATTTCACCGTTACAGTATGATGCCACTACCATAATATTCTCATTAAAGAATCCCAGACCAGAATTTTTTTTTTAAAAGAAACTGTCCTGAATTGACTGAATTAAGTCAGAGGAATAAGACACCAGCTGTGTTGCATGTACAGGGATTTCAGTTGTTAGCTCAGTATTTTTCTCAATAAAGTACAATGAGAAATCCTACCCTTAAAGTAAAGAAGAAATATGATAAAGAGAAAAAGAAAACTGTTTTGTATGTAGTTTAAGGAGATATTTTAGGCTCTCAGCTTGATGTATGGTGCCAGATTAAAAAAATCACACTTCTGTCTGGATGACTGTGCCTATTAATTTTACTGATTATCCAAGAGTTTCTAATTCTTTTATTACACCTTTTGTGTATTTCAAAGCACTTTTACATGGAATAATTTCACTTTCCCCCCATGTACTGTCAAATGATTCCTTTGTTGCCAATGTGGATTTTCCCACAACAATGAATGAAGAAAAAGGCAAATGTAATTATAAACATATTATAAAAACATTGTTTTTGAAACAATTATAAAAACATTGCCAGGGGAATGTGGTATGGGGCAGTGCTATTATCATCCTGTTGATAGACTAAAGATAGTCTTTTTGCTCTCTTCCTCTAGGGATTCCTCTTCTTTTCTCTTCCTTTCCTTGAGCTATATCTTCCTGTATACGAAACTGAGCCATACTCTGTGGAAGTGAAAGTTCCCATTTCCTTCAAGGTAAAATGCAATTCACTTGCTAGTCACAGGACTGCTTCTGTGTACCATCAACTTGAAGGTGTGGGGGAATACCTAGGACCTCTTTCGGGAGGGTTGTACTGAAATTCTGGATATTGTAAGAATTTTTGAAGGCAATGACCTCAGACACACAAATGCTTTTTTGACACCTAGTGGTTTATATTTATAAGGAGCACAACTCAAAACCTCCTAGGAGTCAGCCAGCAGTGCAGCTGTGGGTAAAGAAATCCAGATTTTGTTTGTTGGCTTAGAGCTCGATCATTTAGTGCTAGACTACAAACTGTTAATAAGTTTTGTTTTTAAACTGTTTAGATGAGCAGGAGAGGAGTAGTAAGCCAAAGTCTATCTAGTAGCACTTTCACTTACACAGATGTAAGAAATGAGCAGTGACACTGGATGAGGGCTCCCTTTCTCCTAGTCCTGCATAATTCTCTAAAATGAAAATTTAAAGAGTATCAGTAACAGGAGTTTTGTGCAGAGCACTTGTGGGTAGCAGCAGTATTCCTCTTGTCCACACCAGACACACCACTACTCCCACTAGTATGTTTATGATCTGCTGTAATAATTGCCCTCCCCACCCTGCCTCTGCCAGGTTCTTGTGCTTGTCTGAGGCTGTGCATTTTGTTACCTCTAAGGGCAGAAGGTTCTTGTGTTGTAGGGCTTCCTGTTTTCTTGAATTTTGCATGTTTTTCCTGAGTGTCAGGGTCCTGAGTGTGCTATAAGGTCTTGCTTTTTCTGACCCTGGTTTCCATTATGGGGCTTGATCACTCACCTGCGGGCACATGTCCCAGCCCAGCCTTGGCCCCTCCCTGGAAAGGTGTATGGGGCTGTCCTGGTCTCCTCTCAGCTGCCTTGCTCCTGCCTGGGGCTGCAGGACAGACCCTGACCCCAGAGAGCCACTGGCCCCCACAAATGTCCTGACATTGAACTTTGTGTGGCCCTTGTTTTCCTGTTTTATTTTGGGTAGTATCTTGTTATTTCACAGTGTGAAGCCATTGTTCACATTTCCTAAGGTCAGCTTTACTCTGGTTGGAGTTCTCATGCTTTCCCAACTACTCCAGAAATTTGTTTCCCTGTGCTCAGATCTGAGGCACATGCGTGACCCAGAAATTGTTCCTGTTCTTTGCATTAAAATGTGCACAAAGCTTTTGGTTTTCCTGGCTTTTTCTTTAAAGCACCTCTGCCAAGCCTTTATCTGGTGTGCAGGCCTCTTCCAGCTCCTGTAATTACATTTCATAACCTCCTGTACCTGAAATAACTAAAAGCTCTTTAAAATGTCAAATGATCAGAGCCAAAGCCTGTCAGGAATGGGGTTTGTCAGAGACAAAGATATCTTCTGATTGCCCTCCACTTTCCTGGCACCCATTTCTTGCTGATAAATAATGAAGCTCTGTTTAAATCCTTGGCAGGGGCCTCCTATTTTTCGTTTCATTTCCCATGAGTTTTGTCTCTGGCTAGGGCTTGAATAATTCTCTTCTCCAAAGGTGTTTTCTGAGCTTGCTTTACCCACAGGATGATGTGCAATTTGGGAATCACTGAGAGCCAAGGAGGCCAACAACTTCCTGGGCCATCCAAGGTGGGAACCCATCATTTCAGCCTGTGGTCAAACACCTCCTGCCTCTGTCTGCCTCCTCCTAAACCACGTACTGCTCCTCACCATCCCATTGCTTTTGCTTAAGGAGGAGATGTTGTTATCAGGACAGTCAGAGGATCCTCTAAGAGCAGCATGCTGACCTTGTCTGCTATTGATCCTTGTATTTGGGTTACTTTTGTACAATTCCCACGACGGATTTTTCTTCCTGTTGCTTGAAAGTGAGCAATTCTCTCTAGTTTTTATTCCCAGGCCCTGAGTTCTCTAAGTAATGTCAGTTTTATATGTGTGAAGTTTCTTCCCTGGTTTTACACATGAGTTACCCAGGTAAGAGGAGGATCTGGACTTAGACTTCCTTTCCACAAGTTTCTCTGTGCCTCTGGGGTAGTAATATTTAGGTCACTCTGAGCATGAAGCCTTTCCCTCTGCCACTGATAAAAGAAACAGGCAAATTGAGCTCTACAGGATCAAACGAGAGATAAACCCCACTATCAATCACTTTCCTTTTCCTAGAAATAGCAATTCATCTAACCTGTCTAGGGCTTTCTAAAGAGAGAAATTTGTGAGAAAGGCACCCAGCTTCTGCCCAAATCACAGTACAAATAGGAATGCTGTTAATAAATGTTTCAAAACTCGGTTTCTCCCTCAGGACTGCTCTACTAGCTGCTTTTCTGTGGTGAGGTGGTTTTTACACATCTTTGCAAGGTTCTAACAGGGGTTTTTGCTTTAAGGAATGTACTGCCCTCTGCAAACCAAGACTTTTAAGAGGGCCTGTGCCCTGCTAGTTTAAACCAGCACTGCCCTCTTCTGGAGATGACATTAGGCCTATTCGCAGAAATAGTTTTTCTGTGGCCTGGCACTGAGTCAGCCACGTACAAATTCAACTTGGATATGTGATGCAAAGCATGAGTGTAGGTCTGGTTCGGTGCTTAAGGACATCAGCATATCAAAAAAAACCAATAATAATTATTAATGAAACCATTAATAGTCTGACATCATAGCTTCAGTGGAAACACTTGTGTGTAAAATCATGTGTTTATACCAGGCTGAACTGCATCTCTGAATTTTAAATTTTGGGAGCAACTCCTCATTTGACTCCTCACTAGACTTTGGTAATGTGCCCACAGAAGAGCATCTGCTCTTCAGCTGCCTTACAACCACACAGTCTCTAAACTAGTGTCTGTAAAGGTTTCATAACCCTCCCTTCTTCCTGGTAAGGTCACTTTCATAAAAAGGAATAGTCTGTTGCAGTTGCTGAAGAAGTGGCTGTGAGTCTCAGCTGCCTTTTCAGGGTGGTGACAGCATCTATGCATGTTTCCTGTGGGTGCTGTAAGCACCTGTGGTGTCCTGGCCTCTCAGCTATGGCCACGACAGGCCTGATTTCCCTGGGATGCACACAGGGGTCTGAGAGCTGGCAGAAATTGCCATGAGTTGCACCACTGACTCCACAGATGATTCTTTGTGTAGTTGGTTCTTGTAAGGCCTTGAATTTTAAGTTACCTGTCAGAGTGCGTGTCAATTTGACAGCAGTTTGCCTTATGCATTGTGATGTGCTCAACTTGTTGCAAAGGCTGAGAAGCAGAGCTAGATAAATGTTAGAACTGTCACCAAGCCTGGATTTCACTTTAAATATTTTATATTGTGCATTTGCAGCCTGGAGAAATTTGTACCTCCCTGTCAGAATTAAGTTCTCTGAAAAAATTTCATGTGGGGTATTAAAAAGTATTAAAAAGGAAACCCCAAACCTCATTCAGTGAAAGGTACAGTGCTATACCACTCTAGCAATTTCAGCCAAGAATTAGTGCTTTTCAAGAATCAGTGACAAATTATTTACAAAATCCTTGTAACACTTAATGTATGTAATAACGAGAGAGCCAAGCTATGTAACTTACATAAAGTCAAGTTGATAATTTATAAATGGGGCTTCCCAATGTCTAATTGGATCAGACACCATGGTTGTTTTGGTGTGACAGTCTACCAGGACTGCCAAACAAATAAGAACCAAACTTTGTTGATGTTCAATAGAGTTTGAAATAGACATTTTGCATTCTTTCTTTCTGTGAGCTTCCTAAAGTTAGATACTACAAAAAAGGTAACTAAAAGTAAAAGAAAACAGAAAAAGTGGGCTGACTACTTAAATATTACCATGCCACTGTCATAGAAAAGCATTCCATACCTGTATGAAAGATATGTTTTCTTACAATGCAAGAAACTTATATTTTTTGGTAAGTTTTACTTTCTGATTGAAAATGCTTGGGTATTCTGATGAAGTATGCAAAAGGTTGAAATTGGGTATTTACCCACCTTCTCAATATTTCAGTGACTTTCACTAATTGTCTCTCTGTCCAGCAAGACCTTGGTACACTCTGATCTTTTCCTTTCAAGCTGTCCACATTTTTAAGAGAGAAGAGTCTTCCACGATATTTGAAGATTTTGAAAATACTCAGCACAAAGTGATTGCCTTTCTGATTTTCCTACAGACAACAAATGTTTGTCTTTTCATTATCTGTAGTGTGAAAAAACACGTACAAGACTTTTTACATTCACCAGCAGAAATCTCTACTGCCTGTGTAAATTAGGAGTAACTCATTCAAAAGCTCCGAAGCTCAACTGGTGTGAAACTGCTCTGAAGAATTATTTCAAGGGCAATTGGAGTTAATGGGAACGTTCCCATTGACTTCCACAGGCTTTGAAGTATGTCATGTGTAATGCAGAATAAGTAATGGACTTGTGGGCTGATGGTGCTGCTGACAAGGGATAAATTTTAGCATGTCAAAACAGTTATCCCTACTTTTCCTATAGAGTCAAAAGGGAGAAGGCCATTTCTCTTCTGGGCTACTCTTCCTTGTCACAGCTCTTTGAGTCGATACTTAGCACTTACTTCTGCACCAGTCCCACCTGTCTGATGCCTTCAAAACTCCACTGAATCAGTAATTCTCCCCCAGTTACAATTAGTGTTGATTACTTGAATTAAGCTTTAATGGTTTTGCTAGCAATACTTTTTAAAACTATGGAAAATCCCATGTAAATAGTACCCAAGTAGGCTTTACACAGGACTAGTCATACTGGACGACTATCAGGTACCCATTTCTTATATTAGGGTCAACAATATTTCAAATAGAATTTTTGGTATTTAGGGATTCATAAAAGCTATGAATATACATAAGGAGTCAAGGACAGTACTCCTGAGCACACAGTTTTCACATAGTATTCTGTTGCTGTGGCACCTGCAAGAACAATAGGTTTTGAAGGAAAATGTCTTCCAGGATTGGAAGTATATCTATATCTATCTATCTATCTATCTATCTATCTATCTATCTATCTGTATTTTTTTTTTCCTTTTAAAGGTTTCCTTAACAGTAGGCAGTCTAGAAAATATCTGCCACAAGTTTCATTAATAAAAGGGCTGCACAACTCTGACCTAAGGAAGATTTCTTGAAAAAATGAACAAGGCAACACTTCAGAGAGCCTGAGCTCTGTACACTAGCTCTGCCCTATCCAGCAGATTTTTGTTGTGATTTGCTGTGATATTAGTGTACTTTTCTTTTAACCTTACAGAATAGCATTAATATTTCTTGGAAGAAATTAATTTCATGTTGGGAGATGAAAAGTTTTCTGGCTGCTCTGTGCTATATTATAATGCAGGAAAAAGCTGCACAGATTTTTAAAATTCTGTTTGGCTTTCATTATGTCAAGATTTCATAGAGATTTTATAATATTTCTGTGGTTATTACAAGCACTCAATTACTATGGAAATTATAGACTGCTTGAATGTTTTAAGCGAGGCATTTTAGATAATTTCTGGTATGTTCGTCCAGTTTCTATGGTAATCTGAATAAGTGTGAATTAATTGCCTGTTGTTGCCATGGCTTTTTATGGTAATTACAAACTTTTAATGTTTGAAATGTACCAGGTTACATGTTATACATGTCTTTAGTACTTGTTAACATACCTCTTAGGATGTTCCAGAGATTACTGCCATCTCATTTCTTTTGGTTTTTACTATCTAGGGGTGTTAACATGAAGAGCTGGAAGATAATCTTCCTTAAGAAAATCTCTCTAGCCACACTGGCTTTACTTTGCAGCCCAAGAATAAGTCTATTAAGAAAAATTTTCCATTACTGCTTTAGAATTTGGTTGGGACCCATGATATTTCTTGGGCAGCCATGATTGGCAGCCCATTATTTCTTACTTACCTTGCTCTCCTGCTATTGTTATCAGATGGAACTGTTGCCAGTTTCAAAAATTTCTTCGGAAATGTAATGACCAAATCAGCAGAAGAGCAACACTGAGATCCTTCTAAACAGGGATTTTGGGTGGGTGGGGGCAGGGGGGAAGGAAAAAAAAAAAAAGTAAATAATAAAGAGAAGAAGGAAATGCTGAAAAAAATGAGAACAGTGAAAAATAAGTGTTCACACAGAATTATTCTTCCACTAGTGTTAACAGCATTCTGCTGGATGATGGAAAGGAATCACTGCACCCTCAATGGGGTGGTACAGCAGTGAAAAATTATAATGGTCTTTCTTAGGGGGCAATTACTGTATTCAGGATAAGAATTCATGAGCAGTGTAAGGTATCATTCATGGGTGAAGCCTATACTTCATTTGGTGTTGAGCACCAATGTGCTCCAATGTGGTGAGGAGGTGTCTGCTGTTGTGTACATTACAGGAACATTCACACTCCTGTCCAACATGTTTTTATCTCCAAGTGCTGTAAGCCTCAAAACAGCCAGTGGCTCTTCTTTATTTGTTATTCAGTGGAAATGATATGAAAAACTTGGCTATCTAAGCATCTGTCTTTACCTCCATGATAGGTAGATAATTATGGATCTGTCACATTAGTCATCATTAGCAACACACAACTCTTAAATTAATTAATGCTATTTAAATTGCAAAGTCTAAGTATTCAGGAAATGCTGGCTGAGTTTTTAAATAACAGAATTAAGGTATCTGCCTATGCAGGCTTAACAAAATCCCCTTGTGCATGGGCTTTGAGACCTAGCCTTTGATTACATGATCATGTAGTTTTTTCCCCAAACTTGGTGCCAAGGTGGCAGTACTGTCTTTATAAGTCAGGTAGTTGATATTTGGCGCTCATACTTTCTTAGTGGGAGGTGCCAGGATTATTCATGATTTTCCAGTCAGACACTGTAGATGTGTTAAATTCCCTATTGTCTACAAAGGGAGAGAGGACACTGGACACCTGGCCACTTTCAGAAAAATGACATTTAAGAAAGGAATGCCATGAAAGTTGACAAATTCCCTGTTGTGCTCCTGCTACACCTACATTGTTTTGAAAAATGAAAAGCAAGCAGAAATGTAAAAATGTAAAACCAAACAAAAACATTTTAACATGTTGGAAGTATTGAAAGAAATTGATTCAATATTTCAATACAAGCCTGTGAATCTCTTCTGTTTGAGAGTAGTGCATCTTTAGACACTGTCTGAAAAACAAACAAGAAACACAGAAAAATACAAAAATGGTTAAATAACACGAATAATTGCACCGGGAAATTGTCTTAGATTGAACAAAATGTGTAGATGATTGTGATTGTCTAGAAAACATATGTTTTGACTAGCTCTGGAACAGTTTATTGTTGCATTCCTTGTTTGAGCTGGTGTATTAAAAACCCAATTATTTTTGCAGCAAAATGTTAGAGTAACTGGTAGCAGTAGTAGCTTCTCTATTAATCAAAATTAAATTGTGGAGGGATCTTGTCACTGGGCATAGTATTTATTGATGGGAAACAGCTAGTCTAAGGGTAGGAGAGAATTACAATTTGGCTAATCAAAGTGTAAAAAGATCCAGAGATCAAATTAGGTAAGTTTTATCTTCAAGTAAAAAGCAATTGATTGTCTTTGATTTCTAAGTGAGCCTTAGAAGCAATTAAATCTGTGGGGTTCTGTTTGTTTGTTTGTAGTGCTGATGGCAGGTTTCAATAAACTTGCTCTTGGGTGGAGGCATGAATCTCTCATTGAACACAATTCTTTCATTTCTACTCTTTCTGTCTTGCTCTTTCTCCTCAAATCTTCCTCAAAGATGGACAATGAATACTTGATACAATATGGCAAAGCAAGTAAATGAGTGCTGGGAGTGAGTTCTGATATGAAGTTGAGAGACAGTCTCCAGAAGTCCTGTGAGAAAACTTTGGGGTCTGGAGAAGGGCTTTCTGGATCCTCAGCTCAAAGACATGGAGAACACTGCAGCCTGATTTCTTTCCTTGTGTGGCCAATGTTACAAGGCCTCCCTTGTCTCACTGTACTTCCTAGTCTCTTTCTGATGCTTCGTTCAAAAAGATAACAAGTATTTAAAATTATTGTATTTTGAAATCCTTCAAGCAAACTAAGAAAAGGAGGGCAGGGTTCCAAAAGATACTCAGAGGAAAAGGTCAGAAGGAGATGGCTCACCCAGTTTCACCTGGTGTTTTTACTCCCAAAGACCAGCTGGTAGAAGATGAAAGTGATCAACAATTTCCAAAGCATCACTGAAGATCTTCTGTGTGGTGGAAGCTGAATTGCTGACCTGCAAACAGAGAGATTCCTGGGAGGCATCTTTGCTGGGTGAATTCAAAAGGGTTATAAAACTGTTGAGGAAAGATCGTGAAAGGGAGGTGTGTAAAAGGCCACAGCCACTCCCGGAATTCCCTCCTGCTTTGTGCTCCTGACAAATCCCCTGGGAGTCTCCATGAGGCCACTAAGCACCAACCACACCTGCCAGGTGGGGTGAAACTTTCTACAAAGTCCTTATATACCCACCTCTCCTCTGTGGAAGAATTGTCCTGGCCTTGGCTGCTCCTTTTGGTATTCTTTGAAGAAAACTATAATGCATTGTTCTTACAGTCCTAACCTTGCAAGAAAAAAAAAAAGCTTATTTACCATGACTATAAAAAGAAAACCACCAACAAATCTTATATCTAATCTCTTGCTGAAATTTGATTTGAACTACTTGTCAGTATTTTACCTTTCTCTTCTCCTTTAATGGATTGCCGATTTTTTCTTAGGACGCCTCTTCCTCACCATTCCAATTACTTCTGTGCTTGTTGTTAAAGGCATTGCACTCATTGCCTTTGTCCCTGTAAAACTCCCACATTTTAAAATAGCTTTTTCACATCTATTTCATTATTCTTCAGGAAAAACTTCCAAAAGGACTGCATGTTTTGCCTGGGATTAATTTAAAATACAAGAAATACAGAGGCAATGTCACCTCCTTTTCTTCCTAATGACTCTATTCTTTATGGATCAAGGCATCTCATCAATTGCTTTTATTACAGCATGGGAGCCTGCATGGAATTGTTTGTTCACTGTGGTGGTGAGATATTTTTCTTTTCCCAGTCCTTCAGCTGTGTAAGGCATAGGTTGTTCTGACAGGAGGACATGGCACTGTTCTTCATTGTACCACTTACCATGTTTTATAACAGTGACTACTTAATATTTATTTCTGCATAATTGATAGATGTATTTGTAAGAAGAGATTGTCTGAGGGTGCTCAGACCACAAATACATAGACTCAAAATGTGATTTTCTCACCAGAGTGGGAAAGTCTGTGGTGCAAAAGGTGTGCATGCTTGGGAGTTCTTTACTGTGGGGCTGGAAACAACTATAAACCATTGCAAACTGGTTACAAATTTGTGCTGTGAACAACTGCTGTATTGTTACACTCTATTGCTCCTTCTCTTAAGAACAGGAAAAAATATATATAGCTTGATAATTTATTTTTATACTTCATATCTAATATTTAGGGGAAACCAAGTCAAATTAATATAGTGTGACTTGAAAATATTCTTTAAGTTGCACAGTGCTAAAGCCATGAGAACCGCATGCCCTTTGATTCCTAATCTCAGGATCCATTGCCTTATCTTTCTTGTCTCTATTTTCTACTTCAGGCATAATTCAGCTAGAAATTTATGCCTGTCCTTTCATCATCTGCCATCAAAGAGAGGATTTTCTGTGATCTGCTGCCTGTGAATTTTGTCATGATTTGGCTGAGCCTCCCCAGTGGATGGTGGCCAGATTGTGTTATTTGGACCTAATGTTAAAATTCAGTAGTAGAGCCCTCTTCTTCGAGCTGAATTCACTTCTCTCTTGATGTGGAGATCCTCAAATGCTCTTTCAGGGACACATCTTTTCTTCTAGTCCCTTTCCTGCATCTCAAAGGCAGTGCTGATACATCCCAAAGCATATACATCCTGGCTTACAATTTAACCCCTTTGGGAGCTTCGTGGCAGTTGAAATAAAGAACACAGGATTTGCAAAGGAACTTCCCAAGCACAGATACGTGACTTTAAGCAGTGCAAGTGAACTGCAGGCCCATGGAAATCAATACCTATCTGGATGCAGGGCTCTCTTCATCCTTCTGAAACAATTTCTTCTGACATTCAATGGATTAAGTCAGTGTCCTTCAGTTCTTTGTTGGAGAGTTTACTTTCTTTAATGTTTACTTGACAGTTAGTGATATCTTTCCTCTTTCTTAGCATTTTCGGGATATTTTTATGCCTTGAATCACTGCGGGATTATTATTGCAAGAAGTCTCTAAAAGTCAATGATTTTGTTTAAACAGCCATTTTAGGATAATACTGTTTCAAATAGACAACCCCAAGAGGACCCAATTCAGCTTTTTGGACAGGGTTTGTTCTTGTTTTTAAGCTGAGTCTCAGTGATACTCAAGGTGAAAATGAGAAAATTACTCAATTTACTTGAATAAGGATTGTATGCCAAAAACATACATACCCATGGAGTTTTAGCAAGCTGTGAACTTATCACAGTTATACATTGTTAATTTTGAAGCAAATCCTGAAAGAAAACATCCTGGTTATTATTTATGTACTTTATTCAATGCATTAAAGTTGTAAAAAATTCTGATGTATACTCTGCCATCAGTCACAGGTGTTTTTCCTCGATCAGATGTTATGTACTCAATTGAGAAATGCCATCCTCTTCCTTTTCCACAGCCTGGTAGTCACAATGGCTTGGTGGTGTTTTCTGACTCTGGGACTCTTGCAGCGTCACTTAGAAAATATCTCTCTGTGGTGTCTTAGCTCAGACTTGTCAGATAGTTATGTTTTTGACTGTAAAACCAGCCTATTCTTATTAGAAGACAATTGTGTGAAATAAACATGCATTCCCAACAAACTGAACAAAACTGCAGCGTTAAACCACCAGAACATCCTTGGGCTGGTGGAAACTTTGTGCGCCTGCAGTCTCTTTACAGCAGAGCTTGTACTGTTGCTGATGGAATCACATGCCTGGCAGGAGGGCAGACATGTGGTCCTGAAAAACAGCTTCTTGGAGAAACACATTCTGGCAGTGCCCTTTTGTTGCTGTGCAATGTCGCGTCAAGGTTTGAAGGTGATGGAAAAGAGCATCACAGAGGTTATATAGATGTGGAAGATTAGAAACAAGGGTAAAGGTCATGATGAAGGTAAAAATGAGATAACATTTTAATAGCTTTTGTTAGGAGAGAAAATAAATGTTCTGTAATATATGGCTCACCATGTGTATAGCCCTGAAAAATACGGGTGGTGTTTTGGACTGAGAAATGAGGGTTCCTATGGGTAAAAACTCCACATTTCTCTTTTGAGAAAAAGCTGAAAGAATTTTTGGATGAAGTGAACAAACTCTTAAAATGCCTGGAGGCAGGACCTGAATGAATGAAGACATGAATGACTGTGCAGTGCAGTGGTGGGTGCTTTCACCGCATCTGGACATAGATTTGCATTGCCTGTTTTCAAGATTCCCTCTATAACTGGGTATTAATGGTTCCATTGCTCAAAAATGGGAAGGGCTGGGAGCATAAGGGTGAGTAAGCAAGAAAAGAGCTCATTAATGCCCACCATCCATCACGGGGATCTGCTCAGAAGTTGACCCAGCTAATTCAGAGGTCTTCAGAAAGGTAAATATTCTCAGCAAGGCATTGGCATGCTGGGACCTGGTAACAAGAGAATGCAGGAGATGGTGTTGAATGTGCTGGTGTGAAAGTACAGGTATAATAGACCACTGAAGGACAGGGTAGGGGAAACAGAAAAATATATTTTTCCTTTTCCTGCTGGGAAAATGTGAAGCAAACTATGACCAACTTCACTTCCACTGTGGCCTATCTCCATACACTTTATGTGGGAGATGTTGCAGAAAAAAAAAGCTAGGTAATTCAGCATTGTTTTATTCTATATTCCAATATTTTGTGTGGTCTTGTATACACCATATAAAGCACTGTGTGCAGTAAATAGTTGTTTAATATGACTGTAGGTATTGTGGCATGGCAGATATGATGAATGTCGTGTTGTGCAAACACTGATAGAGGGAGATGTGTAATGGGAGAATTTATTGCAGAAAAGTTAGGTATTGGTCCCCAGGAAGGAATGAAAGTGCAATCATTAACTGCTGTTCACCCCATAAAAATCGATTTTTCTGTCTTTCTATTTGGACGTTCTTATGTAGTATTATATTTTTTAAAATATCACCCAGGAGTAAAAGAAGAATTGGGATGTGAGCATTTAATCTTTAATCTCTAAAGAATCTTTAAATTCTTGATATAGGGGCAGTGCCTCACTTTTGATTGTCTGAGATTTGTGCTCTCTTTGGACTGCCATATTTTTCTTGCAACAACATTACCTCAAAACCATGTATTAGAAGTATCTGGTGTTGAGATAAGGATAGCACAGTGACAGTAGCATAAAGACTATTGACAAACTGGATTACTGAAAAACTTGCTGATGCTGAGAAATGCTAAATGAAATACAGGATGGGAAACAATAAATGGACCTATTGTATAATATATTCAGGAAATAATTTTTCTTATTATTTTTGCATTAATCTCTGGATATTGTGGGTCAGAATTGATACTAACTCTCTGCTCGTATGAGAAGATGAATAACAGCTTTCTGGCATTCATGCCTCTGTGGGAGGAAGCCGGCTGAGCTCTAGAGAAATCAGTGGAGCCTCACTGGCCCAAATTAATTTTCTAAAGGAAGTGGTACAAGGTAGACCACTATAACAAGAGACTGGATCTGCTGGCATGGCCTGTCCACTCAGTGCCTGTGCTGCTACTGGTAATTTCATTTTCATTTTTGTCATTCCGTGATGTCAAGTTATTAGAGCTTTTTCCCTTCCCAATGCTCCTTCAAGGTGATTAATGAAATGAAAATATTTCTTCTAGGATAATGAGATCCAGCAAAGATGAGTCTGATAAACCAGCAATAACTTCTTCCATCCTTCTCTGGATGAAAATGGGTAGTTAGAAGGGAACCCTTCCAGGTTCTCTCATCTTTTCACAGAGGTTTTACCTCCTAGGCAGTTGTGAAGAGGGAGCTTTGTATATTTAGCTATCTGTTCCTGGGGTCTCAAAGGTGATTTGCTATGTTCCATCAAGGGAGGGAGCAGATACATCCAGACCTCAGTTATTTTTTTGTGAGAACAAGGCAGTTGTGCTGTTGCAGAACTTATGAGCACAGCAGAGCCATCCCAGGAATATAAAGCCACTTTGAAACAGGTGACAATCTTTTTTATAACTTTCTTGTCTTCTGGCACACTTTTAAGTGCTGCTAAATCTGTTCAATATTTTGGTTGTTTGGTCCGGTCACTCTTTAATCTTCAAGAGCTCTGGCTGTGGTTTCCTTGCAGTAGGAAAAAAAAAAAAACCAAAACAACAAAACAATTGAATTGTTTTATTGTTACTTTTTTTTATTTTGCTAACACCCTATATTCTGCATTGACGTCACTAGAGCCTCATTTTCTGTGAGCACCAGAACATTTCTGGAATAAAAGCATCCATAATATCTGATTAATGAGAGAGTAGCTAAATGGCATGAAATTATTTAAAAAAGATAGTATTAAAGAGGCAAAGCCAAGTACCCAGAAACAAAGAAATGTTGGAATTCATGCTCAGCAGAAGCCTTAATTTGCTTCCTTTCTATGCAATATGCCTTTTGTTTGCTGTTTGATCATATTTTTTCCACAGGCCTCCTGTCCACCCAGCACACAGAATACTTGGTGTTAATTTACCAAATATCTTTCAAAGTATTTTTCCACTCTTCCATATACTCTCCCATAAACATGGATGATTTCCTTTCACCTTGGACTTTTCTATGGTGCTTGTGCTGAAATAACCCTCTAGTTTTTAAAGAGTAAAGGTTTCAAAAGACCTTTTAAGGAGAGGGGATGATAATGCCCACTTTTTACAGACTGCAGGCTGAGACATGAAGATTAAAGCCAATAAACATCAGAAGGAAATCCAGCAGCAGAGATAGAGAAGGGATACTATTCTTCAGATAGATTTTCAGTTTCTTCACCTATGAAATCTTTCTGCTCCTCCTCCAGTTTCCTGCCTGCTTAGTGTTGTGTTCCTATGTTAGCAGATGACCCTGAGTTATGAGATAAATGCTCATTCCACCACCAAATCCCAGTTCATCCCCAGAAGAGACTAATTTTGTAAAATAAAAAGAAAGTAAAAGTAGTGGGGAGGTGACATCCAAGCAACTACTGCATGCGAAAACCTTGTGGGATGTGGGAGACTGCAGACATTTCAGGAACCACAGCAGTTAGCACTTTTGAGAGAAGTGATGCCCTTGCATGAGCTGGTGTCAAAGGACTGAAGTAACCCAATGAAGACAAGATAAAAGCTGCAGAAATTAGATGGTCAAATGGAATAGTGAGAGCTTTGAATCCACAGAAAGTGCAGGAGAAAGAACTGAAAACTAATTGGCTAGTACAAGGCTTCAGTGGGATAATCAAGAACTGCTGAGAGGGCTTGGCCATGTGTCAGGAACAGACACAGAAGATGCTGACAGTGTGTACCCACAGAGAAACAGTGGAAAGCAAAGGAAAGCTGAATGATGAATTACTGAAAACTGACATGGAAAAGAGAAACTGTGAAATAAGTACAGAAAACAAGCAGATGCTCTTCTTTCTGGAACTTGGAATAGAATTAGGCAATTGCAGAGGAAGATGAGGAATGATTCTACAAGACTTCTGTAGCCCCTTTCTGCAGGTCTTGAGACCTGTGTGATGTCCTGGAACACCTATGAGATCCTGGGGTAGGACAGCATACTGAAACATAGTCTAAATTCCCTCAAGTTTTCAACCTACCTGTGTGACAGGAGAATTTTAATGGGCCTAATGAATTTGCAAGTCTCTTCAGTCATTTGAGGTATGCAGGCTTCTATATAAATGTGGTAGGACTAGAGGTGCTGAAGGTGGAGACAAGAGTTTTCCTTATCAAGGGATGGAGAATTCCCATGCACTTTCATAATGATATCTCCATGTAATGGTGATGCTGATACAGGTTAGCAAGGTGCAGCTTCGAGACTCTCAGGTGATTTGCACAACTGAAAGAAAATTGCAGCACTTTCACAGGCTTATGCATAATTTTCCTTCCTTGTATTTGGTTACCCTGGAACAGGATGGGCTCTTACAGCTTTTCTGAAGCAAAATTTAGCTTACTGTTGCTCCTTTCCCAGAGCTTGTTGAAGAAAACTTTTAAGAATATAACCTTTAATATGAAACTTATTCATTACTAACATATACACATATCTATCCTACAAGCACATATTGGATGTGGCTTTGGCTTGCTAATTTTGAAGAATATTCAGAATACAGTAGTAGCTTTTGCAGTTGGTTACTTTGTTTTTGTGCCTTGCCTTGTAATGAAATGGCACAGAACAATTTTATTTCCCTGTTATTGGCTTGCAGAATCACAATTCAGCTGATCCTTTACCATTATAAGCACAACATGTAAGACTAGCCAAACCACACACAGATACATGTGATGCTCTGAAACACTGCCATCTTTTGGTGTCTGGGAAATGTATTGTGTAATTTGTTTTGGGTTTCACATATGTGTCTTGGAAGAGAGAGATGTATTATGTGCTCCAGTGAGCATTATCCTATGCAGCGATGCATTGCATTGAGGAGCCAGGAGAACTACATCTCCATATTTTGGTGTTTACTTCAGTGCTTGGAAAGTGCTGCACTGGTTTCCGTCCTGGAGCTGTCCAAGAAATGCATATACAGCTCTCTCCTTAGGCAAGAGGAAAAATGACTTACACATAGCAAAACTGTTCGGTGCTCTGCAGAAAAACTCTTATACAGCCTTTATGAAGGCTTTATGAAGGCTTTATGAGACCCTATATGGATCTGCTTTAGGATATGAAGGATGGGAGGTAAATAAGCCTGATGTGAATATCATACTTTACCTTGTACCTTTTTAGGATATGTGCCAGTCTTTTTGGAGGTATATCCTCCAATTAATGAGATTTCCATCCTGTTTCTATTTTTCGTGTATTTGGGAAGAGTTTTGAGACTTGTCTAGATTTCTGATCCAAATGTTTTTCAATTCTGCTAGAGACCTTTGGCTTTTGTGGTAGACACCCCCCCAAAGCCGCTCTATCACTTGCCTCCTCAACTGGACAGGGGAGAGAAAATGAAACGAAAGGCTCATGGGTTGAGATGAAGGCAGGAAGATATCACTCACCAATTAATGTCACAGGGAAAACAGACTCGACATGGGAAAAAAAATAATTTATTTCAAATCAAATAAGAGTAAGGTAATGAGAACACTAAATCTCAAAATACCTCCCTGTCTCCCCTCACTTCTTCCTAGGATCAATTTCACTCACAGTTTTCTCTACATCTTCCCCCACTGCACCGGTGGGACAGGGAATGGGGGCTGTAGTCAGCCCATGACACATTGTCTCTGCTGCTCCTTCCTCCTTAGGGGGAGGATCCTCATACTCTTCCCCTGCTCCAGTGTGGGCTGCTCTCTCCACAGGTCCACAGGTCCTGCCAGAAGCCTGCTCTGGTGTGAGCTTCCCATGTGATCACAGCCTCCTTTGCTCTGGTGTGGGATCCTCTGGGGGCTGCTGGTAGAATTCAGCTCCATCGTGGACCTTCAGGGGCTGCAGGGGAACCTCTGCTCCCGTGCCTGGAGCACTTCCTCCCTCTCCTTCCTCACTGACCTGGGTGTCTGCAGGGCTGTTTCTCTCACATTTTCTCACTCCTCTCTTCTCTAGCTGCAATTGCTCTGGCAAAATACCTTTCCTCCCTTCTTAAATCTGTTATCCCAGAGGCCCATCACTGATGGGCT
This sequence comes from Pseudopodoces humilis, assembly GCF_049639895.1. NCBI lineage: Eukaryota > Metazoa > Chordata > Aves > Passeriformes > Paridae > Pseudopodoces > Pseudopodoces humilis. Next base: position 82,450,765 of record NC_142200.1, on the reverse strand, counting down.
TGGCCTTGGCCAACAGTGGGTGTGTTTTGGAGTCCATGGGCATTTGCTCTATTGGACATGGGGGAAGCTTCCATCAGCATCTCACAGAAGGTGTCCCTGTAGCCCCACAGCTACCAAAACCTTGGTGTGTAAACAGCTTTAGACTGGGCAGTTTGGGAACGAAGCCTGGAAATAGGGAAAATGGAGGAAGGAGCTCTAGGAGCAAGTCCCTGCCATGCTGAGACCAAACGGAGGAATTACAGGGTTTTCTCTCCATGCTGAACACCATCAGGGAAACTGTGGAAGTGATCCGAATCCTTCTGAAGAGCTCTGCTGTGTCCTTACCTGACTGCCTTCCCTGGTAAGTGCAGTGTTTTGGGAGATGATTAATGTGATAAAGTAGGGCTGTAATCAGGAAAAAGAAAAAGGATATAGTATTGTATTTATATTGACTAGACTCAACTTTCTTTTCCTCTGTGCAGATTTTTTGGGGGAGTTAACTCTGTTACTGAAGATTTACATCAATGCAAGAAAAAGCAAAATTAGGCTCTCTGATACAACTGTCACATGCCGTGGTAACACCTCTCTAAGAGCAGACTGAAATATGTGAGAGAAGAATTAGATGCCCAGACTTACTATACTAATAGATGCTTACTGATAAGTGACTGTACAAGAATGCAAGTTGGTATGATTTTTCTTGGCAGAGAACCAGAAGAAATTGTCACATTAAATTAGGAGGATCTATTTTAATTTTCTCCTTTGACATCCTCCTATTGATTTGGTCCAAGTGCCTTTATTCAATAATTCAACTGAAAGAATAACAAGCAGCCTAGTTGCTTAAATAGCATTTATATATCAATACACTTTTTAATACATAGGATTTCAGTCTGTCAAGACCCAAGTTATTTACCAAAGTGTATAATAAAAAAAAACCCAAAAACCAGACACCAACAAAAATGTGATTTAGCATGTAGCCTGTCTGAAAATTAGGTGTAGCACAGAAATGCCTTTTTCTGAGGAGCATCCAGACTGCACTTTTTCAGCAATAGTGCTATTACATACACATTGTGTTTTAGAGAGGATCTACCTCCTTGATTATTTGCTGCAATCAAAATAAAGTAAATAGATATCATATGGCAGAAGGGGACTTTTACCCTATGGCAACCTTCTGTTATGATGAGATTATCACATATTCACAGAAGTAATTGCAAATGAAGAGGTCATTTGTGAAGCTGTTTGGAGGTGTTGTATGAAAAAAAAAAGAATTATCTGAGTATTTTCTGAATGGGATGACATCATATATAAATATTTTCTTATGAAGAAAAGCTTTATGTATTATCTCTTAATGAGAACGGGTTACAATATTAGCAAAGCTTTAATATATCTATTTTATTTCTTTATGTACATTTTGAAAATGTAATTCATGATTGTAATACCTTCTTTGGAGGAGAAGTAAAAATTAAGTCTTGGTAATTTGTGGGGTACCTCAGAATGGGAAGTCTGTTCTCCCTCTAACCCAGTCAATTTTATTTTGTGGAATAATGTTGAGTTTACTCCAACACCTCCAACAAAACCAGATGTCAATGGTATTTTTGTTCACTTCTTTGTCTTTACAGCTATGTTCTGATCCTACCATCCCTAATGCAGTGATAGCATTTCAGAAGTTGCTGTTTTTGCATGTGTAGGTGAATGTAATTATTAATAATATTATAGAGTTTGGAAGAATGAAGAAAAAATTAATTCAGGAGCTTACTGTGTGTCACTTTTGCTGGCAGAGTTTCTTTACTCTTGTAGAGAAGAACTGGTGCGAATATGCGCAGCTCACATGCTAATGTGTAATGATCACTCAAAGTCACACCCTAAATTTGTGAGGTCTCATCCAGTTAATGCATGATTATAATGGTTCCGTATGGATAATAACCAGAAAGTTGGCCATTAAAGATTCATTGATAGGCTGCCTTGCCTACAGAACTGTGTACAAGGGAGGGAATGTTTGGATGTAGACATGGAGCAGTAAAGAGAAATTTAAACAGAGTTCAAAGAAATGTGGTCTCTCGTGTAATCCACACACTTCCTCACATATGGATTATTGTACCCAGTGAACTTCAGAAGGAAACATCCAGCCCAGCCTGCTAGACACCAGAAGACCCTATATGAAGAACTTAAGTATAAAGTTTAAGACTAATTAGCTCTCCTGTTACCTTAGTAGTGCTAATTCGTTTAAATGGATTTGATGGAGCACAGTTTGATCAAACAAGGATCAGAGAGAGACGGTCATTGACAGCTGCTGATGGGAGAAACAGACATCAGGAGATTTATTCCTTTCTTCCCCTGTCCTGTTGGGTCTCTGAGAATTAGTGCTTGTAACGATAGCAGGCTTCAGAAGAGGCTTGCTGCAGTAGCTAACTTATGATCCTGATTAATTTTCTGTAACTCTGTAAACTGTAAATAAATGGATTAAAGAGCCATTTGATCTTCAAGAAGAGGTTTAAAGTGGCTTTGATGACTATGTACCTAGGGGAATACAATGGATTATCATGGATAATTGATTAAAGAAGAGAGAACATTAAATTGATGTTATATGTGAACACATAAAATGCTCAATTTGTGCATGTGAGTTCTGTGTGTGCATAAACGCAGACATGTATGAGAGTGCAAAGTGGGTGTATATAAGTATACATTACTATTTATTTAATTTCTCTCCTTTATAGTGAGGAAATGAGAGATGAGACAGCTCAGTTAAACTGTAATTGCATTTGGAGATGGAGCAGCACGCTACTAAACTCTAGGTGAAGTTCAGGCAACAGATTTCTGTCAATCAGACAAGCTGTATCCATTAGTAAAATGGATAATGTAAATGTCTGAATGTAAAAGGCAGCACAATAACTGTAATTCTCTGTGAGCAGAAGAGCTCACTGATGATTCAGAAGGTCGAGGGGTGGTGTAAATGCTAATATATATTGGAAACCACATGCCATAAATAAGAGCACATGAAAATGAGGTTGTTCTTGCTGTATTCCCAGTGTGTCTTAGCTTGGATACCAACATCTCAATCTGCTATGGGTGTGTGCTCAAAAGGAGGACTGTAAGGAAAGCTTAAAAACATGTAGGTGTAGGGCAAATAATAAGGGGACAAACAGATTGAGGAACTGCCCCCCCCCAGATTTCTTGATGAAGGAACATGAAGACTTGCTTCAGCTTTTAAAAGATCAAATTTTAAAGTCCCACATGATCAGAAATTGAAACAATGTAGCAACCTTGAGACTAGTTTTGTGACCTCGTCAGATTAAACAATTGACTGTCCTGCTTTGTAAAATGGATTTCAGTTTGCAGTGTATTAAGTCAACAGTGCTGTATAAACCTTCTAAAAACAAGGATTGAAATGGAAACAAGTCAGTGTCGACCTTAGTCCTGTGAAGGCTAGCTTACAGGAACTGAAGTGAACCTAAGTATTTTTTGCTCTCAATTTCTTTCTTCCTCTTGGATGAAATATGTTTGATTTTACAGATTCATTTTTCTTTCCCCTTATTGTGGTAAAGACTCTGTGGAATAAGGAAGGTTGAATATCGCTTGGGGAGGGGAAGAGGGAAGTGATGTTCGTGCCTTATGGCAGTTACTTTCTTGCATCCGTGATGGTACTTCCAGTTTTGTCTGTCTTGTAGTTTAAATTATAGTTTTACAGATAATACAGATGTTAAACGACATAAACCTATTCATTCCTTGCTTTTGCTCCTCTCCTGCATATATTCCCTGCCCAGGCGTCATTGCTCTTTAAAATTAAGTGGAGAGAGAAGGATTTATTTTGCACCAGGGCTTTGGGAAATCTAGAAAGCAGCTGTTCACTTCCACTAGAGCAACAGAGACGGCACAGAGTGTCCTCTGGGAACTGACATTGAGTATAGCACTGCATTATAAATACCATTTCCTAAATACAGACTTGGCTCCCTGCGGCTGATGAATAGACCCATGCTGTCTTAGTACAGGGAGTTAAAGAACAACATTTTCCTCACTTTCAGAGCAGGGGAAGGTGTCTTACAGCATTTCTTTTACTTCACTGACTGTGTATATGGCTGGGTAGATCTTTAACAATCATTTATGGAACTGACCTTGATGCTTGCTGTGTCATCATCATTTCCCACTGAGGTGAGCTGTGATTAGGGGTGCAGATCCTGCATGGTGAGCTGGGCAAGCTCCCAAATGTGGGTCAGGGCAATCACCAGCACAAATACAAGCTGCAGGAGGATGGATTAAGAGCAGTCCTGAGGAGAAGGACTTGGGCTGCTGGTTGATAAGGAGCTTGGCAATATGCACTTGAAGCCCAGAAAGCCAGCTGTGTCCTGGCTGCATCAAAAGAGTTTTGGCCAGGAGATCCAGGGAGGTGATTCTGCCCTGAAGTACTGTCCTCAGCTGCGGAGCCCTGGTATAGGAAGTGCATCAGCCTGCTGGAGTCAGTCCAAAGAAGAGCTGTAAAGATGGTCAGAGGGTTGGAGGACTTCTATGAAGAAAGGCTGACAGAGCTGGGGTTGTTCAGTCTGGAGAAGAGAAGGCTCTGGGGAGATCATATAGAACTCTCCAGAACTTAAAGATGACCCACAAAAAAAGTCAGAGAGGAGTTTTTTAATAAGGACATGCAGTGATAGGACAAGCAGGAATGGCTTCACACTGAAAGAGAGTAGGTTAAGATTAGGTACTAAGAAGAAATTCTGTGAGGGTGGTGAGACACCAGCAGGTTGCCCAGAAAAACTGTAGACGTCCCATTACTGGAAGGGTTTAAGGCCAGGTTTGATGGGGCTTTGAGCAACATGATCTAGTGGAAGGTGTCCCTGCTGATGTCAGGGGGGTTGGAACTAGGTTACTTCCAACTCAAACAATTCTATGGTTCTCTAATCCTTTCCAGCAGAGTGAAAAGATAGATTTGAGTTTGCCCCCTTCTGTACTTCTGGGCTAGTACGTTAGTTTGATGCATAGCCCCTGATAAATGGTTTCACAGCATCCTTGCGTGACATTGCTGGTTTGTGAACTGGAGCCTAAACATCCTCATAGTACTGTGGGGATATCTCATAGTACTGTGGGGATACAGTATGCCACATTAAATGTCTGTTGGTTTCACAGAGTGCCTCTCTATTCTTACCCATCTGAAAAAACTTTCCAGTCTCATTTGGAGAGTTAAATGCCTCTTGGATAATAAGAAGGAATTAACTTTGTTCAACCAATACAAAGTAAAATGGGCAGTAAGTAACTGGGTAAGTTCCCACTGACTGCTCAAAATGCTCCTCATTAGAGAACACTTATTTCTTTGGGTACTTTTTTCCCCTTTTGTGTTCCCTTTTCTGCAGTAAGATATAACTCTGTCTGTATTTTGTATTCTCATGCACCTGTTCACCCCCAGATATTGTCTGAGGAGGTAAGGAAGTGAAACAGACGGCACTTTGCAGCTCCCTGTGTCAGCTGTGAAAAGCCTCCTGTGAGTCACAGTCAAACAGACGTCCTCTCTTTCTTTAGAGAAAGCATCCTAAGACAAGACTGTGCTGTTAGGAGGCAGACAAACTGCAGGAGGGAGTGTGATTTTTTTTTTCCTTAATAATTCTTAAGTGAGTCTTTTTCACTCTGAGCGTTTTGTAATTAATCACCAGAGCACAAGCGATTGTCTGCATTCAAAATGCACAGCTGCATGATTATTTTGTTCCTGAAGATTTGAAATTAGCCCCTATATGAGCTACATTGCAGTTGAAACTTTGGAGCCTCCTGTCCCTGTCAAGGTCATTTCCACTCTGTGACAGGAGCCCAAGACCCAGAGCTCAGCACACACAGCAGTGATAGAGGTAGTAATGCAAGAAAGGAGAATCTCAGTTGTACCCTCTGCATGAGGAAAGAAAGAAATTGCAATAGGTAAATACCATTTTTCAAAGGATGGTGGGGTTAAGTTAGAATTTCAAAGAAGACATAGTTTTGGGAATTGAAGATTTTTATAATCTCTTGATATACCTCCTCAATTAAAGCTTTATAAGTGAATTCCCAAAATTCATTCTTCCCCTCTTTCATTCTGTTTCCTGGTTATCAGGAAGACAGCACCTATCAACTGCTATTGGCGTCAATAAAAACAACCATAATGTTTGCCTTTGACTAATAACTTCTGTGTGGGGAATTCTCTTGTGTGAATCTGCCCCTTGATTTTTATCAGAAAAATGGATATTTAGAGCAGTGCTATTTGCAAATATTGTAAGAACCAATCAACCAAATTAAACTTGTGTTTAAAAACCGATTCCCACCATTGAGGAAACTGTAGTGTAGATGGAGTCTTAGGAGGAACCAATTGGAAATTGGGTGGTTTTTCTTATGAAGAATTTAAACAATATTTCATAATTTCACAAAATATTTAGCAGAAGATCTCAATTTTTCTTTGAAAAGCTGAATATTTTTTAGCTATCAAGACAGAGTAGTTCTCAAGAAAAGAATGCACTTGCTAGAATGATAACAATTTAGCAACAATAATAATAACATGGACACAACAGGTTTGAGCTGATGGGAAGGCTGTTTGAACAGGATTAGTGGGATGGAAAGGAGGCTAGAAAATGGGAAAAAGCAGAACAGATGGGTAGTTTTGTACACTGAGGTTTCTGGGACCTGTGTCACCAAATAGCTTTGCAACAGTAATTCAAATTACCTCCCCCTCCAAAAAAAAAAATAAAATCACAGAACCCTTCTCACTTTTCTTTCATTTGCAAGTGTTGGCCCTTCGTGCTGTGTACAACCAGGTATCTTCTGCTTTCTGATTAGTAAAGAAGTTACTTTGCAGTATTGATTCTCTCTTTTCCCTTTGGCCATGGTCAAGCGAGCTTCTGGAACACAGAACAGAATGCATCTGGACATGCAATAATGTCACTTCTACTGGTACCGAATATGGAGTTTTCAGGTTACTGTACTATCCATGCTCCCTGTCTGTGTTGTTTAATGCTTCATAACCATTTCCCCTGGAAATAAAACCAGAAATGACGACTCAAGTTATGCTAAAAAGTGCTGATCTTGTGTTTGCAGCTTTGCCATTTCCCTTGAGTGTAGGCAGGACAGAGCTCTTAGTGGGAGCTGTGTCTTGCCCCAAGGCAAAATTAGGACAAGGAAGCCCATGTGCTGCCTTTCCTTTCCTTCTTCAACTGTGTCCTGTCTCTTTGGAGCAGAAGGATTTCTGGTGTAATGCTGACACTAAATGAAAGTAAACAGGGCTGATGGGCAACTTGCAAAGAGTTTAGCTCAGCTAAGCATTCCAGGGTTATTTCTTATTAATTATTGAGAGTATCTTTGTGCTGGAAATGGTGGAATACACAGAGGATAATGTGAACTAGAGAACACACAGTGTGACTGAGTCACTGTACTGCTCTTCCACCAATGCAGTTTAGTGATGAAGGGCAAGAGGGGTTTTAGTGTCATCATGCCTGTGATTCAGGCATATGCAGACAAAATTACTTCATGCAGATTCCAGAGCACACACTTGGGATGACTTTTTACATGAGAAAGCCTGAGTTTTCTTGATCCTGATAAAATCTGGTTGTCAGGTGTCATGAAGAGTCACAGGCTCACACTTTCCTCTCCTACGCCTGTTCCTCCCAGTATCAGAACTGGTAGTATCACTTTCCTTAAGGAAAAATTTGTTCTGGATTCTCTTTTTTCCAGTCTATTCTAGTACATAGGACTGTAAGAAATTGATTCAGGACTGAGCCATGCTGTCCTCTCAAACTGAGTGGAATTCAAGCTGATGACTTTAAAGGGAAAAAGATACAGGTTATTGGCAGTGTCATGTGGCATGATGCACTTTAAATCTGTGAGAACGATTCTTCTAAATTCTTCTCCCTGGAAAATCAGTGAACGAAGTTTTTAATTCTTTCATAGCAGAGTCAAAAGGTCTGTTCACAGGACTGTTTCATCTGGAATAGAAATTGCTGTAGGACAAAATCAGGGCAGATATAAATTTTACAGTGAAAGGGATGCAGTAGGAGAGTGCATGATGTGAGTCACACATACAAGCACCAGAGAATGTGCTCTGAATAAGTTGCATTTGCAAGAAGGTTTAAAAGATGAATAGTGGGAACCAGTTTTCAAAATAGAGGTAGCACAGAGCCCTTTCAGGTGCTCTCCATCTCCTGTAGTCTGGCTACTCTTCCATAAGGTTGTGCCATGTGTGTCAGTCCCAAGAGGATGCCTTACTTACTTAAGGGCATCTCAAATGCCACTTCACACTTACGTTCAGCTAGCCAAAACCCTGTGAATGACAATTCCAGAAAGTGCTTGGGGGGAACTGTGGGGACTGATACAGCTTTTTGTTCTGTATCAGTAACTCCTAACATTGCTCTGCATCACTGAAACAAAAGCAGCCTTTACCACAGGTTGTTGCACAGTTATGTCTGTCCCACTGTGGGGCAGAGGCAGAAACAGTAACTTCTGAGGTTTGAAAAGTGAATAAATCTTACTGCCACATTAGGAGCAGGTGTTTTTAATCTCTGCTTGAACCACACTTTAGAACCTTTGACTGAGTAAAAGGATAACAACAGATGTTTTGCTAAATTAGGTTTCAAAAAGATTCTAAAAGTGAGAGTTCCAGATTACAGTAGTATTTTCTTGTCCAGACAGTTAAAAGAAGAGCTGCATTAATTGTATGCTAATCAGCCACTACTTAAAACAGTGGTTAACATTACCATAAATAATTAATAATTCTTGGACTTGGATTTGAATACTGAAGTGTATTTGTGTCATATTTATATGGTCTCATTATCTCTTCTTATTTTTCTCTTTTTTTTTTCTCATCAAGACAATAAATTCAGTTCTTCACAACTGTTCTGATTCTTTTCTTCTCAAGATACTCAGGTTCCTCTCTGTGAATAATAGTTGCTTTTTAAAGCAGTTGTATGTGCAACAAAAGACAATGCACTGGTGTTTGGAGAATCCAAAGTTTTCAAATAATTAATTGAGATGGGGGATCTTGTCTTGTTTGTATGTCCACAAAGTGCTGTTTTTCTATTCTGTACAGGGCCATACATCATTCTAGCATCTGAGTGCCTTCTGGCACTACAATAAGCAGTGTCCTTAGTGTTTTGAGGTCCCTGAGTTCCCCTAGATCAAAAGCAGAGTCAGAGATAGCATCTCCTTTGTTTTTCCAGCTACACTAGGGACCAGTGAAGACACTGGATTTGATCCTCCCAGCTGACCTTGGAAACTTTGGAGTTACAAAACCTCCTTTACACTGGCTTTACAATATGTTGCTGTTTTTAAAATACGCAGGCTGCTTTTAATTAAACAAGGCAGAACAACCAAATATTAATGGGATTTGCCAATACAAAGCAAATGTCTCCTTGGAGCATATACAGTCCCAGGTTTGCAAACAATTTGGAAATCCTCTGAGATTTTAATGCAATTTAGCTTTCCTTAGAACAAAATAATTATATCTTTAGGCATTTTAAGGAATGCTACTTCCAGCTAGATGAGTTAATCTGATAATAACTATGTGCCTAGAATTTGGTGATCCAAAATTTGCAGGTTTACGTACAGAACTATTTTTTTTGCTGAGGAAGCAATGTATAATGAGCTCTGAGAGTTGCCAGCAAGTGTCTGAAGCTTTAAGTCATGCAGTTAAAAAATTAATTCAGCCCTGTGAATTGTGAGCAGCTCCTTGGGGATCTTTTTAATATGTGTAAAGCAGGGTGCGCACAGTCATAGCGAATGCACTGATACCACAGTGCAAACATTTTGGAGCAGGAGAACAGTGTTTTTCCCACTGTTTTATTTGTTTTAACTAACTGATGTGCAGCATCAAAAATGACATCCAGAACTGGCTCTGGGTTCTTGAAAAGTCCCTGTACTGTGTTAAACTGCAGCAGTGGGGTGATAAATCAGTGTGAGCCTGAAGGAAATACGGCCCCACGCATTACGCTTTGCTGTGCTTAGTGTGAGGTTGGTCGTTGAGGCTTGGCACAGGTTATTGACTCTTTGGGGAAACAAGGAGCTCCTGCAATGATTGCTTACACCAATAAGTTGTCAAACTGATGTTTTTACTGGACACATTGCCAGGGCAGGAAGGCAGTTCAGAGACTGCTGGCTAACCAGTCCCCACGCTTGGGTAGTGAGTGACCCAGCTCTGCTGGGCTAGGATGTACCTGCTGAGGGAAAATGGGCTGCCTTGACTGGCTCAGCACTCACAGGACACTGCAGGTCTCAGTCAGAGCTGTCAGCTGGGACTGCTGAGGCTGGAATATGATGCTCCCCAAGAATGCTCCTCTGCAAATGTAGCTTTGATATCAATCACTGGGATATGTTTCACAATCTTTCTTTTACAATTAAGCTTTGGGGAATGGCAGCTCTTTAAAGCTTTTAGATGCTGAGGTTGAACAAAAATCTGACTTTTCAATAACTCTCATGTTGCCTATTGGCACCTATGGACTCAATGCCTTCTTTATTTTGCTTACACTTTTGCTTCTGCTGTTTTCTCACAGATTTTGGTAGGCATGCCTCATACTGGCTGAATAATGTTTATATAAGTGATGTATATTCTGTGATATCCTAGGTCTTCCAAAACATCCTGGCAAACTTTCAGCAGTTTCACTTCAGGTGTTCTTTCAGTGTGAGCAGACTTAGATGCTTTTCAATATACTTGTTTTCTTATTCCAGTTACCTGCAGGACCTGCATAATTGCCTCCTGACACACTGATCTATCTTTGAGAAGAAAGAGAAGACAGTGTAACATTCAAGCTTTTGGTTTTTTTTTTTTTTTTTCCATTTATTATTTTTCTCTGCTATAAGCTAAGCAGAACTCTCTTAGTTTGTAGGGATAACATTGCCTCTATACAAAAGCTTTTTCTGTCATCTGGATCACCTTAATTTTTTACCATCCATGGTAAACATAACATAAACCATGAAAATTGTCCCTTTTCTTCCACCCTACCTTGTGAATCTCAATTAAAAACTGTGAGAGGGTCAGAAGCAAAAGGTACAGAATACAAGACGTTGCAGTTTAAAGGTTTTATGTACAGTAATTTGGGATGACCTGCATAAGTCACTGGTCATGCAATTCTTTAGTAAATTGGAAGTAATTAATTAATGAAAGAAATTAGTGGGAAAAATGACCATGACTTTTGATAGAAGTGTATTATTCACAGGAATGGAACGTATTAAACTTCAAACTTATTAAACTTCAAAATACTAGGCGGCGTCTTCACCCCCTAGACTCCACAGCTGTGGTTATAACAGATGGAGATTCAGAGGTACTACACTGGCTTCATGAAGGCTTTCTAACTGGATATGAAGAGTCTAAGAGTAAAGGAGGGAGATAGTTGCAAATAAAATCAAAACTGAGGAAAAAAAATCCGGAGTTTGTACCATACTTATTCTTCAGGTTGTGGTGAGTTACAGTGTTCATCATCTGCACTACCCAGGGGTTTGTTTTCCTCAGTATGAAATGTGGAAGAGTTTATCTTGCCTCTTGTATCTTTGCTTGGGTGTGCTCCCCCATCAGAAGTACTTTTCTCTCTGAGCATGCTTTTCCTGTCTCACAAGGTGCAGCCTCTCTGCAACCTGGTGCTTCCGTCTGACTACAAAACCTCCACACCCCTGAGAGGGGATAGAGAGCAGCAGCTGTTTCAGTATGACTTGCTGCAGACTGAACTGCAGCTCTGTACCTTGTTTGTCTCTCTCCTAGTTACTTTCCTGCCAGGCAATGCTAAGGTGTTGCATGAATACTTGATTACAAATTTTAAAGTATGTTCACCTAAGGAAAAACAGTTCTCTGTAGGCTGATGCTGCTTAGGAAACACAATGGAACTATATGTGTATGTGTTTTCTTTCTGCCTGTCTGATACTAATAATTCTCCTGGTCTTTGGAAAAGTAAAGCTTGCCCCTGTTTATTTCTTCAAACTGAAATCTAGAGTTTGGTTCTTTTGTACTCATGCCTTTCTTGTATGTCTGGTCGGTGCTTAGTTCTGGTTCAGTAAATATGCATTTATATGCCTTACTTTTCAATTGAACTTTTACCCGTCACGGGGTGAGAGGCAAGTTATATTGTCAGGCCTCAGTTAATTACAAGTGCCATTATTTTTTTATTTGTGGTGCCTAAGCAATCAGGAGAACAGCAGGTTAAGTCACATTTGCAAAGAGATCACGACTCAATTAGTGCTTAAGCATATAAAATTCAAAAAGGAATAATTAAGAGTATAGCAGTAACAACATTAAACGCCTGGTTTAGTGCTAAGGAACCTGCTCTACATAGAAGCTCACTAAAAGAATGAAGGATTAGAAGGGATGTATATAATGCCTGAAAGTAACAGGAAATTTGTGTGAGAGACTCTTCTCACAGAAAAATTAGAAGAGCTTGTTAGAACAGGGCGCAGCATCTGGTTCTACAAAATCAAATATCTTTGGTTTCGAGGATTTGCTGCATGGCTAGTTTAATTTTGGTTGTGAAAACAGAATTAAAAAGCATCTGACATTCAACATTATCCCTGTCCACTCTAATCAAGAAGGTCCCAAAGTGTCAAAGTTTTACTTATTAGCTCTTCTCTCTCTCATGAGGGAAAACTGTTTTAACTTCTAGGTTCAGCCATACTTCATTCTCTAGCATGTTGTAATTGCACTTACTCCCATTATTTTTAACTGCTTGCCCCAGAAAGTACTGAACTGCAAACTCAGTAACTGAATGGGATTGGAAAAGCTGTCTCTAATTTTATTCTATTTACAACCTGGTGGTACTGACAGGGTGGAGAAGAAGTGCTGAAGGAAGCACCTTCAAAAGAAAAGAAGTTTACTTCCCTTGAAGTAAAAGTCCTAAGCAGTTGGAGCCAGTTTATTGGGTTATACATTCTTCCCTGGAAAGTAATTAATTTGAGAGACATTGCATGTGGGCCATTTGTTAGCTGGGTAAAATAATTCTAAATGGGGTGGAGGCTAAAGGATTTTTAAAGGAATTCTGGAGAAGGAATTGTTGTATACAGGAGCAGAGATATGCCAAGAAACTGTTCACCTCTTCTTCCATTGAAAAGGTGGTTCCAGCTTGTCCTCCATGTCCAGGCTGAGAGGAAACAGCCCCTTGGCTGTGGCTTGCTCCTTCTGACACTGCAGATTTATCTTCCAGGTTTGTCATCTTGGTCACTCATCGGGGTAGTCTGTGTCTGAGCAATATACAACTACTTGCCTTCTCTATAGGAAGCCGGCTGGGAAAATAAGAATTTCTTCATGAAGAAAACCCAGCTGCTCTTAAATCTGGGTGCCTTCAGTTCACTTCTTTGAGGAACTGTTTTACTCTTCCTCAGTTTTTAAAAAACTTGCACACAGCCCCAGTGATGTGAGTCCGAGTAATGGAACTGGCAGCAATACACAGGAGAATAGGGAAGCTGAATTGCAGAATTAGCACGGTAAAAAACAACTGGCACCACACCAGTCTGCAGCCGTGACTGGGTGTACAGATCTTCACAGAAGGTGGATGGGGTGAATGTGCTTTTTTTCACTGGGTTACACATCCATTCAATGATGAGACCCTAGAGGAATTTGAATCTTCAGTGAAGAACAACCGCATTCCTGTTGCCACTTGAATATATAAGCACCAAGATGTTTATACCCCAAAATGCCATGTAGAATACATAGGAAGTCCACTTCTTCTCCTGGGGAAAGTACAGTTTGATACTGTGGTGCTCTGCTCTAGCAGAATTAGATAACTGTTATGAAGCAGGAGTTACTATTTTGAGAAAAATGAAATTTTTGTGCCACAAAATTTCAGCTAATTGGTATGTGAACTTTTTCTGTGGGACAGGGGTATTCAGTAAAAACATGGGGCCTCTGATAGCTTGAATAAGGGAAAGAGTATCAAATATTTCTTTTTTACTTTATAGGTGTGTGTGTATTTAAAATTGCATGTGTTTTTAAATACCTAAATATTTTCTGAGTCTGAAAAACTGATCAGGAAGCATGTTTCTCCACAGAGCCTGCAACCTTTTGTCAGGTGAGCTCAGTGCAACCTTAACCAGCTGACATTACACTTAGTGTAGGCATTTCAAGTGGATTTAAACAAGCCTAATGTTTGATTACATTTGCTTTTCTTGTAAAAGCACCAACCTCTTTTCTTGACAGATGCCGTGGGTTGACCCTGGCTGGACACCAGGTCCACACTGAAGCCTCTCTATCCTTCCCTTCCTCAACTGGGCAGGGGAGAGAAAATGTAATGAAAGGCTCCTGGGTTGGGATAAGGACAGAGAGAGATCATTAACCAGTTATAGTCAAGAGCAAATAGACTCGACTTAGGAATGCTAGTTTAATTTGTTGCCAGTCAAATGGCAGTAGAATAATGAGAAGTAAACCCAAATCTTAAAACTTCTTCCCCGCACTGTTCCCCTCTTCCCAGCTCAATTTCACTCCCGATTTTCTCTATCTCCTCCTCCCCCAGCTGTGCAGGGAGACAGGGAATGGGGCTTGCAGTCACTGCTTCACACAGTGTCTCCGTCACTCCTTCCTCCTCAGGGGGAGGACTCCTGCCCCTGCTCCAGCATAGGGACCCTCCCACAGCTGACATTTCACATCCTCCATGACAGAAGTCCTCCATGGACTTCTCCAATGTGAGTCCATCCCACGGGCAAGAGTTCTTAATGAACTGCCCCATCAGCCCAGCAAAGAGGGAATATTGATGTGCCAGAGCCTTGGTACAATGGCAGAGAACCCTGTCAGAAACAACTGCCAGCAGAAACCCAGGTGATGAGATGGGAGATGCTGCATTCCCACTCAGGATCAGGAGCCTGTTGCCTTCCAGGGCAGGCTGCCGATTTAGTCACTCTCCTTCATCCTTGAGCTGCAGGTTAAGAGCTGGAGATTAATGGCTTCGAGGGACTGGGTAGGTCAGATGGCTTTTGCTTCTTGTGCTGGAGCTTGTGCTAAGGGTATGTTCATAACCAGAGCATTAGGGGTTAATAGGGCACTAAGGGGTGTTTCATTATATGGTTAATCAATTATCATGCAGCCTGATTGATTGCCTATCTATTAAATCTTCTGTTGGTGGATTTATAAAATATATTACTCATCTGTAAAATGGTTATAACAGCTACAAATAATTTAAGAAACCTTATAATTCCTTTATGAACCTATTCTTTAGAGTGAAGACCTTCATACCCTGTGTTTTTAAATTACATATATTATGACAGCACCTCATGTGAGCATATCTACCATACTGTACAATTCAATAGAAAGGATCAACTGTGTTTCATAGTAGCTGCTTAGTTTCCTCTCCAAGTTTTGATCCTTGCCTTTGTGAAAGTTAACACATTGCCTTTAAAGATGTCCTACAAAGCCTGTGGCAAAATCCTCTATAGCTGTTGGAGCCAAGGGGAGCACAACCATTGGCTCTGTCAGTGGGAAGTACATGTTCTGGGCTGTTACACCACTGTGAGAACCAAAATGTTCCAGCCAAATGCCAGATGGTCCTTTCCAGTGGAACCTGGTGAGGTTCTCAGTGGCTTATAAAGAATAATGCAAGTTCTTGGCCAACACTGTTTTCATTTGCTTAAGTCATGGGCAGCCTGATTTACCCTGCTGGTACGTGAGGGCATTTCTGATAGTGCTTGCTTATGCTTGTTTGTGGCTCTGAGGAATGATTCTAGTGATGGTGGAAACCTGGGAGTGAAGTCTCTTTCCAAACCCTCTTATTCCCAGTAAAACCCTCACTCTCTGAAGAGCAAGGGCAGTACCAGCTCTATCAAACACCATCATTTCCCTGCTTTTGGAGACACCCTGTGGAGGACTTGCTGACACTTTTACTTAAGTGGGGAGCTGCGTGGAAGAGTTTGTGGCATAATTCTAGATATTTGTAAGGCTACAGTTTTCCTTTTTTTTTTTTTTTTTTTGTTCACTTGAGCCATCTTCAAATGTATCATTCAGCCTCTGTTGCTGAGAAGAGACTGCCAGGGCATTTTTTTGAAATTAAATTTTCAAATGCCTCCTTCCTGCTCCTATGCTTTTTTTATTAGCCTTTTGGAAATCAGAAATTGAAATCTGTTTCTTCCCTCGGGTTTTCTCTCTCTCTTTTTTATTTTTTTCCCTTTTTTCCCTTTTATTGCTTGTGTGTTTGATGACTGGTTTTAGAAGTCAGCCTGTAAGTTCATGAAATGAAACAAGCCAAGAAACAAATGATACTACACTGAGATGGGGAAGCTGTTAATATATTTTGCAGACTTCAGACACAGGCAGGAATGCAGGGACACAATAGGTAATATTAGAATGGAGTGAATCCCATAAATCCCTGTAGCACAGATGTGGGTTGGCAGTAGGCAGCTGGTAGCAGACAATGAGGTCTGTAGATCCCAAATGAAATGTGTCTCATTGCGAGACACCCAATGTCACACCTCAGGACATGTTGATATGAAGGCTGGGCATTGGAACATTGGTCCAACAAGCTGTCCTCTGTTCCTCTCAGTGCAGTGGGGTGTGGTGTCATGCTGCTGTCTGGAGGTGATGCTGGCTCAGCCTGGCCTCCCTGGCACCTGGCTGCTCACAGAATGCATCAGCACCCCAGAGTGGGCTGTGAGACTGTGCCTGTCTTATTTCTCTTTCCATGTGCCCTTCCCTCCTGTCAAGGGATTACCTTTGTGTGAGATAAGAAGAAGAAAATCAGTCCCTTCTATTATAATAAATACTAGACTCTGGGAGTCCTGGCCAGTGTTCCTGGCTTTGGCGGTTCCATCACAAAATTCTTGCTATACATGTGTTTTCATTAAAAAAACACCCGCCTAAGAAAGCAGTTCAGTTTTTCAATTATTTAGAAAGATTTTATCATGACTGGAAGCTCTGGGACATGACCTCCAAAGTTGCTAGTGTTAATGGCAGACAGTTAAAAACAAAATGCAATTACTTCTTAGAAGAAAAACTTATTATGATGAAGCAAAGAAAGCTTAATAATTTGGAGGTAGCTGCTTTTTGGTTTTATTTTTAATGCTTGTAACTGACATAAGTGCTGCCCCTGCAAAAGAAAACATAGGGGTACAGGAGGACTACCTGTCCTCCATGTCTCCTGATTGCAGTGTGATTTATACTTCATCTGTATACTTGGTATTAGTGACACAAAGAATATAATTATTTTTATTATTGTGCAAATTTTAGCTTTGTTAATTGAAGACTTTCCAGAGAAGGGCTTCTGGAAATGCTCAAATTAGCATGCTCATATATAAGGAGAGGACATACTTCTCTTAGCCTATGGCTTTACACAATTGTATAACCTCCTCACCTGCAACAGAAATTGCAGCATGAAGTAGCTGCTGAAGCCAATGTTTTTTATTCATCCTCAGATCTTTGTTCAGGCATTTCTATCATGGCCCTTCACTGTCTGCCCCTTTTCCTCTTCAGCTAAAAGAATATGAAATAGGATCAATATTTTCCCCTTATTGTTGTTCTGTCATTGTGTTCTGAATGTTCTCTTTGCAGTGATATACTGAATATCCTCACAGCCACGAGCATCCTCACAACCAAATGCCTCCACTTCTCTCCACTGTCTCATTCCCAGCCCTTTTAAATGGTGTTTTTTGTCCATTGTGCCTCAAATCTCACGATCAGACAGCAACTTTCCTCTGGCTTCCTACTCCTTTTGGAGCCCAGCCATGAGATGTTGCCACCTTCCTTCTCTCATGAGCTGTTCTTTCCTTAAATATGAGTCCACTTGCACATCTCAGGCTGACACATGGTGTGGATTTCATGGGCCTGATGAAGCTCCAGGTAGAGTCTGGTTGCACATGGTGACAGTTTGGTATATGTGCAGCCTATGTGGGGTCTTGGTCTGCATTTAGATGCACCTTGACACCCTCTGATGCTGGTGTTTCTGGATGGAACCTGTTCACTCCAGAGCAAACCTCTGGAGTTAAGTAGCCTTTGTCAGTGTTACCATAAATGCAAAGTAGTTATTATTTCCTGTGAACTCTGTCTTGCCCATCCCCTGCACAGTGGATCCCCTTGTCAGTCATCTTAAAAGCAGCTCAGGGAAATCCTGAGCACAGTTAAACAAATGAGTCCTGAAGGCAGGAGCTTACAGCCAAAAAAGACCTCAGTTACAAACTCAGCTCATCCAAACACCTTAAAAATGTTTCTAGGCTCCTCAAACACTACTGCAGCGTGCCAATCCCAATTACCTTTTGCAAGGAAGGCAAAGCTTTTCCTGTTTTCATAGTGGTGCCATTGGAGCTGTTGTAGGGTTAGACTGGACTTTGTCAGCTCCATGGAGAATCAGGGAAGTCAAAAGGTCCGAGGGGAATGTCATCTATAAAACCTTAGATTGGCTTTTGCATGTGGAATTGTTTGTTGTTGTTGTTTAGAAGTTGTTCATTGCAGAATTGTACTGGTTGTGGTTTTTTTGTGTGTTCCAGTTGAATGTTTAACTGTAATAAGCATTATCCCTATTTTTGTAGACCCTTACTCATTTGTTTGTTGCTATTGATGCATTGTTTGTAAGTTTAATAATCCCTTTTAAGTTAGTTACTTACGAGGTTTTCAAAGCAAACCCCCTCACCAGCAGCATCTTACAAAGAATTTTAACCTGCCCCAGAAGACTTGTAACTTGACACCACGGCAACGGTGAATACTAATGAGGAACTTTCCCTCCAAAACCTCAGTTACCCCAACGACAGCAAACTGTTGGAGGAGAAGATGTTAACAGCACCAATCAGCTATAGGGGTGGGACTGCCAGCAACAAGCTGAGGGGACAGAGATTATAAAAGGACCTG
This sequence comes from Pseudopodoces humilis, assembly GCF_049639895.1. Taxonomy (NCBI): domain Eukaryota; kingdom Metazoa; phylum Chordata; class Aves; order Passeriformes; family Paridae; genus Pseudopodoces; species Pseudopodoces humilis. Next base: position 82,432,062 of record NC_142200.1, on the reverse strand, counting down.
TGAAGTTCGAAGAAGTGCCCTTTAACTGTGGATTAGCTGCAGCTGAGGACCCGACACTGCAGACTTCGGTCTACATCTCTTTTAGAGACTTCTTATATAAATTTGAGTGCAGATTAGCTGCATTCACTGCAGTGCCGCTGAGTTCTTGCTTTGGGACCAAAAACGCCGGTTCGGCCAGAGGATTCCTCAATCCTCAGACCCGGGACTTTTTTTAATTTCTTTTCTTTTTTCTCCCTCACCCATTATTCCTTTCTCCCCTTGTTCTTTTCCCTTAATAAACACCCTAGTTTATTTGAACCCCCAAAGTTGTGTCTTTTTCCTCACAGGGAAGCAGGAGGCTGGCATGTGCAATGGTGCAGTTGGCTTGCAAGAGGTTGCATTAGAGCCTGTCCATAGTGTGGCTCCTCATCGCTTACCACATTTTAAGCAAAGAGAGATGCTCCAGCTTTTATAATGTATTGATTGATTAGTGGGAGAAAATAGCGTGCTTGGAGATGCTGTCTGTAGGCTCTCTCAGTGGGACTTTTCAGCCAAAACTAGGTCAGGTTTGAAAACCTAACGTGTGCACTGAAGCACAAAGGCAGTGATAGAGAGGACTTGTTCCCAGTAATGATATTTTAAACAAAAGGAAAGAGCAGGCATTCTGTTTGTTTAATGGTGGCAAGCTGATCGGATGTTTCACTACAGCTGTGTTTTGCTTTTAGATGCTATCACAGTATTTACTTGCAGAGACAGGACAATGAGTTGCAGGCAGAGGCTGGCAGGGAGGATGCAACAGCAAAAGTAGCTAAATAGCATAATTTTTCTTGTTATAATTCTGACACATTGCAGTACCCATTATCCAGATACAAAATGAGAGGTTCTCCCCTGGCCTTACAGGCAGAGCAGCTAAGGTGGAGGAGACCATTACCTCTGTGTTGTGCACAGGGATCTGATACTAATAGAACAAACAATTTGCTACAGGTCTAAAGAAACTTTTATCACACTATGTATGAAACTAGTGCCATGTTCTTGCATCTTGTCCTCAGTACAAATGTCTTTCAATTAAAAGAGGGGCTGGCCAGCTTATTTTTGTCACATGTCAGATTGAGCAGTGAGGCAGGTGGGTAGTCTGACACCAGGTATGTCCATCAGCAGTGGATGTGCCTGCTGGGCTGTACACCCTTGTGAAACTTGTGAAGCAGTGTGTGCAGCACTACAGGTACCCAACCCAGTCAGTAGAGTTCCTCTGAGATGTTGCTCTTCACCAGGGTCTCTTGCACTGATGTCATAATGGGACTTCTCTTCATCCCTTTTGGAGTTGTGCAGGATCATAAATGTCAGGATCATAAAATCACAGAATGGCTGGGTTGGAAGGGACTATTAAGATCACCTAGTTTCAACCCCACCTTGGTGTGGACTAGGACACTCTCCACTAGACCAGGCAGTGTTCCCATTGCCTGGAACACTTCCAGCAATGGGGCATCCACAGCTTCTCTGGACAACCTATTCCACTTCTTCAGCACCCTCACAGTAAAGAATTTCTTCTGAATATCTGATCTAAACTTATTCTTTCTGTTTGAAGCCTCAGCAGTCCCTTGGGCCCCTCTGGTCCATGGGGACACCTCCCGTGTAGCCAGTAGATGATGGCCTAGGGAGAGAAAAACATTAATTTAGGGGAGAAATCTTCTTGTCCTGAGAAGGGTGTCTAAGGTAATGTGCAGGTTTTACTGAGGATTCATCCTCTCTCTCTAATGCCTATCGAAAGAGCTTAGACATTTAATTTTTACATCTAGTCTGCATTTTTTCTGGAAAAATGGGACCTGCTGTATTATTGGTCTCAAATCCTGCTGGGCTCACCAAGACACTCAGCTGATTTTCTTTAGCAATGGTATTACAATAATAGAATAATACTCTCCCAGGGCTACTGATAACAGAGCCACTGTACACATCAAGAATACCGTGCTGCTTTAGTTAGTCATGTTTATTGTGTGCTTTGATGTTTTTGGAGAGAAGGTCTGACAAAGAAGCAAAATATTGTGACTATAGCTGATACAGTGAGACAAAGGGAATGATCTAGGATCTGGCTTGCCACAGCATTTTGTTCAAATCTATTCTAGGTAGGCTTTAAGGGAGCATGCATCCCTTCAACCTCTGAGTGCTTTCCAGTAGTGTGTTAAGAGATGCTACCAACATCTGCTGCTTGTGAGTCATCCTTCTTTTCCTCTTTTCCCCGAGCTAGAAGGGTATGTGCTTTTTGAAAAGAAATATGCAGCTTTATATCCTATCTAGCATGTGCCTGGGGCTCTAAAATGCTTGGAAGTCTGCTTAGATAAATACCGAAATTTTTCATGTTGTTACGTGACTTTAGAGCGAGTAGCAGAGACAGTTACCCCTGTGGTAGTCTAAGTGGAAAACCACAGTACAGATAGACTATGAAAATTTGCCTGACCTACATGCAGCACCAATATCAGAGTCAAAACCACACCTCAAGTCCTGTAGTCCCTTGGTGCTGGCTGCTAGTGATGAGCTGGGAAAGCACATTGGGCCCTCTGTGGCTTACACAGGGTTATTATGGCTCTTCACCAAAGTGCTGGTGGTAGATGCCTTGCTTTCTGTGAGCCCAGGTATGAAAACATGGTACTGGGATCCTAGGGAAGGTTTTCAGTCTTCCTTTCTCCTTCACCAGACATGTTTTTGGGGTGGCTGCTGCCGGGGCTTACAGATTCTAACTCCGCCCAGGTGATGGAGCTGTTGTCTTGACTGACACTGGTTTTTCTTGCACCAAGCTGCAAATGAAGTCAGGGCTGGTGAGGCACTGAGACTGTACCTTATCAGAAACTGCTGACACAAAATGCTTATTTAATTTGGTCTTGTTCTAAGCAAAGCCAGCAGTTTACCACATCTTTGAATGTGCTATTCATTTATCAAGCAGAACCATGAGGTGGATGGAATTTCTCAGAGAAGATGAAGGAAGCACAGTGCTTATAAATCGGTCAGTTTGGAACTCTCACTGTGAGTGATGTTTCAAAAATGCTAACATCATCTGTAATTACTCAAAATTACACATAATTTATGTTGTGCTTGTTCACTGCTCTAACAGTCTGGGAAAACACTTTACAATTAACTCTGGATGATAAGATTTAATTAGAGCTTTCAGACATTTTTATCCTACTCATCTGTTTTGAGTTGTAATTGGAACATTGACTTTTGATTTCTTTAGTGGTTGGACAGTGGGCATGAATGGTAAATGATAGGTTAAAATATACAAAATCATGAAGTAAAATTCCCTTGGATTAGTAGCAGAGATAATTTTTCTGTTGTGGGACTATATTTATCATTTAATTCACAGATATTTTATGTCATCAGTAAAAAATAATTTTGCACCTGAGCTATAGCTCAAAATTCTATTGCCCACCTGTCACCTATGCCATAGGCATAATTTACTAAGTTTCAAGAGGAATTCTGTTTAGATCAGCAGACTGTTGGGACAGGTCACCATTTCTACAATGATTTCTTTTGAAATTGTCATAATTTCTTGAACTTCTCTGTGTTCCCATTTATTTGTCTGTAAAACAACCTGGATTATTCTGTAGCAGAATTTTCAAAACACTCTACAATCTTAGGACAAGAGTTTAGTGTATAGGCAGAATATGCACTTTTTTCTTTCCTTCTAGTGCACGTCTCAAACGCAAGATCATGGTCAGTCAACAAGACTGAGGCTGTTGAAAGTACACACCCCAACTAATTAATTTTCTTCTTGAGAATATGTCTCTAAGCTGAAAGTAAACAAGAATTTTTGTAACCAGCAGGCTGTCCTGGGGTTAGAACAAGTCATATGCAGGCTGAGGCTCTGTTTATGATTTCATTAAAAAGACATTTGATTGCTTTCTACCTCATTTTTTTCTACTTTTTCCATCTGTGATACCTATGATCTTACAGAATATTTGGTTGAGCTTCATAAAGAAATGACTTTGCTGGACAGGTTGTGTCCCTTTGACAAGCCCCATGAATAATCTACAAAAAAAATAAAATTAAAAATGCCAAATAACCCATCATGTGTTAGCACCACTACTTGAAATAAAAGTTTGCCACATTTTTCTTTTCCTAGATACAATAGAAAAGACCAAATCCTCTGTTCAGCATTCATCATGGTACTGTGATGCTAAGGAGGATCATGTTGCACTTTGATTTACCTATGGTAGAAAGAACCACAGAATAATCATAGAATCGCAGAATAGTCTGGGCTGGAAGGGAACTTATAGATCATCTAATATCAGTACCTCTCCCATGGGCAGGGACACCTTTGACTGGTTCCTCAGACCTCCATCCAGCCCAGCTTTTAATACTTCTTGGAACATCTGGAACTACTAATCCTTTAACTAGGGATTCAGCTTCCTAAATTCCCTTGAGTCATGTAACCTTCACTCTTCCCACAAAGCAGAAGCAAAATCTGACCCCCATTATGATAGCTGTTGTCATTATTATTGTTATTGATTTTATGTGGCATGGCAAGAGCTTCTGCCTCTAGTATTAAGGTGTAGCTCATGCACCTTTGGTAAAAAAATTATAGGATTAGGCCTCACAGAACCAGCCTAGAGATATTAAGATGTGCATTTGAAAATTCATATTTCCCAAGAGGTCTATTCCCTAATGGTGAGCTTAATAACAAATGAGGTCTGAAAATGGTATTCAGACCGTGTACTGTCTCCTACATCAGCTCTTAAAAAAAAAATCACATGATTTTTTAAAGTCATTGTGAAATGACTCTCTTCTAACTCCTCCACCGTATTACTCTAATGTCTCTTGGGAAATACAGTATCAACATTGCACTGCTGCTTCTGCTCAAGTCAGTGATGTAGGTGGCCTGATGTGCCACCTCTGAGGTCAACAGCAAAATATCTTGTGTGTCAGTGTGGGCAAGGTATTCAGAAGGTTGATAGAAGAAACCAAAACAGAAAATCTGTCCTTAAAGTCTTGCTTTGACAGTGAGACTCCCCAGCTCCTACTGCTTTCCTAGGATCACAGCTCTGACTCCACCTCAGTTTCACCGCTGTCTGTTAATTTTCCTGTCTGTTTCAACAGGATGCACTGATACAGATTATTACTGCATTACCTCCCAAATGAGAGGCAAATCACTGACCTTTATGCAGGAGAACGAATCCCTTAGGTGATACAGCTGTTTTGCAGCAGTGGCTGTCTTGGAGCTCTCTGATGCCATATGGATTGGTGTGAGGGAGACAGGGCACAACTGACTGAAACACAGCTCCTCTTCTGAGTGCTGCACATCTCAGCAGGCACAAATTAGGATGTCTTGGACAGACCCACTGTCTGTTTACACCAGCTTCATGTGGAGACAGTACATTAAAGGCTATTGCTTTGAGCAGGATGGAATGGGCTGTCTCTCACCCTGACACACAGGAGGAAGGAGAGCAGCAACATAACTAGCTTGCAACAGCAGAGATTTCCTCACATGCCATCCTCACTTGTTATTGAGCCCACCTTCTCTCCTGAGTTAGATCTAACTGAGAGTTAAGCTGGCATAAACCAAGGTGATCTTATTATTCTATTATTATTAATATTTTATTTTTTACTTATTATTAATAAGTAGAGCCTGGCAGCACAAACACAAAAGCAACTGAATCTCCTCAACTTTGAATTTGTCCAGGTCAGAAATTTTCTGGAATCTGTAAGATATCACTTATGCCTCTTTTATATGCCTCCTTTCTTTTACTCATGGCCAGGACAAGTAAGTGGTGTGGTGCATATGCATATGCAGAACAGACTTCTGGGACACATCCATCCCTCAAATTTGATGGTTCCTGGGAGGTGTGCTCAGATCTCAGGTTCTAGCTTGTGCTATGTGAAAGTTGCATCAAGAAAAATAATGGCATAGGCTAATAAATCATATTTCAAAGTGACCAAAATATAACTTCCGGGTTCCCCAAGGATTTGTGTCACTATTGCCTTTAATGAATGGTCTAAAAGGAAATTTTAAGCAACAATATGATGGTATTGATAATAATTAAGAGCAATAAAAGCTGGAGGAGCAATGGCAAAATCAAGAGGGGCCTAATAAAGCTGGATAAATGGGAAATGCAGCAGCAAATGAAAGGCAGCGTTGCTAGAAAATTTACTCTAGAAACAATGATGTTAACTCTTTTCATGCATTCTTGAGTTCTGTATTTTGCTTTGAAGAGATGTGGAGTCCTTGACAGATGGTTTAAAGAACACTGCTACTCAGAGCCTAGGTGTGATGACTAGTGCAGGATAAAAGTGGCAGGTCATACAATCCATCAAGACAAGACAGAGATGGGTGGTAGGAAAAGCAAAGGAAAACATTACAGACTATAGTGTTTGTCCATGACCACTTGTAAAACCAAATGCAGAGCAGAGGGCTTGGGAATGTCATGCCTAGAGCCAGACTGAGAAGCAGGGATGCATCCCTAGAGGCCAGGACAGTAACTGAGAAGCATACAGCTGCAGGGGGCCATAGCATCATACAGATGGCCAGGATGGGGAGAATGAATCACTCTTTGTCTAACTCTGTTTGTTAGACAGAGAGAGTTGAGATGGATTGCTTAGCCCTTACGCTCAGTTTTTAAGTGGCTGAAATTAATAAAATGACTTGCATGCTCTGTTATTTTTTCATCTGAACCACAGATTTGCAGCCACAGCTGAGACTAGGGGATTGTTGCTGGATGGCAAGTCCTTTTGTTTTCCCCTGAGAACTGGCAGCTGTGGAAAAAACGTCATCAGAGGAACAAACCAAAATGAATAGTGGTAAAAGCTCTGTGCACTCAGACCAACCTTGGAGCACAAACGGGCTGGACACTGGTGAAGGAATGTAGGACCTTGTCGTGGCCCTTTGACATTTCTTCCCTTACACCAGGGTAGTGGATAGAGTGGGTGCCGTGCAGAACTGGGACTGTCCCTTGGAGGTGTCTGGTGGTGTGGCAAAGCCCAGTCCCTCCACCATGGCAGGCTGAACTCCCTGGCTGTAAACCATGAGCAGGTTTTATGTAGTGCTGCAAATGTTCATGCACACTGCCACGCCTGCTCTTGAGCAGGAGGCTGAGGACCTGTGTGACCAGAGTGCTTGTTTCACCGACAGCACCTTGCATTTCCTTTGGGCTTGGAGTCTTCACTCCTCTTCTACTCTGGGCCTACTGAGCCCTGATGTGCCTGAAAATTGATCCTTTTCATATCTCATCAGGAAAACCAGGGGGTTCTTTTGTTTTGTTTGTGGCAGTTTAATAGATGCAAGCATTGGTTGTTGGCATAGAGATTTCACAGACTGCAGAAACACTGTCACCTGTTCCGTAAAACAGAAAAAAAAGTGCCAGGCTGCCAAGTGCCTACTAAACACCAGCTGGTAAGTGTCACAACATTGAGCTGTGCAGCTATTGACTGTGATCACAAGTTGAGGCCAACCTGAGGACAATCAGAGAGCCTAATGCTGACATGCAGCTTAGGAAGGTGGGTTATGAATTCCCCTGTGGCATGAGTGCAAGCCCCTAGCAAGAGGGCTGCTGGTCTTCCCACACTGGGGGACACACAGCCTGGGAAACTGCTCCTGGCTGCTGCACTGCCTGTCTTGCAGAGACCACTTCTGGGGGCTTCTGTGGAGTCAAAACGGACCAGTGAGGCAGCTTGTGCTGAGAAAACTCTCAGTCAATGCAGAAGGTTGAAGGCAATATGATGCTGGACTGTACTTTCAGGCCCCATCCTCCCACTCTGCCTATAATAGGAAATTTAAACTATGATGGAATCAAGATATGAAAAACAATCTTGAGGCTTTTTTGTTACAGTAGACTGTGACTACTGGGAGAGAGAGTAATGGTCTGAAAATACCAAATCACAGCTCTGTGGAGCATCTATGTGTGTTGCAGGCTTGTATGGCTGCAAGGGGTACATGCCTTATACCTCCCCTGGAAGGCTTTCAGCAATGAGTATTCTGATGTTTTGGAAGACTGCCTAGAAAGCTTTAACAGCAGGGTCTTTAAGGAGAAAGAGGAATCTGCTTAAAATATGTAAAACTAATGTTTAGATCAGACAGGGAAGTGGTCCTCCTGCCTGTGTTCTGTGGTATCACTGGTGGCAGAAGGCAAGGAAGCTCTTAGACTTTCAGCAGCAGCTTTGTGTCCTTTACATGACTTCTGTGAGCATGATGGCTGCAGTTTTAGTTTAATGTTTTAAAATCAATATGACATGTGAGAGTGAGTGCTATGGTATGAGTAAAAAAATCACTATCAAATAGTTGTCAGTGATCTTTTTGCATGGTGTAAAGCATGTTCAGGTGATAAGCAGAACCCTTGACATATTATGAAGGTCCAGATTTTCATCACATCAGATTAGCAAACAAGAAGTCACTAAAACAGTTTTTCCTTGGTGGATGCATGACTTTGTGTGAGTCTATGGAAACAAGGCTCCTGTCTTAAAATTGGTATAACCTAAGGTTAGGCAAAGTAGAGACTGCAAAGTTTTGTGCACATTTGCAACAGGAACTGAGTACAGCATGCCCACAGTAAAGTGTGGTAACTGGGTGGTTGTGTGCATATCTACTTTCTGGGCAATTGGAGGTGTATAAAGTCCATAGCTAGAAATAAACCTGCAAATTCCATTGAAGACTGTTCTGCTTTCAGAGGCCTTTCGTCACTTTCCATGAAACTTGTGTTAGTGTAATTTCCCTAGCTCTTCTCATTTATACATGCAAACGAGAGAGGATCCAGGTGCAAAACTGACTGCAGAGTAAGAATAAATAGATATTTTATCTTAGTCTGTCATGTCTCTGAAGGCATGAGACTCTATCAGGGCTGTGTAACTGGTTTCCAGATGTATCAATGACCCAGCCTTAGTGTTTCAAAAATATCAGGCAAGACTGTTTTGACTTCAGCATGATTTGATTAGAAAAGTAGCTAGTCTGGTGGGCTGTACTTGGGCTGATTCACTGCTAGGGGCAATGTCCAAGTGAACAGTGATAAAAGAAGCAGACAATCTGCTCGATTCTGCAAACTGAAGCCTTGTCTCCTTGACATGATGCTGATGAACCATTTTTTCTTGATGCTCAAGGCATGTAAAGCTGCAGATAAGCACTAACTGCTGTGTGCAAAGCAGTCAATAAATTTCCACCAGACTTTCCCTTCTGTTTAACTTTTATTAAAAGAGGTGCTAAGGTACTGTACTGTATGCAGTACATCATATTTATTACCAAAATTAACAAATATACAAAACTTATACATGTAATTTTCTTACATCCATTTATTGGTCTATAATACTGCATTTGTTCAAGTAGGTTATCTACAGTATGTAAACATCCCTTGGATTGACCTCACACAGATTAGGAAAGCCCATCTAACCCATGTAGTTACCAAATATAGCTTTTTCTTATTTTAAAATTTATTTGGCTTTCATTGGTAGAATCTAATCTTCACATTTGGCACATGGAAGAGACATCTACAGTGCAAAAGAGGCAGATTTTCTGGTTTTGTTCTGAGCAGTTTAGCAGAGTTTAAAGAGTCAAGAATAAATTTACACAAACTCGATAGGAGATGGATTAGTGTTAACGCCAATGACTCACAGATCAGCCATTAAACTAGAGCAGAAATTCGAAGCCTCTTCCCCAGCCCTCTCAGTCACATGGGAAAAAACCCCCCAACCTCAGCCTTGTTTCTAAAGGATTAAAAAAGAACTCTGTTAGCAACAGAGGGAGGAGTTTAGTTTACAAGGAGCCCTCTGAGATTCCAGTTTCAATTTTCTGCTTTGCAGATTTTTTTCTCTTGTTAGCAAGCAATTCTTTTCTATTTTAATGGGAAAAAAAAAATGACCAGTGAGAAGCAACTTGTCTGTGGTGGCAATTTCAGTTGGAGTTTACAGATCTTTGAACCCTGATGTATAGAGCTCAGTAAGCTGCCGTGTACAAAGGGGAGAGAAAGGAAGAGAGAGAGAGAGAGAGAGAGAGAGAGCGAGAGAGCTCAATGCCATATTCCAGGTGTGAAGCTCTCCAATTTTGCTGTAAGAACCAGGAAAAAACTTCCTTCCTTCTGTTTCTCATAGTTTCAAAAACATGACTTAGTTTAACTGAGTAAAGCTGATCCAGAGAGACCTTCATTCGCACCCTCCTTCCCATTCTCATCCAAGCACTGTATTGCTATTTTTTTATGAGGCCTCACCCATGTCCATGGAAGCATCTGATGAGAATGGACCGAACCGGACACCCTTTCACATGGAAAGCCCTCTGCCATTCCTTGTCTGTTACCACAGAGCCCCGCTGCTGTCTGTGGCCCCGTACATCTCGGCCAGCTTCTTGAAGCGCGGCCCCCAGTCCGTCAGGTAGTCGTAGCTCTGGTCTGAGTCTGTCGTCACGGACTGTAAGGAGCTGAGCGACTCCGCCACCGAGCCGTTCCCTTCAAACATGTAGGTCTGCAGGGAGTCGAAGGGAGGCGCCCACAGGTCCATGTCAGCTTCGTATAGCTTGGCAAGCACGTAGTTGTGGACGTTGTTGTCCATGATGCAGGCCTGAGGCACGTATCGGGAGAGGCTCTCTATTTCAGGGAGCATGTCCTGCCGGTTCTTCACCACCAGCTGGGCCTCCCGTGGGTTCCACATGGCAGCGATGTCGAAGGCCTCCGTGTCCTCCTCCCCGCCACCCTCATCATCATACCTGACGATGTTTTCGTGGATGTTCTCCTCCTCGTCGATGATGTACGGCTGCTTCCGCTGGCGCCGCATGGAGAGGATGAGGAGCACCAACACTGAGGGAGCCAAGCAAGACATGGGGCTGTCAGCAAGGAGGCAGATCTTGCCAGGGCTTCAGACTTTCCTCTGCCCTACTTTCCCCTGGGTGAACCCAACTAGCTCCTTGGATTTAAAGAGCTGTGGTGTTTGCCAGCTGAGAGTTGTATAAATCTCTCACTACCTAGACAAAATTGGTAGCTTGAGGTGCTGCTAATCTGTGCCCTTTGTCATCTGAATTCTTAACTCTTGGTGACACTTAGGACATATATATCCAGTGGTGCTTGCCACTTTAAAGCTAGCCAGCTCAGAGGTCAGTAGCAGTTTATCTGCAGCACCATAGTGCCATAGAGATATTTTGTTTTCTGCTCTGCGGGTGGATTTTTCAGCCTGCTTTGGGGATGTCTCTTGGGCTGGTCACTGCATGTGACAGAGATGGATGGTCCTAAGGCACCACAGTGATATGTCTGCCTACACAGCAAAATGCAGAGCTTGTCCCTTGGTCTGCTGTAACGAGTTTTTGTTTATCTGCAAGCCTCCTACAGTGCTGCAGTGCTGGTGCTCCTTTCCCTCGCTGTGCTTTTTAGCAAGGGGAAAAAGTGGTCATACAGGCACCAGAGCCCTTTGATATTGAAAATGTGCCATCACTTGGTGACTATTTCCAGAGTTAGAACTCAGCAAATATTTTGGATACTGAAATTTTGAACTGAGGTATCTAGGCTCCTTTGAAGAGCCAGAATTGCGGCACTTTTAAATAATTTTTCCTGTATCTTACTACACTGTTCCTCAAACTGGGTCCCCTGAAATTTCAGGGAATGTGTGTTTTGAACTAGGTATCGCATGATTTGAGAGCGTGAACAAGGGAACTGAAGTTCTTTTGATACCAACAGCTAACAGGGGACATAGGATGTCTGGGCAAGGAAAGCATGAAATTTAATTGTGGAGACAGAACTCATGCAAGACGCTCAGCCCCTTTACTGCAGCACAGGCACCATTTAAATGTAGACTCTTGTTGCCCTGAAAACTCAGCTTTTGAGCTTGCTGACATGGTTTTCTAAGGACTTTCCCAGGACAGTAACTGTAAACATAGATAGGTGTACATTCTTTCTGTTACACGTCTTGTAATGGGCATCTCTCATGGCCAGTGCAGTGAGAAAGTGTTATCCTGATGTCCTGGGGTGACTTTATGATACTGGTATCCCCAATCATCTGGTTTATGTTATATATTAAGTTCTGCACCTTTAAGACTGGCTTTGAGAGCAAGAGAGGGGGAAGAAGAAGCGCGCAGTTTGTGTTAAGGAAAAACATCACTCCCACACATCCCGCTCCTGGACTGTGGTGTCTGCAGCACGGACAGACAGCGGGATAGAGCTTCTCTCTGGCTTTTAGTTAGTTTTAGCTAGATGAGGCAGAGGAGTTCCCTGGACCTTTGTTTTTTTCCCAATTTTCTTGGATCTGTGCAAGCCTGCTCTGGACTGAACACCCAGCCAAACCCCGGGAGCTCACGCCTGTGGCCCACCGGGGCCTGGGCCTCGGCACTTTCCAGCGACGGAGGGACTGATAAGAACCTGAGCGAGCCGAGCTACACCACATGAAAAGGACTTTTTTTCCTCCTAGATTTGCCATCCCATCAAACAGCAAGAAGTTTTATTATTTAATATTACTCAATTTCTGTTAAATAAACAGCTTTTTCCACTTCTCTCTAAGGAATTTTTTCTTTTCCCGGACCAGTTAGTGGGGAGGGGCATTTCCCTGGGGAAATCCCCATTTGGAGTTTTCCTTCCTAATTTGCCCTAAACTAAGACAAATACAGTTTTTTGGCGCCTGAACAGGGGCAAGAGAAAGTGGAAAAACCTGTACTGAGTGTTGGTTGTATTTATTCTGTATTGGGATAAAGCAGTCAGTAGCCATGTTGTTTGGATACATAATGTCTCTCGGGGTGGTGGCCTTCATGTGGACCTGGTCCCTAAAAGTTTTTGAGGTTTTAATACCTGTCTTTGCCCTCTTTCACAGTAGAGGGGCATGGATTAGAATGGTTATTGTGCTGGGCTTGGTGATAATGATTTATAGGAAGTTTATAGAACTACTGAAGTTTCTGTCAGGTATGTTTGGTTTACGGTTTCTTCGCCCGACCCTGCCTCCCAGTCCCAGTAGCACATTTTGGGAGTTTATTGGTAATTGCACCCAGTTTGTTAGAGGAAGACCAGGGATGAGGCTTTTCAGCCTTTTCTTTCCTTCTTCTCCTTTGAATCTGTTATGTCCCTCTTTGAGAATATCCAGTTTCCCCTGAGTGTTAAGGATACCACATTCCTGGTCACTTTCCTGGTAGTTCAGCTGTTGAGCTTCCTCTATATGGTCTGCAACTTCTCTAGAATGAGGGCTGAGATATCCAGAGGAGCCAACGAGACCCCTGCCCCAGAAGTAGACTCAGGTGTGGGAAATCCTGATTGGTGTAGAGAATGGGAGAGAATTGGCTGAACTCTGAAAGAATTTTCTGATCCCCCAGCCTGGGAATTTTCATGTGAACAAATTCAGAACCCAGATGAAGTAGGGAAATATCTGGAAGAGAATTGCTGTGATGATTCTAAGAAGAAAAATATCATTGCAATAAGCTGGGCCCTAGCGTATGCTTATCGCACGCTGCTAGATACTGTAGGGCAGGCAGATAAATCAGCAGCTACCCGAGTCACTCAGGCTGCAGCCAAGCCAGCAGCCAAACCAGACAGTGAGCCTAAGCCAGTGTCTGTTGCTCCTGCCACGAGAGGCATGAAATTCAAAACCAAAACCGATCGGCCAGTAGATGATGATAATGGTGATGCGGGGGAAGGACCCTCAAGACCAGCAACTGATCAAAAATCAGAAGGCACTGGTGAACCTTTCTCCCTGAAGGACCTTCGTGGCCTGAGAAAAGATTACACTCGACGACCTGATGAATCTATAATTAGTTGGCTAGTCTGTCTGTGGGATGCTGCAGGTGAGGCTACAGTTCTGGATGGCACTGAAGCGAGGCATCTGGGGTCCCTGTCACACGATCCGGTTATTGACCAGGAGATGATGAGGGGGGCTGACCCTTATAGTCTCTGGGAACGGGTCCTAAGAAGTGTGGCACAAAGATATCTGTGTGCAGACGATCTCTATATACAGCAAACTCATTGGAAAACCATAGAACAAGGCATTCAGCGTTTGAGAGAAATGGCAATAGTAGAGATTGTCTTTGTGGGTGACTTAGGTACTAGAAATCCAGACTTGGTGCCATGTACATCTGTGATGTGGCGAAAACTTGTTCGACTTGGGCCACAAGAATACGCTTCTGCTTTAGCAACAATGAAGCGGGATGACCGGGAGGAGACTGTGCTGGATATGGCGAAGAAGCTTCGAGCATATGCAGATACCGTGCATGGCCCCATGCAGGCAACAATTGCAACTGTGAGAACAGATATGCAAAACTTCCAAAACAAAATAGAGGAGAATCTCAAGAAACTCAGGGAGGACCTTCTTCCAGTCTCGGCAGTACAGACCAGGAGCCCTGGTACTCAACGCAGAAGTTCCCCAGATAGAGAGAAAAAGCTACGAGCTGAGCTGTGGTTTTTCCTACGTGACTGTGGAGAAAACATGAAAAGATGGGATGGAAAATCTACTGCTGCTCTGGCAAAACGGGTGCATGAATTGGAAGACAGCAAGACTCAGGGGGGATACTCTACCAAAAAGAAAGCCGCTCCAGTAGCCTGTAGTCAAACTGACAAGTATGATGATGACATGTCTGACTCCCTTGAAGGAACCTCCAAGACATATACCCAAGAAAAGAAGGATAACCAGGCTTAGAGGGGTCCTGCTTCTAGCCAGGTAGAGGCTAGGGAAAACCGTGTCTTTTGGACTGTGTGGATTCGTTGGCCTGGCACATCAGAACCACGAAAATATGAGGCCTTGGTTGACACTGGTGCACAGTGCACCCTAATCCCATCAAGATATGTAGGGGCAGAATCTGTTTCTATTGCTGGTGTGACAGGGGGATCACAGGACTTTACTTTAGTGGAAGCTGATGTGAGCCTGACTGGGAATGAGTGGAAGAAACACCCCATTGTGACTGGCCCAGAGGCCCCATGCATTTTGGGCATAGACTACCTCCGAAGTGGGTATTTTAAGGACCCAAAGGGGCTTAGGTGGGCATTTAGGTGGGCTTAGGTGGATAGCAGCTGTAGAGACAGAGAGCATCAAGCAATTGAACACTTTGCCTGGACTGTCAGAGAACCCATCTGCAGTAGGACTCCTAAAAGTGGAAGAACAGCGAGTACCAATTGCCACCTCGACAGTGCACCGCCGACAATATAGAACAACTCGAGATGCTGTGATTCCCGTCCACAAGATGATCCGAGAGCTGGAGAGCCAAGGGGTGGTCAGCAAAACCCACTCACCCTTCAACAGCCCCATCTGGCCTGTGCGTAAATCTGAAGGAGAATGGAGATTGACTGTGGACTATCGTGCATTGAATGAAGTGACTCCACCTCTGAGCGCTGCCGTGCCGGACATGCTGGAGCTCCAGTACGAGCTGGAGTCCAAGGCAGTGAAGTAGTATGCCACTATTGACATTGCCAATGCATTTTTCTCCATTCCTCTGGCAGCAGAATGCAGGCCTCAGTTTGCCTTCACGTGGAGGGGAGTGCAGTACACCTGGAACCGACTGCCCCAGGGGTGGAAGCACAGCCCCACCATCTGCCATGGACTGATCCAGGCTGCCCTGGAAAAGGGTGAGGCTCCAGAACATCTGCAGTACATTGATGACATCATTGTTTGGGGAAAGATGGCTGAAGAGGTCTTTGAGAAAGGAGAGAAAATCATCCAGGTTCTCCTGAAAGCCGGTTTTGCCATCAAGAAGAGCAAAATTAAGGGACCAGCTTGTGAAATTCAGTTCCTGGGGGTAAAGTGGCAAGATGGACGGTGTCAGATTCCTACTGATGTCATCAACAAGATCACAGCAATGTCTCCACCAGCCAACAAGAAGGAAACGCAAGCTTTCCTAGGTGCCATAGGTTTTTGGAGGATGCACATTCCTGAGTACAGCCAGATCGTGAGCCCTCTCTACCTGGTTACCCGAAAAAAGAATGATTTCCACTGGGGCCCTGAACAACAACAAGCCTTTGCTCAGATCAAACAGGAGATCGCTCATGCAGTAGCTCTTGGCCCAGTCAGAACAGGACCAGACGTGAAGAACGTGCTCTACTCTGCAGCCGGGAACAATGGCTTGTCCTGGAGCCTTTGGCAGAAAGTGCCTGGGGAGACTTGAGGCCGACTACTGGGTTCTGGAGCCGAAGCTACAGAGGGTCCGAAGCCAACTACACTCCCACAGAGAAGGAAATCTTAGCTGCCTATGAAGGAGTTCAAGCCGCCTCAGAAGTGATTGGCACAGAAGCACAACTCCTCCTGGCACCCCGACTGCCAGTGCTGGGGTGGATGTTCAAAGCAAAGGTTCCCTCTACCCACCACGCCACCGACGCTACATGGAGCAAGTGGATCGCCCTCATCACGCAGCGCGCCCGTATAGGAAACCCAAATCGCCCTGGGATTTTGGAGATAATTACAAACTGGCCGGAAGGTGAAAACTTTGGTCTCATTGATGAAGAGGAGCAGGAACAAGTGACACGAGCTGAAGAAGCTCCACCGTACAACCAACTGCCAGCAGAAGAAACACGCTATGCTCTGTTTACTGATGGTTCCTGTCACGTCATAGGGATGAACCGGAAGTGGAAAGCAGCCGTATGGAGCCCCACACGACAGGTCGCAGAGGCCACTGAAGGAGAAGGTGGATCAAGCCAACTTGCTGAACTCAAAGCTGTTCAACTGGCCCTGGACATTGCTGAAAGAGAGAAGTGGCCAAAGCTCTACCTCTACACTGATTCATGGATGGTAGCCAATGCTCTGTGGGGATGGTTGGAAAGGTGGAAAAGGGCCGACTGGCAATGCAGAGGAAAGCCAATCTGGGCTGCTGATGAGTGGAAGGACATCGCTACCAGGGTAGAGAAACTGTCTGTGAGAGTCCGTCATGTAGATGCCCATGTCCCCAAGAGTAGGGCTAATGAAGAGCACCGAAACAATGAGCAGGTGGATCAGGCTGCAAAGATAGAGGTGTCAAAGATAGACTTAGATTGGCAACACAAGGGAGAGTTGTTCCTAGCTCGATGGGCCCATAATGCCTCAGGTCATCAGGGTAGAGATGCCACCTATAAGTGGGCACGAGACCGAGGGGTGGATCTAACCATGGACAGTATTTCCCAAGTTATCCATGATTGTGAGACGTGTGCCACGATCAAGCAGGCCAAGAGGTTGAAGCCGCTATGGTACAGTGGGCGGTGGTCCAAATATAGGTATGGGGAAGCCTGGCAGATTGACTACATCACACTGCCCCAAACCCGCCAAGGCAAGCGCTACGTGCTCACAATGGTAGAAGCCACCACTGGATGGTTGGAAACCTACCCTGTGCCTCATGCTACAGCACGTAACACCATCCTGGGACTTGAAAAGCAAGTCCTTTGGAGGCATGGCACCCCTGAGAGGATTGAGTCAGACAATGGGACTCATTTCAAGAATAACCTTATAAACAGCTGGGCTAGGGAACATGGCATTGAGTGGGTGTACCATATCCCCTACCATGCACCTGCTGCGGGAAAAGTGGAGAGGTACAATGGACTGTTAAAGACTACCTTGAAAGCGTTGGGTGGGGGATCTTTCAAAAATTGGGAGCAGCATCTAGCAAAGGCCACCTGGATAGTTAATACCCGAGGTTCCACCAATCGAGCAGGCCCAGCCCAATCTGAGCCCCTGCATATAGTAGACGGAGACAAAGTCACAGCAGTACATCTCAGAGGTTTGTTAGGAAAGACAGTTTGGATCAATTCTACTTCGAGTACAGACAAACCCATTCGTGGAGTTGTTTTTGCTCAAGGACCGGGTTGCACATGGTGGATAATGCGGAAAGATGGAACAACACAATGTGTACCTCAGGGAGATCTGATGGTTGGGTGAAGATCATGAATAAAAGCCCTTGTCTGTATATAATGTATGTGTTGTAGGGTTAAAATATATATATATTAATTTTGATAATAAGTTGATGATATGGGGATAAGGGGTGGAATGTCCTGGGGTGACTTTATGATACTGGTATCCCCAATCATCTGGTTTATGTTATATATTAAGTTCTGCACCTTTAAGACTGGCTTTGAGAGCAAGAGTGGGGGGAAGAAGAAGCGCGCAGTTTGTGTTAAAGAAAAACATCACTCCCACACATCCCGCTCCTGGACTGTGGTGTCTGCAGCACGGACAGACAGCGGGATAGAGCTTCTCTCTGGCTTTTAGTTAGTTTTAGCTAGCTGAGGCAGAGGAGTTCCCTGGACCTTTGTTTTTTTCCCAATTTTCTTGGATCTATGCAAGCCTGCTCTGGACTGAACACCCAGCCAAACCCCGGGAGCTCACGCCTGTGGCCCACCGGGGCCTGGGCCTCGGCACTTTCCAGCGACGGAGGGACTGATAAGAACCTGAGAGAGCTGAGCTACACCACATGAAAAGGACTTTTTTTTCCTCCTAGATTTGCCATCTCATCGAACAGCAAGAAGTTTTATTATTTAATATTACTCAATTTCTGTTAAATAAACAGCTTTTTCCACTTCTCTCTAAGGAATTTTTTCTTTTCCCGGACCAGTTAGTGGGGAGGGGCATTTCCCTGGGGAAATCCCCATTTGGAGTTTTCCTTCCTAATTTGCCCTAAACTAAGACACCTGACCATCCAATCCCTGGCTGTGGTCAAAAGCTTATAAATCCTGGGAGGAAAAATAAACTTTCTCTTCCTTTCACCACACCTCGAGCTGTGTCCGCGTGATCTATTCATCTTCAGCGGCAACAGAGTCTCAAGGTAAAAGGATGGGGGTGGGAACATCTCTCTCCAAAAGACAAGAAAAGGAACTGGGCTTACCACTACTGTTTCCTGTGGAGCAGGATGAGAAGCTAACCTGCCCCAATCCACAGCTCTCAATACTTCCCACTGCCATATCTTTGCAGGAAAGCATGGCCATATCAGACACCCTAGCACTTTAGGCATCTGGCAGAAATAGTTGCAGGCTATAGTTTTCCCCCATTCCTACAGTCCACAGCCTGAAGCCATAGGCAGCTGACTACACCATCGGGTCCTTGATTTGGCCCTTTAGGTATGCATGCACCTATGTATACACACATACATAGATGTGTGTGTTTAGGTCCTACACCTTTGGTGAATCAGAACAGAAAAGTCCGTCCCTCCCAAGAAGAAGTGAAGGCTTTACCTAGCAGGACAAAGATGCAGGCGAGGATGGCAATGAGTGCCCCTCGGCTCAGGCTGACAGGGAGGACGTAGGCCTCGGCGTTGCAGGACATCACCATGCCCTCCTCATCGCAGCTGCACACGTGCACGGTCAGCGTGCCCGTGCTGCTCAGCACGGGGCGCCCGTTGTCGCTGATCAGGATGGGCAGGTAAAAGGTGTTCTGCTCGTGTTGTCTGAAGCCAGAGCGCCTTGTCAAAATCCACGCTGTGTTGTCTACAGGCAGGAAATAAACAGAGAGAACAGCTTATGTGCAGAGCAAATACATTCAGCAGAGAAAAAATGTTAAAAAAAATCAGCCCTAGACCCACATCCATTTTTTCTTCTCTCCTCTTCTTTGTTTTTATTTTTAAGTCAGTTCATCACTAGTCATTTTGCCTCAGCTTCCCCTGTTCCAGTATCTTCTCAGGCCATAGATTCAAACCTGAGAGGCATATACACCTTAGGACCTGCCTTTAACCCTTCTGATATAAGGTGCCCAGGGCAAACTCACAGTGTTCAGATTTAGTGAAGAGAGCTTTCAGAGGGCAAGACAGAAATGAACAGTTGAAGGCAACTTGTTGTCCCTGTTTGCTTATGCTCAGCAGCTTTTCTAGATCTCAGATGCTGCCACCATGTTGGAGATACTGGCATATAACCTTTGTGGATATGTTATGGCACTCTGTGGTTTTTGATACATGGCAGGGTCATCTGCTTGAGGCAACAAGGAGACAAAGGAAAAAACCCAGCTTGCTATCCTAAAGCAGCAGCGAGTTGAAAATTCACAACTAAACATTTTTTCTGTGAAATACATGCAATTTCAGTAGTACTTCTGTCATAGAAAAAAGTCAGAATGCTTCATGTCAGTATTGTCAGAATTATTCTTCTTTCATTTGACCATTCTGCTTCATTTAGTGTGACTGCCTGTTTTTTAATAAAAACTTAAATCAAAAGGAATCAAAATGATGCTGCTGACAAAAACAGTAAAAGAGTGACCTAACAGCCAGTTGCTGTTGGCCACTTCAAGGGAAATTCCTACCTTTGGGGCTTTTTCCTTCATATTCAACATGTTTTTTTTAATGTCAAAATTTACCAGTGGCATTTGAATTCCTGTCTATCTTCTCCCTCAGATTCCTCAGGTTGTGCATAAATTTTCTTAATAAAAAAAAAGGTGGGAAAAAAAGGTGAAAAAGAAATGGAAAGTGGATTCAGGAAGCTGTTCACAATTCCCATCTCAGGATGCCAAAGCAAAACTTTGGAGATGAGTGTTGATTTTGTCAGTGATAACTTTGAGCCTTTTGGAAAGTGCAAGATTGAATGTCTCCAATGAGATCTGGCTCTCCAAGGAGTCTAAAGGAGCTTGCATGAAAATTGTCCTTTCTTACATAAATGTCTGCAAGGCTTGGGCCAGGAAAGATAAATGAGGAACACAGGTACTTTTTTTGATGGCAGACCTACAAGCTCTGATTCCGTGCACTCATGCTGTGGCATTTTTTGGGAGATATCTTCATGCAGTTTCTTTTACTACTTAGTTTTGTTTCCCATTCCCTTGGTTCAGAACAGGTCAAACAGTCTGGCCATCTGCATCTCCAGGTTGTTACCAAGGAACATTTGCTATGCTTGAAAATGTAGGATGCTGATCAGCTGTTCTCAGGTGGATTGACACAATGGGACTGCTACCTGGAAATGGTAAGAAACCTTCTGATCACAAGTAGACTGTGAAAAAACCTAAAATATTAACATAGAAGTGTTAAATTTCCTTATTATTTCTCTGTCCATTCACTGCTAAGATTTAAATATTAGGTGATTTTTTTTTTCAGTGTAGAGACTCATGTTACATGCAGATAAATTCAGCTATATTACCTACTGTAGTCTGGACACCAAAAATGATTTGATGGCTTTTTGAAGGGAAATCAGGATTGTCATATACAGCCAGCTATGGAATATATGCAAGCTCAAGCTAGACTAGCCAGATTTGTCTCCTAGGCTTAAACTAAACCAAATTACAAACTCTGTGCTGCAAATCTCATAGCATCAGAGAGTACACCTAAGTATTGAGATGTCAGGTTCCACAGTTTATGAGATTAATTTAAATTTGTGACATGTTTTTAAAAAGAATCTCAGGGTCTTTTTTCTTGCACATCAATGACATTTCAAGCTTTTACTCCAAAAACATAAAATTCTGAAGTGTGCTGCATGTCTGCATGCAAATATATAGTGAAATTGTAGTGTCTTGTTAAATCATGTGATCCCAAGAGCTGGAGCTTTAAGAAAAAACCACCATGTGCCAGATGAAATTCAAAAGTTGCTTTAAACTAATTGTATGTCAGTGTTTATTGATTTCACCTTTGATATGCAATGCAGCTCTGTGTATGTGCAGTGGGTATGGGCAGACATAGGTAGGTCTCTTCCTAGGAACAAGCAATAGGACAAGAGGAAACGGCCTCAAGTTGTGCCAGGGGAGGCTTGGATATTAGGAAAAATTTCTTCACTGAATGGATGATCAGGCACTGGAAAAGGCTGTCCAGAGAAGAGTTTGAGTCACCATCCCTGGAGACAATCAAAAGATGTGTAGATGGGGCACTTAGGACCATGGTTTAGTGGTGGACTCGGCAGCATTAGATTAACAGTTGGACTCAATGATTTTGGAGGCCTTTTCTGATCTAAATAACTCTGTGATTCAGGAATGTGTCCCAAAACTCATCAGAGAGCAGTACCCTGTGCCTCCCACAGCTCCTGGGCAAAGGTAGTGCTGTGGACAGGAGCCCTTGCTTGCTCAAACCTTTCTCTTCTCTCTCCTCGGGCACATACAAGTGCTTTCTCTCCCTTGGGCTGTTTATGTGCTCTCTATATGTGCTCCACACCTATTAATATCACACTGTTTCATCACTGGGCCACTTTTGGCATGAGAAAAAGCAGCCCAAAGGCAGAAAGTGGCAAAGTGCCTGCATTTATGCTATTTCAATGAAAATACTTGAGTCATCCTAACTGTAGTAATTTGGTTGTTTTTCTCTTTCCTGGGTGAAAGATTCACTTTCTTTAAACTGACTTACAATAGAAGTCACAACTTCTATTCAGGTGACAGCAAACCTTCATTTCATGTAAAATTTCTCTTTGTGAGGGGAAAAAAAATTAGTTATTCTGTGCTGGTCAAACTTTGCCCATAGAAGTCACAGGCAGTGAACCTGACAGAAGCTGTGCAAGCTCAGCTAGTGAGAAATCTCAAGGGTTTTTAATCATTCTTTTTTCAGGCCAAAACCACATTTCTATAATCTAATATTGAAAGATATATATGTATATATATCTTCTGCTGTGATGGGCTGACCGTATCATCCAGGTCTTAAATGTTCTTGGTGTTTAAATTCTCTTTGTAACTTCCAGCATTACATTTCAGGCCTTTTGTTTCATTTTGCTTTGTACTAGGCAGGCATCCAAATCATCCCTAAATAATTCTTCTACCTGTTACTCTGCAACTGAAATACACTGGTGCCAAAGCTTGTTGTGTGACTCATCAAAAGCCAATGTGATTTGATGTGCGAAGGACATGCTGGAATGTGATGCAGCATGGCAGAAACTTGAATACACAATTTTATTCCAAATTTGATATCTGCTAAGCCCCAGCCATCAAGAGAAGAGGGCTTGTGAGGACATGAAAGCCCTATTATATTAAAAAAAAAATAAGAGTAGGGACAATAAGAATGCCTAATATTTTTCCTCCCTGCTTCCAACACAGCACCTTTGGCTTGAAGAGGGCTGGATGGCAGCACTTAGCTCCAACACTGAGCAGAGATGCTGAAGATTGCAGCATGGCTGGTTCCACATTTGTGTGAAAACTGAACTTCCCACAGGTGTACAGGCTGGTGTCTTCGTGTGGTTGTGAGAACAAGCCATGGAGCACCATCTTCCTGCGTGTGGTTGTGAGAACAAGCCATGGAGCACCATCTTCCTGCGTGTGGTTGTGAGAACAAGCCATGGAGCACCATCTTCCTGCAGTTTTCCATCTCACTGGAAATGATGTACCTCTCTGGAGAGGTCAAGGGAATTAACCACTGGGTAGGTCCCAACCTTGAGATCAGAGCTAAGCACTGCTCTTCTCACAAGAAAGGCTTGGTTTCTTTCTGCATGCACCTGCAGAAGAACTGGGGATAATTAACCTGACAATTCTTTTAGACTTTAAAAACTGATTGTAATAATTATGAAGAGTTAGGAATAATATAAAGAAAGATTCTGCCAGGAGCGGGAGAAAGAACACAAGGAAGCAGTTAATCTAGACACGAGTGGGTTGGGGAAAGAGTCACACCTTTCCTTGAGGATTTTCAGCTCACCACTTACATGCGTGAAGTAGACCACAGTTTTAAGGAAGGCAGAAATAGCTAAAAATTTTCCTAGGACAAATTTAATTGTGTTGTGAAGGACTGCCAGAGGCTTCCAGTGACAGGCCTGGTCAGGGTATGACCAATCTGATCCTGCATCCATTAAAAAAGGCTTCTCTCTTCAACAGTTCCTGGTTCCCAAAGATGGAAGGCAATGATTAAGGTTCAACAGAAGATCAACTCAGAGTTTAATCTGGAAATGCAGTTAGCTTATTTTGCTGTTCATCGTTACAGCAAGCCTCTCTAACTTTTTCCCAGAATAGTCTCACTAGGAAGAAGGTGGAAGGGGGATGGCTTGACAATGCCCTGCAGCCGACACCGAAGAGAAGGGAGACTCCAGCTCAATTCCCTGCTTCATCATATTTATCCTATAAGGCCTTGAGAAGCCATTTGTGCTCAGGTCATTGCAGCTACTTAACATGTCTATTTCTCACTGATTTTACTGAACTCAAAGAGAACCCAGCATGTAAGTAGCTTAATTTCTCCTTGCCCCAGATCCCCATCTATAAAGCAGAACAATAGCATTTCTCTGTCTGCTGAAGAAGATATGCAAAGAATGAATAGACTGAAGAAGTTCTCAGAGACTAAAATTACAAGGGCCAAAAAAATATGTAAAACAGCTCATCAGAATGCAAACTGTGATCTATCTGTTGCTCAGTATAAATCAAGGTTTTAATTGTTGCCAAGAAGGCTACATGTCTTGCAGCTTCTCTTACTGCTATATTGGACAACCAAGTAATCAGCACAATTGCTAATCTTAACAGTGCCTTCCCACAGCCTGGGAAGCATTCCTGTCTCGTGTTTATGGGCACAGGCTGTGACTAGCAAAGTGCATTCTGTTTCTTGGCTAGCCACCCTGTGACAAACAGTATAGCTACCCCCTCTGTGCCCAAGTTACATGATTTATATCGTTCTTAGTGGCCCCTAGATGAAAATATAAGCATAAATTACTTTTACTGAAATGACTACTGCACTCCAAATTGCTGAGGCAGTAAATAAACCCTTAATCATAGAATCATAAAATATGCTGAGTTGTAAGGGACCCATCAGGATAATTGAGTCCAACTCCTGGCCCTGCACAGGATACCTCAAGAGTCACACTGTGCTGAGAACATTTCCCAAATGCTTCTTGAACTGAGACAGGTTTGGTGCTGAGACCGCTTCCCTGGGGAGCCTTTCCAGTGCTCATACAGCCTCTGGGTGAAAAATGTCTACCTCATATTCAACTTAAACCTCCCCTGACTCAGTTTCATGCTGCTTTGTCGAGTCCTGTCACTGGTCACCACAGAGAAGGGATCAGTCTCTGACCCCCTGCTTCCCCTCACAAGGAAATTACAGACTCAGTCTCCTCCAGGCTGAACAGACCAAGTGACCCCAGCTGCACCCATACAGCTTCCCCTCAAACCCTTCAGCATCCTCACAGCCCTCCTTTGGATGCTCTCTAATAGCTTAATATTCTTCTTATACTAGCTGGATCATTCAAATAGTCAGTGGTTTGATACTTGCCATTTTTATTTCAAATTAGTAACTAATAGTACCCTAAACTTCTTCTGATATATATATATATATATATATACATACATATGTAAAACTAAAACTGGTATTTTATACAGAGTGGGAGGCACAGCCATTCAGTCACTGCTGTCACTATAAATTATTGCAAGTATGGCCTTAGACAGAAAAAGTGCATCTGATGCTGGGAGTTTTGCAAGTTTCTTTTTTTAGAACAATGCCTTGAGGATGAAATGAGCTTGCTTTGCCAAATGCTTTAGCAATAGTTGTGTTATATTTTTTCATTTATTTTGGCAATATATACTCACAAGTGAAAAAGACAGGGAGAGAAAAAGGGGATAAAAATGCAAGAAATTGTGTGGGGAGGCTTCAGGGACGCTATACAAAAAATTCTTTGGGATGCTTTGGGATTAAAGAGCATTAGCATGCTGTGGAGAAGGGCTCCAACTGCAAGTAGCATGTTTTAAGACATGTTTGGTTACTGAAGGCATGGGATTCTTTTTAAGCCTTTCTGTTGCTTTTCCATATGCCTGGAGAGGCTCAGATAGGGGCTTATGGAAGTAAATGTGACAAGTAGGCATGTGTGGGGGCAAGGCTAGGCTTGGAGGCTGGCGATAGATGCTGCAGGTGGCCAGTCTTTCTCCCCATTTATTCTGGAATTGCTTGCTGATTCGTGGTACTTAACACACTAAACTCGTACTGAAACCCAGCCCCTCAATACTGACTTTCAAAACTCTGCACCAGGTCACTCAAGGTCATCCCTCTTTCCTAATGAAGGCTGGTGTGGACCTGATTTTAGACCTTGTCTGCCCATGGAGATCAGGGATCAACAGCAGACACGCAAAGGCCTGCTATGGCAGGACTTTCCTGCAGGCTTCAAATCCACCAAAGCTTTCCCAAAAGAATCAAATTCCACTGGTTAGAATGTTCAAATGCCAGCGATTTGCCATGAGTCTTCCCACTGGTGCTTCAGTTTTTACTTAGGTCATCTTACACAGACCTTTAGCTGTACACCAAGTTACCTCCCTAAGGCTTTGCGAGTCCTCCCTACTTCCCTCTTTCTCTAGGGAAATGAGGATGTGCAAGGAGAAAGAAAAAAAGTGCCTGGGGGAAAAGACTGGAACAGTACAAAAACCTTCCCTTTTTCTGTGCCTGGCAGAAAATACGAAGAGTACAAAAAAGAGCAATGTAATTCCCTCCAGATTTTTCTTCTAGTTCCAGTTACTATCCTACCTTTAAGCATCTCCTTTTGAGCAAATGCAGTTTCCACTCCGATAATCTGAGATGCCTGCAGCCTGACCAAAAGATCTGAATTTGCACAAAACACTGGCACATTTCCTCAAAAAAGAAAAGGGGGACTATTGCTAGAGAATATTTATAGGGAAGAAAATATCATATAACCTTCAACTGTATTAAGTAATATGTCATTTTTTTATTGCCTTTAAGGAGCAGGTGTCACTTGGTATTATTTGAAATGGCTGTCTTATCACCCACTGTAAGTCACAGCTTCTCTAGTCCAACTCAGGCATTAAAAATTAGAGTAGCTAACTGTCTGTGTCCACTCTGATTACCTTGATTGTCCCTTAGAGTAAAGTTGGGGTTGTTCGCTGCCTCTGGAGCCAGGCTGTAGTAGAAGTGCTGACCCTCCTGCGGGTCATCCCTGTCGATGGCACTCACTGTCTGAATCAGCTTGAGAATACAAGAAAAAAAGTAGAAACAGGTGAGAAGCAAAATATTTATAATACAAACAAACAATCAAACAGATAACATGTATTTTATATCTTTAAATATATGCAACTGGAGCATTTGAATAAAACTGTCTTCCAGAGGTACAGTCTTCTCTCAAGAACAGAAAAGATTTTGCTGTGGTCATACACATCACTTTTAAACAAAGGAGGAGATATTCAGTTTAACTCAAATAACAGATACTTTCCTCTCATGCATCCCAGTCTTCTGTTGCATGATTTTTCTGTCTTTTGAGGGCCCAGGTTTTTCAGAAGATTCACTGTGCACTAGAGAGCCTGTAAGAAAGCTTCAGCTTCTTTTTGCAGGTAGAAAATGATTTCAGGTTGATTATTTTGCCACTCTTTTTGTTTTTAATCAATAAAATTCTTCCCAAGATGTCAGTGGAAATCAGAGAAAAGCCAACCATGCAGAAACTCTGCATATGCAATAAATAATACCAAACTAAAAAACTAAGACAATGCTAAATCCAGAAAGAGATTTGTTACTTCACTTATAGAGGCTTTGTAAAGTAGGTCTAGCAGCTTCAAGCACAATGAGCACTGTCTGAATAAACATTCTGGCATATTTTCAGACAAGGAATAAATCTTCACCAGCATTTTTTTAACTTTAAAGTTATTTTGGGATTCATATATTCATATGTTTAGGGATGCCACCCTAAAACTGATTTCAGGATGTTTTAAAGTGTGGCAATAGAATTTAGTGTTCTCTGCTGAAGGAAGTAGTCCAGATTAGCATGCATAATAATATTGAACTTAACTTATTACTTAGGACACTTACCCTTCAAAACCAGGAGAAAAGGTTTAGGCAATGATTTCTATTGCTTATTTTATGAGGAATCTCTGCAAATTGGTGAGATGAAAATATCCTATACATGATAGTTGTAAGGACAGTTACCCCAGCAGTGAGCAGCTATTTCATTCTGCTTCACAGCTGGGAGAAGCTTCAGCAAACACACAGTGATACTACTTGCATAATTTTTCCTTCACAGATCATGAGAGGTGTGTCTATGTGTTTAAATGCTATTTAAGCTAGACAGCTTTGCATTAAGAGGCTCCAGTCCCCACCATAGACCCTGCCGGTGGAGAAGAAGTGGCCCCCTAAAAATGATCAGTGGCAGAGCTTGCAGCAGGCCCAGCGAGGGAGAGGTCATGTCTATTTCTGGCACTGGTGACCTTGTTCAAGGGCTTTGATGGGGTTTTGGAAGGGAGAGGAGCAGAATCTTTGCTGCTTGCTTAAAGGTGCTGGTTTAGAGTGTGTGCAACGGGAAGTCTCGTGTTGCTTTTGACATCTCCAGTTCACAGCAGAACATACTCTGCTTGGCACACCCTTGAACCTGATGCAGTAAGTTATGTCCAGCTCCTGTAAGTCCAGGTGTGTTTAAGGCTCTTAAAACATTTAGTAGTAAGCCTTGTCTGTCACACGTGGCCTGGGCTGATTCTGTGGCACTTCTCATAACACTTCTCCTCTCTTTGATGCTGCTACAGGACACACTGGCTGTTTGCCTGCTGGCACATGCCTAAGGGAAGGCTTTATTTTAGCTAGGAAATGTATTGCACAGTGAGCCTAAAATTTACTTTGGGAAAATAAAAGAAATGTGGGAGAAACAAAAGAGCTGCTATATGTGATGCTCCTTCCAGTATGATATGCTTGCCTTTGGAATGAAGCACAGACGGCTGCTGAAAAGAGCTCAGATGAAACATGTGAGTAGCTGAGCCCTCTTTGCAACACTCACCCTTCCTGGCATGCTGCCTCCATGTAGGACACCATGCCCTTCCCAACCCCTGGTGTTACGAGCATTTCTTACCTGGCCTGCTTTGGCATTTTCACAAACAAAAGCTTCATAAAATCTTGCAAACTCTGGTGCGTTATCGTTCACATCCAGGACTTTCACCGTCACGGAGACGCTGCCCACCTGTGAGGGGTTATCTGGAAGAAGAAGGTTTAATGTAAAGAAAGGCAATATATGGGGAGGGGAAGAGCCTGCTCCTCACTCTGCTCAAGAGGTAAAGCAGGTTTTCCACTACTAGCTTGTGTTAAATCACATTTTTGCATCGGGAACTGTGACTTGGTGACTTGGGTATTGTGTGACTCAGAGTGAAGCTGCAAATGCTGCTCTCTCTCTAGCCTGGCTTCCCATGTAATCACATATTTTACAAAAAAAAACAACTCTGTGAAAGACTTCAACCTAGTTCAGTCCAATGAACTATTTCTACAACAAATATTTGAGACAATGCCCCCTTTTGTTTTTTCTATTGTCCTTCAACAGGGCAATACTGATTGTTGAGCCTCCCTACTGGTGGCATGAATTAGGAAGATACTGTTTTAAGGATAGACTTGTTATTTAGAACTTGTCAAAAATGGCAGATTCTATCTCCAGTTCAGATATGCTTTTGCTCAGAATTTATGTTCCTTGAACTCAAAAATAGTGTCAAGTCTTTGATACTTTGTACAGAGGGGTTTAAAATGTAATAACACATGAAATTGTACAGAAAAGCTTTCAGTGAAGCTTAAAATTGCAATGAAAATTTTACATTCTGCATGACATCATTTGTGATGTTTCTGTCCCACTGGTGCATTAGCTTTCTTTGACAGTAAATCCTTACATCTTTTCAGATATCTTCACAAATTCCTGACTAAGTGGCTGCAAAATAATTTGTTTTTCTTACTCTGCTTGTCTGCCTCAAATCATAATTTCCCCCCCTTATTTAATGATAAAGTGGAACTGTAATCAGAAAGAAAAGAAATATTAAGGGACCACTAGTAGCGCAAAAATAAAGAAAATTCTTTAGTATTAATATTCTCATCTTCTTTCTAGATGTAAAGCTTTGTACATTTATCTACAAATATATCTCCCTTTATAGCAAGAAATGATATATTCATCTAAACAACAGAGTTTACATGCACTCTGGAATTTTCTTAAATGTTCAGTGTACTGTATTCCACAACATGTGTCACATTGTGTCATTGAGATAATACCCAAAATATGTTGTTTCTCCCTAATTTATAATGTAATCCTTCAGCTTCCCACATATGCATACACACATCTTGCTAACACACCTGGTGTTGTGGCAGACGAATACCTGCGTTTACACTCTTAGAAATAATTGATCTAACCTTTACCACTAGGGGCCTTCAGAAGAGCACAGCTAAGACATTTTTGAAACTAGTGACTAAATTAAAATATTGTGCTGCACATGTACAGAGCAAAACTCACAGAGTACTGATGGAAAGGGAACCAAAGGAAGACACGCCTTCCTATTGCTCTCTCTCTCTCAAGCGCTGCTACAGGGGCAGCTTTTACAGACTCATGGAATTGCAATGGCCATTGGTGGCTGAAAATAAAAGTAGTGTCAAAATAGATGGGGGTGAAATCCCATCGTCTCAACCCCTCTCACTCCTTAAAAGGGCACAGAAAGCCATCATGTGCTGGAACAGCCTGAAAATATGCAGCAGAGTAACTCCAACTCTTGTGAAATAATCCCCCTGCTTTCAAGCTGGCCATTTGCAACTTGGGGAAGCTTGTTGAAACTTTGCTCCTCTCCAAGTGCCCCATATCTCTGGCCCAGGCTAGAAGTTTCTGAGACACAAGGAATGACTCAGCTATTGCCAGCAAGCTGCAGAAAAGCTTCTGTTCCTCACAGATGAACTGAGATCCTGAGCAAAAGCTATGTGAATTGAAGGAATTTCAGGTGAAGAGTAAGTGAACCTTTTATTTGCTTATGTATCAGAAGTTCCTTTATGAAGCTCACATTTGTGAGTATTTCAAACTCAGCTAAATTTTTCATACTGACACTATGAAATGAGCATCTCCTTCTTACAGCCTTGAAAAATACCGACGCAGATGAATCTGGAGCTGAATTTTAGCTCATTGTAAAACCCAAAAGCATAATGAGTTCAGCATACTCAAAGATCCCAAAGCACTCTGGCCCAAATTATTTATGTAGCAAGCAGATGGTGATGTCATTTACTTGCTGCTGAACCAGAGCAGATATCAACTAGTGACCTAGCAGTGTAGGATCACTGCTGCCTACCAGTCCCTGCACCACTCAATCCTCCCAGGCAGGACTGGGAGCTATAGCAGCTGTGCAGCCTTTGCAGCTCTAGCTGCCTAGCCCTTCTGAATTGAGAGGACTCTGCCAGAAACACATCAGAAAGAGTTTTAAATAAATCCCCGGGATGCTAATGAATTGAAAAAGAAGGACTCTGCCTTTAATTGACATGCTTACGCCTCCCACCACCCTGTGAAAATTAACATAAAAAAATAAATAAAATGCAGCATTTGCTTGTTGATGTCAGAGCAGCAATTCACTTAATGTGTCTTCCCACTCAGCGCATAACAATATGTGAACTTTGAATTCAGGTCTCTCAGCCTGCTTTGCCTACTGTATCTCTTTGTATCTCTATGTACAGTCTGCATTCTCCTTACTCAGCTCCATGGCCAACACTGTGATGTTGTGCCAAGAAATGTCCTCCCGGTCAAGAGGTCTTGCAGTCATCAGTGCTCCTGATGTTATGTCAACATAAAAGAACCGTCCTGGATCACTGCTCCTGTCAATCGAGTATCTGCAAGAGTACACATGAAAAAATATTATGCAACCCTTGTGAAAATTGTGTGTTATAGCCAACAAAGTATCCCAGCAATGGGGACAGTGTTGTACACAGCAGATCCACATTCTTCCACAACCTAGTTATGTGCTCCTTTGACTTGCATAGGTACAGAGTGAGATGCTGGAAAAAGTTCACATGGCTAATGGCATTTAAGAGTGAGTATTACTTGAATTGAGGTGAAATACAGGAAGATTTAGAGGAATAAGCCTCAAAGTAAGGCACAGATCAGTGCAGGAACACCTGTTCTACAGAGAAAATCTGCCAGTGAGGAGTATAATTTCTTTTTCTAAGAGAAATAGTTATGCCCTGTCCCTAGGCAAATTCAGACAGGATGAAAATGGCTTCAGATCAGCTCATTCTCTGAGCACATAGGTTGATGAGGAGGAACCGGTCGTGTCCTTGTTCTTCCGTATTCTCTCCTTCGGGGGAATAAACTCCACCTGCATCCTGACTCATGCTACTGATGGAGCTGTGTCAGCACAAGGGGAGTGATGCTTGGCTTTCTCTTAGCATCCAGTCACAAAAACAGCTCCCTCTGTGAGGCTGATTCATCATAATTACTGAACCTGCCTGACCAATGTCATGTCAGCTCAGTGCTAGGAACCAGCTTCCTGCACCTGTGAATGGGGGATTGTTGTGGTGCCTGCAGGCCAGAAAACCTGGGCAGGGAGGCAGCTGATTGACAGAGGTCACTGCAGTGCTTGGTCAGAGGGACAGTTTCTCAGGGTGTGTAAAATACTCAGTATCCTTCACAGGCATCGCCTTGCTCTTAAAGGCACTTAGTGCAAGCTGCCTTCCCAGCTGACTCTGAGCACGGTAAGGGATACTCTGGCCAAAGCCACACACAGGCCTAGGTAAATGTCACAGCCTAGAACAGAGCCCAGATTTACTGTCGTTTTTGTTGGTTCTTTCATCAGAGTGGAAGGAAATTAAAGGCATTAGTCACAACAGACAATGAACAGGGCTCATTCTTCTGAATTTTCTCCTTTCAGCATGAATGTGTTCACTGGAACAAGCATAAGAGCCTTATCTTTATATAGGGACTTATTAAACCCAGATATAAAATTCTTTTACACTCTTTTTCAGAACAATCAAAGAGGAAGGGATGGCAGGTTTGTATCCCTTACCTTCCCAGTCCTTCCTATCTCTTCTTAAATAAAGAGACTTCTCAGACATTTGATTTATTTAGACAACAACTATGAGTGTTCCTATATTTTGGTATAATAATTATTCTTGTATGAGGGCTATAAAAAGAATTTCTCTCTGACATTTTAAGGCCAACGAGTATCTGAAATTGAATATAGCCTTGTGATTAGTGGTTCAGAATTAAGCACCAGTGTCAAGAGGCACTTTTTCTAGATTCTCCAGCTAAGTTCTCTTGTTAATGTACCTGCTCCTGCACACTTGTTTCCACTGTACTATTTAGATAATGTTCCTGAATCATTTAACAACAATCATGGCATACTTCTAGCCATCAGAATTTCACAGTGTAGGAGCTGGGTACTGGATGCTGAGAAAGTGAGGATTTGAGCCAGATCACAGTTTAAATTCCATATGGATTTAAGCTTGTGCAACATAGTATGTATCTGGGTTTATTGTCTTTCTATCTTGCCTTGCCCTGTGCAGCGAAGCCTTGCCCTGTGCAAAGTGAATTTAGTCCAAGCTTAAAACATTGCCAGACTGATACTGCACTGTGTTGGAATGAATGGAGGAGACCGCAGAAGAGGCAACTAATTCTTAGTATCTGAATTTTAGATAGCCATTTTAGCCTTACAAATGGTATTTATTTTTACTTTTTTTCATCTGTTTCTTTACCTCAGCATGGGGGGAAAGGAGGGAAGGAATGAGGGAAGAAAGGGCAGTGGAAAAGGAGGAAGGTGGGGAGAAAAGAAGAAGGAAGTTGTTGAGGAACAGAGTTAAAAAAGGGTCTGTGCATATTTAATTTTTTTTATTATTTTAATGTATCTTTGTTGATGGATTCTGTGCTTTATAGAGGGCTGTTCATCAAGGGCAGCCATTGCAAAGCTCTGAAAAAGACTAAAGAAAAATCTCATTAAAAATAACAATGATCAATTCTACCCTATGATAGTCCTCAGAATTATTCTTATACTATTTTAAGCAGATTAGCAGAGAGCTGTTTGCATTGCAGGGTTTGGATAATGTCAGACAGTAATCAGCAAAATAGGATGTGAGTGGAAAAAAGTTTAGGGTAATGAAATTGTGATGCAGACAGTATAATAGTTTTACTGAGGAATTTGAAGCAATGTCATGAGAAGTATGATAACCTTATAATGTAGGCAAAAAAGATAGGTATATTAAAGTAGCATAGATGAAAAAATAATTAGACCAACAACAGGGAGTGCAATACCATTAAGAAGAACAGGCTTTGTGTCTACTCAGATCTCTCCTAGCTGAAGCCCACAGAATTGCTCATTTAGATTTTACTTTCTTCAAAAAATCCTAATATTCAATGTTTCAACTCCCTCCTGTATTTCCCAGGACTGTTCCTAAACACAGGCATCTCAGAAGCTGGACTAATGCACAGGTAATTGAACAGCAGGTCAACACCCAAAACTTTCAGATGAGAGGAGCAGCCAACCTGCTGGGATAATAAATGTGCATTCACTGGTTGCTTCTGCAGGTAGTGAAAATCTGCGTGGGCTGGCCTCGGAGAAGAACAGCCTTCTCTGATAAATGGGGCTGGCAGTGGCTGGCAGCCACTATGGAAAAGAGTGCTATGATCACACAAATTTGCTTCTTTGGCTCCTTGCAGAGCTGCAGCTATGAAGCTCCCATGGCTGTAAATATACCTTTGCTTTTCTTACCGCCATATGGGAATATCTAGCTCTGCATCTTTGACCAGACACTAGATAATTTAGCAGTTCTTGAATATTTATTAGCATGCATTCAATCTACTCCAGAAGTAGCTGTGTGTTAGACCTTGTTGACAAGGGCAAGCTTTGAAAGAGAAGGGGGAGAAAGGACGAGCAAGTTGATCACCTTGCCACAGGGATGGCAGCAGGTTCTCAGTGATGCTGTCAGGTTTTGTGCCAGCAAAGGCAAGATTTTGGGGTTTGTTTTTAATGTACACTATCAGGACATGCCTGACTGGCTCATTGCAAGGCTTGATGCAGATGTCCTCCACAGCACAGAACCAGGGGAGCTCCTGCATTGCTTTGACAGAGCCCTCAGTGTGTGAGGTCTGGTTTGCTAAACCCACTGATGATTACTGCTGCCTGGAAAGACGGAGAGTGACTCTCAACCATCACTGCCCCATCAACCAGACCTACTAAGGAGTGCTTGTGGGTCAATACACAATGAGAGGACAGACCTGATGGAGTTGTTGGTCACGTCTGGGTCCTTGGCAGAAATTATCTGTATAGTAGTCCCAATCTCCACATCCTCAGGCACTTCCACAAAGTAGATGCTGGGCTCAAACACGGGAGGCTCATCCACATCCTCCACACTGATGTGGACAGTGGTGGTGTCACGGAAGGGACCCAGGTTCAGGAACCGCATTTCCAGGTGAGGGTTGGCACCCTCTACTTTCAAGGTGTAACTTTTCTTGCTCTCAAAACTTAAAGGCTGAGGGGAAAAAATATATCTACCATCAGGCACACAGAGAGCCATATCATTACTACTTTTAATTTCAAGGGCAACATAGATAAATATTTGCAGATGCAGAAAAAGCATTGAAAGATAGCAGTATTAGAAATGGCATTGTATACTTTTCCTATCTTTTATTTGATAGTTGAGCTGAAAAAGCCAGGAGAAATACTTGCAGATCACTTCAAAATACATATTCTTTCATTCTTCTTGCTCCAATGAAAATATAAGCAGCCACCACACCACACCACACACAATACATTGCATTGTAATTCACACAACCTGTTTTATGCCACTTTGCAGAAAATACGTGAAGAAGGAGACAGCAATGGGAGCACCTGAAAATAAGGCAAGATAGTTGGTTCCCCAAAAATGGACACAGTGGCAGGAACAAGGATGCTCACACAGGAGGTAGAGGTCCCAATTAGCATCCTCTTTTTTCCCCTAAGGACACTGGAATCTTGTCTCCAAGAGCCCTGTGTGCCTAATTAATAAAGGGCTACAGTTAAGGAGCAGGGAACATGGTCTGCCTCTCTTGCAAGTTCTTATTCCAGTTTTTATCTGTAATCCATCTGTCCTAGAAGTGAGGTTTTTTCACCTCCTCCTTTCAGTAAGTGTCCTAAATATGGGTTTACCATCCAGGTGTGATGACTGCTGGAATTTGAATCTGCTCCTTGCCTACAGAAGTTTAATTTCAAAGCAGTTTAATTATAAATAATCCCTGATATCTTCTTGTGGGAACTCTTTGACTTCATATGAAATGTGAAATATTAAAAACTCAAGTATTATTTGAAGGAGGGAGTGAGAATAGTGTCCTTTTCCCTATTCCCTTTTCCCTTCTCTCTTTTCTTTCCTTTCTGAGACAATGGATAAAGAGTGCCAGCTTCCTCTGTTAGTAGTTACATAAATTTGATTTCCTATCTAGATAAAACTGCTTATTTGGTATACATGGATATAGAAGTAACTAATACTGACACTGAACCTCTCAATAAATAAATTTTTCATCTCCCTTCCATCTTCTTTTCACAGATCCCTGAAGAAAATGAGGTGTCTCCAAAACCTTCTTAGAAATGAGTGAAAAATCCCGTATTTAATGTGCTGCTTGCCAGTCTTGGTAAGAGATAACTGTAAGGATTTGACAAACCAGAAGAACAGTATGGAAGGATCAGTCCAAAATACAAACAAAATGTCACCAGATGAAGCAACTCACAGAGGATACAGTCAAGCTGTAGTCAGAAGTTGCAAGCAATTGTGCTGTGATTAAATGGTCACAACCCTTGAATAATCTGGAGAGGCCTGATGCTGAAAACCAGCACAGCCGAGTTCCCTTAGCTTGCACAGATTCTGAGTGAGACAAACTTTGTACCAGGAAAGAAATGGCTAATCTCAGGGTCACTCAGTGGGGCATACCCCTCTTTGCTATATGAATAGTTTTCAAAAAGAGTGGCTTTATTTGGACATAAGGATTTGACCCTGGAATTACCAGACACAGCAGCAGTTCATTTAGACTGCAGTAAGATGTCTGCTGTTCCCATCCAACCTCTTTGCTTCTTCTATTCAGCTCTTTCTCTTTGAAGACCAACCACTAGACTGACACACGGAGATGGGTAGGAAAATAAAAGAGAAGGAAGACACCAAAGCAATTGGAAGTCAAAGGTGCAAAGGTCAGTACTGTGGCAGTAAAGTTCTCCTTTGCCAGTCATAATCCATTTCTTTCCTGCCATGCTCAAAGCTGGCCAGTTCTGCAGCCATGAGGTGTGCATTAGTTTAAACAGCATCAGCAGAAAATTTCCATGCTCAGGCATGGCAGCAGTGTGTACTATGGACCTCAAAACACCTTCTGAATTCAGTCAAGTCTTCAGTACTTGTCTGCTGCTGCAACAGCCTCCTTCTTCAGAAGTGGAAACCTTGTAGTGACATATCAAAGCTCATGCTTTCACAGTAAATTACCACCACTGATATCTTGCATAGGAATGCCTGACTAAAGACTGGCATTCTTGAAATTGTAAAACTGAAAATCACTGTATAGTCTGT
The DNA here is from genome assembly GCF_049639895.1 of Pseudopodoces humilis. Lineage (NCBI taxonomy): Eukaryota > Metazoa > Chordata > Aves > Passeriformes > Paridae > Pseudopodoces > Pseudopodoces humilis. Next base: position 82,395,149 of record NC_142200.1, on the reverse strand, counting down.
GGCAGCAGCTACAAACAGGTGATCTAAAACTTGCTCCTGCTGCCTTTAGTTCCACCTGGTACATCAGTGACTACTGCAGGCATAGCACTTGTCAGCAAGGGGTTGGTGAAGTCTAGAAATGTAATATCCCTGGCTGCAGTCATTACTGTCTACCAGTTGCATATTTATGTGCTGTAAAAATAGCAGTAAGATATCCACAGGACCAAGCAACAATTATTGTCCATCTGGCAAGAAATGTGCAATGCAAAGGTGCCTAAGCATATACTAAGAAAGAGGCCATTATATTATATTGTTTCCCACATGAAGAAAACTCCATGAGAAACACTGCATACACACTAAAAAGCGAAGTTTTTAAAAGAGCAGTTAAATCAGGGACACACCTAACAGCTATAAAACCCAATTATGTTATTAAAACACATAAGATCAAGTTGGAAAAACGAGAAAAATCAGACAAGTGTGCTAGACCATCACATTTTTGATGCTCCTCTTTGACGTCATTGTCAAAGATGACTTTCCCTCTTGTTTTTCTCCTGTACTAATATCTCAACACTACTGTCCCCTTCATCAGATTTGTCTCCCATGGGTGCATTCAAACCTCCTCCCAATGCTGGTCCCATGGGGAGGGCAGGCAAGTTGTCATCTCCTGTGAACTTAGCATGCTGCAAAACACAGCCAAGGGGAGAGGCAGCCCATGGAAAATGCTCCTAGTCCTTGTCCTCCTTCTGCCAAGTGCTGACACTGGCACTGAGAAATGGGACCATGCACGTGGAATTTAGCAAGACCCACTATGAGAAAGTGATTGATCAGGCAATGTCAGGGGAGGAAGGTAGGACAGGACAGGGCTCTCTTGTGTGCTGGGCTGGCTGGGTAACCCACAACCCTGCCTTCCATGGGCAGTGCAAAAGGGAAGGCAGGACAAAGAGGAAGGTAGGGTGAGCATCAGTCTCCCAGGCAGGGAGCTTGGAAGGAAGTGTAAATCTTGAGGAGGTGCTCAACATTTTGTGGAACTAGTAGGCTAAGTGATAAGTAGCCACAACACTACAAGCAACAGTCTTGTCAGTAACTGTCAGTTCTGGCTTTCTGATGTCCATGTTAGAAGTGTTAATTATTTTGCTTGGGAAATCTGTCAAGAAATGTTAAAAGGGAAGTTTTGCTTACTTTTAAATAAGATTTCATTCTCAGTTTAGAAATTCTCTCTCCTCTCTCCCCTCTCCCCTCTCCCCTCTCCCCTCTCTCCCTGTTTTGATATCCTTTTATATCAACATCAGTTGAATTTATTTTTTGCTTTCTTCAGTGGATTCAGAGGACAACTTTCCCAGTGTTTGGCTGTTGATAATTGCAGCATTACATAAAGCTAGACATACATAAAATATCACAAATATTTATGTACAGTAGATGGATTGAGCAATATGTACCTGATGCCAGTACATATCTGATATGATCGATACCACACATTTTATAACTCTTCTATACATACATGAACATGTAGCAAAGCTGTATTCATAATAACAAAGGTCAAGCTTATTGACAAATGTACTCCAAAAAAACTATTTTCTTTCATTGATAAATGAGTGGAAAATTACATTAGAGTTTGAATTCAACATCTATTTCATTCCAGAAGATATGCTTAACTTCAGGGACTAATATGCACAAAAAATAGAGCTGGGGAAAGGTGACCATAAACACATGCTTAAATGCTTTGCTGTAGGGCATAGAGGCTTGCAAGGTCAAAGCTCTCCCCTGTATTGTTCCATTTTAGTGCACAATTTAATCCCAGACCATTTAAATGGAAACTATGCTTCCTTATTAGTGCACTAGATATGCTTAGCCAGAAATATGGTTACAATTTCATAACCTAGAAACAGAGTTGAACTTCTAACATTTATGTAAGACTGTAGAATAAATATCCTATAGCAGGGAGCCTAAGAAAAATACTCGATGCCTTCCTGCATAGCCTGTGGTACAGAGTACCAGCAGTTTCACAGCTGCCATTTTAGAGACAGCTTCCTCTAGCCTAATTAGCATTTATGGATCTTCAAGTAGCAATTAAAAAAAAAAAAACACTGCCTGGGTTTTATTGGTTTATAAATAATTCCAAGGCATGCTTTATTATTGTTTGTGGAACACCAGAGTGAAAAATATGTACAGTTCAAATGCAAATATTGATCTAATTTCTTGCATTGTAGGATAATTAAGCTACAGAGAATATTTAAATAGATAAATAGGGAATCAGAGCATTCCTTTGGTGGGAAAAGACATGTTTATGCTAATGCTGTTCCCACTTTATAGAAGTTGTTCCTAGGAATGCAGTCTGCTTTCATATTTTAGCAATAAATGTTAAAGAAATTGTGTTTTACAGCCAGAAAGGGGCTATTGTCATGTAATGGGAACCAAATTACTGCAGGCATAAGGGAATATTCCACATATAAAATGTAACCGGGACTGTTAGCCATATAAATTACTATAAAAAGGAAATTTTTTACCTTTCTTACAGTGATGATGCCAACTTGGTAATTAGGATCAGTGTTAATATCAAAGACATCCAGTCCATCTCCATCCACAAGGCTATATTTCATCTCTGCATTAATGCCTTCATCCAGGTCTTTAGCAACCACACGGCCCACGGTGGAGCTGATGGGAGCAGACTCCAGCACACTCATCTGATAATGCTCTGGCACAAGCAGCACAGAGGGAGAGAAGAGAAAAAACAGGCTATGAAGAGGAACAAAAACAACTGCAAAGCAGTGTAAAGAGTGGATCAGGGAGGCCACAGCATTTCATGGCCTGCAGTGTCTGTAGTACATGTCCCAAAGCTGTGACAGCAGTGTGATTTCCTGTAAAAAGCCACAGCCCAGCTAAATTTCCTGGAGCAGTTTTATTTAGGTATTTGTTACAGCAACAGGTTTGTTGAATGGGTTTTTTTAAAAACAGCAATACACCTGAAGATAGGAACTTCAACTAGAAAAATAGGGCAATTAACACCAGTGCTGTTGCAGCCATGATATAAAGCAGGAAATGGAACAGATTTAATAGGACAGGCATCTTTTTATTAGATCAGTTTGTACAGCAGGAATAAACATATGTTTTGAGCACCACAAATCCTTTCTCAAGTCCCTACAAACTTCTTTTCAGCCCTGAAGAAAGCTCAGGAGCTTGCCTGCTTTTTTCAAATTTACCAGCTACTCTATTAAAATGTATTGCCTCTCCCTAAAAATACTGTCTTGAGCACATCTGTTGCATTGCTAATTTTCTTAGCAGCAAGACTGGGGAAAGAGAAACCTGCTATTTTAAAAGAGTATTTTGAAAATATAAATGTTGCATCTAAAATACCTCTCTGGCATCATGCTTTGTTTTCAAACTTTCCTTGCTGCATTCCCTCTATTGAATGCACCAACTGTTAAGCTTTACAAGACAGAATAACACCAAGGATGAGGTTTGATGAATTGTAATTTTTCTTAATCAAGAGTTTGATATCAGTTACAATTCATGCCACTTTCAAAACACAGTTGGCAATGGTGTGCTCAAGAAGAACAGAAGAACAAAAGTGGAAGTTGAGATTTGTTGCTGATCTTAGTGGAACACTTTGATTTAGCAGTGCAACATGCAGAAACAGATGGAGAAGAAGAATACAAACAAAAAGAACTGCGGGAGTTTGCATTACTCAGCTAAATGAGGAAAATGTCAAAACCAAAATGGCTTGAGATTGATTTACACTACTAAAAGAATCAGTTTTCTTTAAAAATCCCAAATTACATCCCTTGAAAGATTTAGTCCAATCAAAACTGAAAAGCTTCTTTTGAATTTTTAATGGCAATACAGAATTATGTAAATAAATGTGATAAATAGAAATCTTACAAACAAAGAGCAAAATATTGCAAATCTTGTTTTGAAGTTCACTTTTGTAAATACAAAGCCATGTTTCTGATAAGAGTGTAGTTGCTATTTTTGTATCCATTAATTATGGCTATTATATATCTTAGGTTTAACTGCATTCTGCCAAGGTTTAGATGAACCTTTCCTGTAGAACAGCCTGTGTGACAATCCACTCCACACTGGCAGCACAGCTCCCAGATGCTCTCCTACTGTGGCTTGCCTGGAGTGTTGAATGAATTATCTTTCAACTTCCAGCACCACCACATGTCCCTGATTTGAGAGACATCCTCTGGAGATAGGATGAAAAGACAATCAGAGCAGGTATTAGTAGCCAAAGGCAATGGCCATGAGCAGTCTAAACACAAAAGTTCTCCTTCCTACTTTTTTCTGTAAATTAATTTCCCATCCTTTAAAAAAAAAAGTGTTGTTTTTGATAATTTTAGAGGTCAGAAACTTTTTCTGAAAGGCAATGTATTGAATAATTCCTTTTGACATTTTTCTGAAGTAGAGTTCCATATCAAATATGAAATTCTTCCCATCTCTAGTCATCACTATCCTGAGTTTGAAAATGGCTGTCATGAGAGCAAACAGCAGACATAAAACTCAGCCACCCCTTTTTGCCTGTCACGGCACCATGGGTACTCACTCTGTGGAAATCTGGGTGGATTGTCATTGACATCAGAGAGAGTGATGTTGACTGTGGTTGTTCCAGCTAATCCTCCCAGCTGTCCACCCATATCCTTGGCCTGGATAATCACTTCATAATATTCTTTTGCTTCTCGGTCCATGTTCATTAGAGCTGTTCTAATTAAGCCTGAGGTGGAGGGTGGAAAGCGTTTGGGGAACAAAAGAAAACGGCAGTTAGAGAACACACAAAGAGGGTGGAGGGCTCTTGCTCCAGCATCCTATTCCCTGTGTCAAGAATGAGACCAGGCTCTGCACTGAGTCCCACCTTTCCTGGCGGAGTAAAACTCACCCAAGTGGAATCTAGGTTAACAGAAGGTGTGAATTTTAGAGAAGTCAATTAAAATGCATCAGCTCTGGGACAGGCTGCCTGTTCAAAATTAAAATGTTGCCTTCCAAGGAAAAGCTTTTTTGGGAACAGTGTGCTACGTCGAATTAAGGCCTTGCTCAGGACGACTATCTCTGCACAAAAGCTGGAAGTGATGTTCTTTGCTGAAAGATCCATCAAGACAAGTTTTCCTAAGCACGCAGTCCTAGAGACCACCTGGAATGAGCCCGCGGGCTTCGCTCGTGTCCTTCGGGACCCAGGCTGGGGCTGCGAGTGCAGAATGTCAGGAGACGCCGCCGCGCCCGCTTCGGAGGGGCCACCCTGCTCCCCCAGACCGCAGGGCATCCCTTGTCCCTTCCCTTCGGGGTAACACTACTGCGAGAGGACATGAGGTGGCAGCAACACTTTTCTTACGGAGGCTGCGAGCGCCGGCCCGGGCAGCGCCGCCGGTGCCGCGGGGCTGCCAAGCGCTCCCGCTGTCCCCGCACGGCTCCGCGTCTCCCGGCTGTCCGTCCTCCAGCCCTCCCAGCCCCACCCAGCTCTCACGCTTCCAGCACCTCCAGGGTACCCCATCGAGCAGCCGGCAGTGCAGCCCGGAGATAATCCCTTGCTAGCGACACGTTTGGGATGCCCTTCGGGGCGGGGGCAAGTGTGTCAGTCTCAGGCACCATCCCAGTCGCACGGCTCAGCATGCAGCACTTGCACATCAGGACACTATTAACTTGATTGATCTGCATTTAGTCTTTATTTTTAGCAGAAAGACAATGTATGCGTTTAATAAAAAGCAGTAAAAAGATATTGCGTTGGCAATTATCACTGTGTGTGAGGGGAAGAAACAGCGACCCGTACGGAACAACTCGCAGTGCGCTATTTTGATCTTCATGCGTGGTGTCTTTGACTCCCATCCTACAAAGCTGAGTGCCTCCTTTAATGTGCTGTAGTTCCTCAGCTCCCATGGATATATAAATAAGATACGAAAATACTTGGCATTTTGGGAAGTATTTTCTCCATATATAAACACTTTGTAGGGAATTTCCACTCTTGGCTTGACCTAAAAAAAGACATCAGTGCCTAAATCCCAGGCTCTGCCATGCCTATCCTTGGGGCCTCCGGTTCCTAGGGGAGGGCTAGTCCAGGACACTGAGACTCAGAACCCGATCAGGTACCCAGAGGTGCAGCAATGCAGAGCAGGGAGCATCCGATGCTGCAGCACACAGTCAGTCAGAAAAGAAATGCTAAGGATGGTGGCTGAACATAAAACCCGTCCTTAGGGCTATGGGAAAGGCTATGGGAAAGGTTAAGACCTTCAGGTCTTCCGAAGAAATGTACTGGAACCATTTCTTTCACTAAACTGAGTGAGGTTTCTGCTTTTAAGAAAACAGTAAAGAGCAGAGGTCATGTCCTTTCTTTTCTATAACAGCCAGATGGTTTCTTAGGAAGCGGGAGACTTCTTTTATCTTCCAGGGGAATATGATTGTGGTCAGGATGTAAAAGTATTTTGGAAAAAGGGAGGAGGGGGCTTTCAACTTTCCTTTGAAGTTGTGTTTTCACATAGACACTTGTTCAGCACCTGTGAGGACAGTGACAGAATAGGAATAGGAGCACACCTCTGGAACCAAGAGAGTGTGTTGGAAGGTAAATGGTAAGTACTCCAAATGCTACTAGAGGAGGAAATTTTGTTCACTATTGGGTGTTTTAATCACTATCTATCAATACAAAGGAGCTGTTGGTCACTTATGCTCTAGCATAACGTTCTAGAAGAATGTCAGAGCTGCAATTGTATTTTGTGAGCTACCAAATCCCACAGGTGAGTTTGCAGAGGGAAAGCTGATTACAGTGCTGTGCTTGTGATAGGGAAATGGCCTCTGCCTCACAATAGTGCTTACCCTAAATGGGAGTCCAATTGCTGGCTGAGGCAGCTAAAGGTTGAGGCACCTCTGAGCCTGTCCAGAGATGCAGGTGTGACTGGGAAGTTAATCAGAGGAGAAAAAGCCCTTTTCTGGGTTAAATACCCATTAAGTACATGATTTTTGACTTAAGGGCCTATCTTCTGTATAAGCTGCATTCTTGTGGTTAAATCTGTACTGGATCTGACCCTGAATATTGATCCTTTACTTTCTTAGAAATAATTTGATTAAATCAAATTAAAGCAAATCTATGGTTATGCCCTTATTTGTCTGTGGTTGATTACAAGAGGAGAATTAGTAGTTTATTTGTATTGTAAATATAAACAAAGCTGAGAAATAACATGCCACATCCAAGTTTGTCTTTGGCTAGAACACCTACCCCGTAAACTGCTTACTTTGGAAGAAGTTTATTCAGTGTTTTTCCTATGTTGTCCCCTAGGGCTCTGCAGTGACTACTGTCTCATGAGTTTCTGACCTTAGCACTATAGATGCCCTTTAGAAACTGTCAAAATCTGTCAGATTCCACTTTTGAATATAAATCTTGGATGTATAGAGAAAAGAGAGAGAGAAAGCAAGTGAAACAGAGAGGGTGTACTATGGATAAGTGTAAGGTTATTAACAAGAGCACCCTTAGGTAGAACTATTCCTGATAACTGCATCCTTTAGTTTGCACTTTCCAGTCCTGGTTGATAGATATGTTTTTTCCCCCTAAGCCTTGTTATCAACTAGATCTTTTGAAGACATTTTTCAGTGATAGAAGCCAGCAAGAGTATTTACAGCACCAAACCCATCCAGATCCTGAGTTGCAGAATATAGTCATGCAGAGGTGTACATCACTGGTAAAAGCACGTTCTTCTTCTGGAGCTCACTGCCACAGCATTACTTTACCCCTCGCACAGTGCTGCTCTGTCTTGGCTCCAAGCCACAAAAAGGCATTTTTCTGACCACAGCTATGATGCACTGCCCTTTCTTTCTGCTTGCAACTTTTTCTTTTGGTTTTCATGCTGACTCATTCCCTGATGAAATAACATACCTGTCCGAGAGTCCACAGAGAAATATGGTTGTCCTTGGAGAATACTGTATACGACTCTCGCGCTGTTCCCATAGGTTGGGTCATCAGCATCTGTCGCTGTCACCTGGATAACAGAGGTGCCTGACAAAGAAACCATCAAGGTAAGACCTTGTGGGATAAAGAGCTGGCAGGAAAAGTACACAGTTCAAAGTAAATTGAAATGCCTAACAAGAGCTTTCCCATACTGAACTTTTTCATTTGATGCTCGTACTGCTTGTGCTTATTGTTCATACGTGTAGCTCATTAGCACTAAAGGAATTAATAGGTATTATATCACCATGCTACTATAAGAAGATCTAAAAGAGCAAATACTCTATGGACCACAGTTACAGAATTGCTGAACTAACAGTACTTTGTTATGGTTGACAGAGAGATGGTAATTATATACTGCTTGCTTCTTTTCCCCTTGTCTTGATTTTAAATGTGATTAGGATGCAGCTCAAAGAAGTTCCATAGCTCTGCTGACATAAATAATGAACTGTTGTAGCAGGCCCACAGATGCTGTAAGTTGACTGAGGGATGGAAAATCGTACACAAGCAGTGAGCATGAAGGGATGTATCTCTGAGATAATCTCTCTGTGGGACTGCAGTTTACATTGCATAGCCTAGAGATTATACACTGCTTATGTACTGAAGTGCCTTTGCAACCCACACAGAGGCAAATATATTTCTTTTTTCAATTGGTTTTCAAGGTCTGCTTCCTCTGAAGCTAGTATGGCTTGCAGGTGATGTAATTTATCAAGAACAAGGAGAAGGCGAGGCAGAACTGAAATATATTTGGGTTTTGACTCCTTAAAATGTCAGACAATGCCTTTTTGAATAAATCTAGCCTTCTATGTAATGTTTTGTGTTACAAACAAATCTGATGTTACTAGATAAGCACTTGAAGAGAAAACTGAATTTAAGCTAGCCATTACCATTAAGAAACATTATTTCTGACTGGAACTTCTGTATTTGATGCCTCTCTCTAGCTTTATGTCAGCATAACATTGAAGAATGAGAAGATGAAGCTTATCTGTAACTTCAGGACATGAAATTTATAGGGTATTATTATCTCTGCAGTGATGTCACAGAACCAAAATGCAATAAGCAAATAAAGACAACTCAAAAAGAAAGAAAAAAAAAGTCCAGAAAAATAATATTTTATGTGATTATTTGATTTCTTATATGGAAATAATTTCTCCTGACTTGTGTCAGGATATGAAGATAGGAAAGCTGCTGTTTTTCTTCTGCATTGCAATAACAGGAATGTCTTCAACATGATCCCATTCTGTAAAAGTAGAGGGCAAATAGTACCAGAATCTCAGGATTCACTGAACTTTGTTTAGTGCAGGCTTACATGAATTAGAAGGAGCTAATGATTGTTTTCGTGTATCCATGTTTTCAAGGGCTCCTGGACAGTAGTTGAGCTCTTAGTATGAACTTGATTAGGTTGCTAAGGCTGTGTTATTTTTGGGATCGTAATGGCTGTCTAATGGACATTATTATTTCTACCACCTGATGTCAGAGGAGAAAGGGCACTATGTTACTACAAATTGTCTAAACGTGGCATGCTTGAATCACGCCTTTTTTCAGCTCAGGCTTCCCTTGGCATGTTTTCTTTCAGAGGAGCTGATGCTGGTGTAAAGCCTGTAGTCTCTGCAAGCAGGCACCCCAGGATAAACTCCTCTGTCCTGCAACTCCTGTGCAAGGAGCAGAAGCTGAGGTCAAGGAGTCAGGGAATTTGTGTTTTGGTGACCATCTCAAATTTGCTTAAAAGGGAAAGAGACTCCACAAAATCTGTCTTACCCACAGGTGACATTTCTGGAACAGAGGCTACGTAAGGTCCATCCAGGAACTTGGGTTCATTGTCGTTGATGTCTTGGATTTTGATGATAAACTCTGATTCAGGTTCCATCGGCCGGCCCGTCCGCCTGTCCAGAGCCTGCGCTCTGAGGGTGTACTGTGACCTTTCTTCCCGGTCCAGCCGCTGAATGGCATGAATGTCCCCTGTCGTATCATCAATGGTGAACACAATACCAGCTCCCTCTCCTGAGAGGATGTATTTGATCGAACCATCTCCCCTGTCCATGTCAGAGTGGAGCTGTGGAAAGGAACATGATTCAATTAGACCATGAGCTGGGAAAGCAGCTGCTGAGAAACACTTAAGCACGTGATCATCTTGAGCATTCTGGTCTCACTGTTGGGACTCACAAGCTGGTTTTAATGAACTCGCTCTGCTCAAAGAGGCAAATAGTAAAGTCTGTATTGCATAGTTGCAATTAAAAACCCTCTCCTGTCTTGTTTCTGCACCCACAGCTGTGCCAAGAGAAAAGGCAGAGGCACCCAAACAGGAACAGGCTCTGTGCCTTTTTGGAATCTCACTCAACATAATAATCATCTTTTGCCTTGTTGCAATGGCCATTGAGAAGATTTGGGATAAAGTGAGGTCAGCAAAGCTGCAGACTATGCTTGTTCACATGGCTTAAAAGGAGTCAAATACTACTAGGGGTAGCATAATGTTGGGGAAAAAAAGGCAAATCTGTTTGGGATCAAGGGGAAAGCAGAATGGGAGAGTTATGTAGTAGGTGTTACGATTCAGAAATATTTAAATTTTTTTTCCATTAAATTTTAGTAATAAAATTAGTCTGGATCCCTACATTTTCAGGAAGGAATATTGTCAAACAGTAGGTAAGGAAAGCAGCAAGAAACAGTTGCTTATGCCCATGGCAGGCTATAGAAATGAGAACCATCCCAGATTTCCTAGGAAATTAGCAAACAGATTTATTGCATGACTGCTAATTAGCTCTGAGCAGCCACAGATAGCTGCGAATGCAACAGAACAGAGCAAGAGTAAACACAGTTTACTTAATTATAATCTAAAACAGGGAAACACATCATTCAGGGGATGACATTCTGTTAAACACCTGGTTCCCATGAAATACTGGAATGACTATCAAAAGCAATCAAATTGCTTAATTTCACTCATGCTATGAAAATCCACAATGGTATGCTCATACTTCCATGCTTTTGAGGAATAAAGACCAATGCCCAGTGGCAGCAATCCTTCAGAACCGAAAGACATGAAAGCAATAGACTTGAGGTGCAATAATCAAAATGGTTCAGATGTGAATACTGTTTTCCAGTGTTATTATCATTGTGGGAGATGAACAAAGGATAAAAAATACTTAAAAAAAAAGTAGTGAAAGTGGGCTGGATTCAATTAAGCACATTTTAAAATGCATACATGAACAAACCATCTCAGAAATACGGTCAGAAGTAGGTGTGTTTAATGCTTTGATAAGCTAAAAGGTCAGTCTTGGAGGATGGGGCCAAACTTAGGTAAATATTTGTACTGGAGAGAAAAATCTTAGAATAATAAACTGAATATATGAACACAGGATTTGAAGAAAGAATCCAAACAGAAATGGATAATTTCTGTCAAAAAGTAGAAGTCACACTTTGTACAATTGATTACAGACTATTCTCTCAATAAAGAAAGAAGAAATCTAATCTCTGAGCTGTTTAAAAACATAAAAAACATATACAATAACTTATTACATAGGAAAAGGTTTAATAGGAATGTGGACAGAATGACTTATCTGACCACAGAATTTCTAGGGCCAGTGAAGCAGGTCCTCAGCTGTTTTAGGACACACAATCCTGTTGACTGGGGAGTGGAAAGACCTTCTCCCCCAGTGAAGGGTCTGGTCAGGAGATGCTCATTCTTTGAAGGGTGTCCCCCTTACCTGCCTCTCAGGTAGGTCACATGACCTATGCAAAACTTGGACCCACTTCTGATTTTAGGGCAAAGAGTGCTTTAAACTGAAGTGGGATCCTGTGGTTTTCCATGGCATATCCCAGCCTGCAGACAGGTCTGTATGGAGGTGGCCCATGGACTCCAAGTGACTGCTAGGCAGCGAGTGTTAAGGGCAGCAGCACTTCAGTGTGGCTGCAGGAGCTAAAGGTGCAGGTTGTGACAATGGCTGTGTCAGGCCACTTCCTCCTCCTCTGCTTCCATCCCTGCAGTGGCTACTGCATCTGAGAAACAGCAGTATTTTGGCAAAAAGCTGGCTGCTCTCAGGTGAGGTATTAACTGAACAGTGGAAGAACAAGCCCAGAAAAATTTGGCAGTGGTAAACAGTCAAATTTAGATGGCTGTCATGTGTATTAATTCACATGCAGGCACCAGGACTGCAAACTGGCATATCTTCAGGAAACACCATCTTGTGATTAATTTAAAAAAAGACAGTGGTTGTCATTACTTATCCTAAACACCCATAACTCAGAGATTATCACTGTAGGAGCTAGTAAACAGGATTCTTCCAGAAGGAGGACACTATTATAGCTTTTCAAATTGATTCAGAACCACTAAGCTACATCTTGGGCATTTGTTTTAGTGCATTAGTGCACCAGTGAAAGAATGCAGCAGCTGAGACAGATACACATGTTAGACCTGATTGGGGAATTAGAGCTAGGCCTGATGGAAGAAAATGTGTTTTGGAACACCAACAAGTCCTCATTAAATAAGGAAAAGAAAAAAAAAAAAAAGGAGAAAGAGGAAGTCAAAGTCAAATTCAAAGTCAAAAGGCAAAAATTAAAAATAAAAGAGAAAAATGAAAAAGAAATGAAAAACAAGAAAAAAAATTTAAAAAAAAGGGAAAAGGAACAGGAAAAGAAAATGAAGAAGAAGAAGAAGGAGAAAAAGAAGAAGGAAAAGAGAAAGAAAAAAAGAAGCATTTTTTTTTTAAATAGCAGTAGGCGTTCAGGAATTTTCAGAATACTTAGAAGCAAAAAATGAATCAAACTCATGGGTTAAATTACACCTTCTCTCCAAAGCCCTATTTGGAACAAATGCAGTTGTGAAGGAAGCAAGCAAGGAATGAACATGGCATGCTATTAAGAATTTGGGAGTACAAGAGGATCTCTGTCTAACTGTGATTTGTTAGAAACATTGGGTCTCAACCAAGGCTAGGCAGTAAGAAATACTAGCAGCACTTTTGCAGCTTCTTGTATAACCTGCTCTTTCTAGACAAAGCAAAAAAAGAGTATAAAAGACATAACACTGCCAGACTGCATAAATCTGAAAGAATTTGGTGTCTGAAGGGGCCGAAGCTCACACCAAACCTAATATCAGGATGCTGTTTGGAGTATAAAAGTCACTGTGTTGGGAATGTGATCTAGTTTTAAGTTGGCTCTGTCTTATGGGTGGTACAATAAATTGTGCTGCCATGTGGTTGATACAGAGTAGGAGGAATAAATTTGTACTTTCTCCTCTGTATTAAAGAATGGATTATTGGAGGAATAAAGCTGATAAGTCCTGAGAAATTTTTAACTGTGTCAACCCGCATTGCTTCTTTTGATGAGAACAGTACAAAAAATTAAGGATGTTACATCTGCATTGGAATGACACATTTCCTGACAAAGGGCAGGTGGAAGAGAGTAGGGCTGCAGTCAGCAGCTCAGGGGAGAACCCACACAGCTCTGCTAACCAGTCTGTGACTGCATCCTTGATGTGTTTCTCCCTTCTCTCCTTCCACGGAGGTAGCACCTGCAGGGGATTTTTGTAAGGATGCATGAGTGAGTGTGGTTGATGTAAATTGATAGTCTGTGGAGAGGTTACATTTTATTCATTTATTCAGCTGCTGTGATTCAAATGCTTCTTTGAAACAGGGTTAGGGAGACTCCAACATGGCAAAATGGTGAAGTGTGTCCCCAGTTCAATTACTGACACAGTGTAGGCTGCTCATTGAATGTGGAAAATACCTGCTGTAGCAAATGAAGGGGCTTTGGTTTCCCTGGTTCATCCTATTAGCCAATAATGGCCACCTCTAGGAAAACTGAAGCCTTGTATTTATCTGTAACAGGACCAGGAACCCTCTGAAGCTGAAGTATTTTAAATCACTATCATAGCACTGGAGAAAAGCAAAAATTGTACTGACTTCACATCAGGAGTTTCTTTTATTTTCCTGTCCAGAACATACTTTGCACCTTGCCTTAACAGCTGTCCAGGAAACTTCAAAGAATCACAGCAGCTTTGGAAATCGCATTAGGCAAACCTGGACCTATGGTTCAACTCAAGGTGTTTTTTTGGTTGCTCCAGTCGTACAGAACCAGCCAGAACCAGGTGTACAACCGGCTCTGTGCTGTGCATTCTTTCTCCTTCTGACAGGGGTTTGGAGGGAGCAGATGGATAAAAGCAAGGCCTGGCTATGAGGATGTTTCAGGATGTTGTGGGTGGTATCAGTTAGAAGAGGCCTGGTATGGGACCCAGGGCTGTTTTGGAGGGCTGGTGTGAGCAGCCAGCAGCAGACTGAAAGCCCTGTTGCACCTGTTCCACCCCACTCTTTGCAAGCCTTTACAGAGCTATTTTTGAGTCAGCCTGGGGTGACTCGGGCTGAAAAATTTCTGGCCTGCCAGAACAATTAATTCACCCCACAGTCTATTCCCTGCTGACCCCTTTCCTAAGGATCCCTAAGACTCAGGCAGGCACGAATGCAGGCGGGCGATGAGTTGTGGGAGGCTGCAGCCCCTTGGGAGCGGCTGTGCCTCCGGCTGGGTGAGGCGAGGGGAAGCCTTTGCCTCACAGGGCCTCGCCGCCCTCACCCCAGCGCTCGGCTGGCGGCCCCGCACCCGGGTCGGGCACGGATGGAACGTGTGAGCCCCAGAGGCCCTTTTGGCAGCAGGGCTCCCCGGAGCCGGGACCACACGGAGCACTGCCGAGAGAGGAGACCTTCCGAGGTGTGCAGCCGAGTCAGCCCAGCCGTGCTGGGACTAATTGGCCCTGTTAACCGTGGGAGCTAATTAGCCGCGTGCACGCCGGTGCGAGCGCAGCCAGCGCCCAGGCAGCCCTGGAGAAGCTCCCTGACGGCGGCCGGGCCTCAGAGCGGCGGGCAGAGGCCATGAGGAGCCGTCTTGGTGTCCTTCCCTTGGGCGAAGCTGAGCGGCAGCGAGCTCAGGAGTGCTGCTGAATGTGTGTGCCAAGTGCGTGTGCTCCTAATGGCACCACCAGGTCTAAAAGATGAGCAGCTTTCTCCCCATGCTTGCTAGACCTAAGATTCGGCTCACAAGTGGAAGCCTGAAATCACTTCAGATGTAACTGAGAGTGTGAAATAATAAGTCTGGCCCTTGTTCCGAAGGCGGGAGTTGCCTGAAAACAAATATTAATTTCTTTAATCAATAGAGATACCAGGGGCTGAAAAGCTAGGTGCACAGATGAATGAAGACTAATGAGGTCTCATCTGCAGGCAATCACTAGTAATGCCATTGCTGTGGGAGGAAGGAGGGCACATCTTGCTGTCAGTCATGCAGGCATAAATCAGGAGGAGGTCTTCTGAAGCCCGTGGATTCATTTTGATTTATACTGGTGTGACTGAGAGCACAGTTTAGCTCTATGGGGATACTATGAATGATAAATATGAGTCCAAACTGGGTCTCTGGATATGTAATTTTTTTTTCCCCTGCAGATGGATCGCTTGGAAGGAAAAATTGAGCCTATATCATATTAAAAAAAAGCAATGAAATGTGAAGGAATTATTTTCTGACATCTTTTCTAAGTTATTTTTCATATATACCTATGTGTAGTTTCCACTTGTCATAACTGTATCTGATATTCTAGGCATGTAAAATCTCAATTGTATTGTTCAAACACTTAAGCACATTAACTTTCTCCACATTTTTGTCCAGATTTTTCACCTTGGTGTAGAATAGAAGCAAACTTGGTGCTGACGTTAAAACTTTGAATAACAAGGTCAATACAGGGTCAGCGATTCAGGGTCTTTAAAAACAGTAAAGGAGAATGGTTATAGTGAGACAGGTTGTGACAGCAGTCGTCACTGGTCTGATTTCCAACAGCTTCTTCAAGGAGACACAGAATAGTAAATGCAAAATATAGCCAAGTATAGGTATAGGATGAGCTCAGGAATACATTTTACACATATCTGTACTGATGGGTAGGTTCTTGGGGTATAAGAGATCCAAAAGTAGGACCCTTCATAATTGGATTTAATGGGGTGTCCATCCACCCTTCTAGATCTGGAGCAACTTCTTTGTAGTACACAAAATTAAGTTGCAGTCAAGATATGGTAAGCCGGAAGATAACTCTGACCCTGAAGATTTGCAGAAAACAAAAACTGAAATGTCAGTTTTCAAGGGAAACTGGCTATTTAATTTGATTTTGAATTACAGATTCTAGCTGACTTGATCATGGACAGAAGCATGATCACAAACTCTTCCTTTCTTTCCTAATCCTTAGATGTCAATATAGCCTTGCTTTGCCTTGACATTGGAGGAGTCCCTGGAAAGATTGCTGCAGATTTTCTAACACTACCTCAAATTGCAGATGATGATTGATGCAGCAGATCTCTTTGAAATAAGCAAATGTATTGACAGCCCCTTGAAATAGAAATTCTTCCCAAACAAAGGTGACATGGGGCGAAAGCTCTTGGGAGCAGAAGTGAAATTAATGCGGATGAAGTCACTGCCAGAAAGAAGGCAAAGGCACTTGAGGGAACATCCCATGTTTCACCACAATCTGCAGATACACAGGATTGTATCCTGGATGGATGCTCTTAAAGACATTCTCCCGCTATGTGTCTTACCTTCCCAACGTAGAGAGGGTCAGTTCCTGTGTATTCCTCCAGAACAAAAAACTGGTTCCACACCCAGCTCCTCTTCATACGCTGGTGCAGCTTGTCTGACAGGTTGTCTTCTTGCCCTTCAGGGAGGGGCCTGGCACTTCCTGACAGAACAGTTGTAGTAAGGTCCATCAGTCCCCAAAAATACAAGGAGACACCAAGTCCAAACAAGTTCTTTGCATTGCTCATTCTACCTGAAGTCCACATCCGTATACTGGGACTGACTTAAAAGTCCAAATACAGTAACTTGGGTCCCTTGAGAAAAAAAGTAGGTCTTCTGTGTAGTCCTTTGAGATGTCCAGGAGAGATCCTGGTTCTCAGAAATGCAGTATCCTGTAAAGTTAAAGAAAATTCGTTAGAGGATGCCTTTTTCCTCAAGCTAAATGAGTTTTCTCAATAGGCAAATATGCTATGGAGTATTTAATCTTCTATATAAAAATGTAAGATTAGGATGCACTCCTTTTGAAAACAGAAATACTATTACCATATAAGCTGCAGACCTGGAGCCTTAGGTACAAGTAACATCAGGGTTTAGTCAATAAATACGAGTTCTCTGCTTTGCTAATTTAGCTGTAGGGTTTCTTTATGATATTGATTGGCATGAGTTAAGTGCATGCTCTTTAGAAATATTTATGGTCAGAAGTCCTTAGAGAATATTTAAAACCAGTTCATTCTGGAAAATTATGATAGCTGAAGAACAATATTTGGCAACCATCTTTCTGTTTGGAAACTATGCCACTGTCATTACACACACGTCCATGCACACATGTCTACATAAATACAGATATTATTGCTGTATTGCAAACTTTGAGTATAATTTCTGGAAACTCCAAGTTATTTCTGGTTTTAATTATTCTTTCAGCCTCTCTGTTGCCTGAATTCAGGTTTCATACTCTGTTGCCTCCTCTCTGTGGAGCTGATTGCTGCTACAAATGCAACATTTCTAGAATTTGAATGGTCAGTTAATAATTTTATAACCCACAAAATGTTTCATAGTGCTGATGGCCACATACTGTGTGTCCAAGCAAGTCACGCTAACACATTTTTTTCTTTCATAATCCTTAAAGACCTGTTTAGGCAAAAGAATGCTGACTGTATCAGAGGACAGTTTCTTATCAGTCTGGGTTTTTTTTCTTGTCATGAAGTCAGTTTAGCTAGGTGACTTCACTCCAGGCTATGGATTATAACAAACCTTTCCTTCATCATTTTGCTGAACTTAATGATCTAGTGCTACATGCAAGTTACTCTGTCAAAACACTCCATACATCCTCTGTTGGTCCAGTATTTTTGCTGTTCCTTTAAAGGACACTTATTTTTTCATGACAGACTAATTAGGAAAGGCATGTGGAGCTCTGAGTCTTAAGCCAGAAGTTCACACTTCCTTTTACTGCTGTTCTACACTTAGGTGTTTAGGCTCAATTAATTGTTTTATCCTGTGGAAATAAATGTAGCAGGAGATGTCTGTCAAATATTTTCAACTGAAATCCTTGAAAGATTTCAAAATAATAAAAAGTATTTTAGACAGTTGCATGACTTTAAAGTAAAGCCTGAGACAATGCAATGTTTTTAACAGAGTAGAAGATTATGGTTATGAATTCCCCAGTATAAAGGCTGGTACAACTGGAGAACTGGGTACACTTAGAAATCTACTGAAACAGAAATTTAAAAAATAATCCAAAAGTTGTCTGAAATCTGAAGATGGCAGTGTAAGTCTGGAAGTGATGTCCACAGGGGGAGCAGAGACAAAATGGCCATCTAAGACTAAATTTACACAAAATAATGTTTCCAAGTATAAAGCCCAGAAGAAGTACAATCACATGGTGCTGCTAGTCTATACAGTAGTGAAGTGTTGCAAAGTAATGGGTCCTTTACCTTGAAAACGTTTGCAACCTAAGCCTGAATAGATACAACAAAGTCAAAACTGTAAGCACAGAACATGGTAAAATTCTTCTAAGCAGGGCAATGTCCAGAACTGCTGGTTGTTTAGACACTGACTACGTAATATGTTAGTGTTTATTGTCTGCAAAGCTGAAGAATGGGGCTTTACCTAAGCTGTACAAACCCAGAAGGACCACAGCAATCCGTGTGTCTGTCACTTCATGAAGAAGTTGGCAGCTGTTTGTGAGAGGCAGGAATGTGGCTCACAGTCCCTGCTGGATGCCCACAGCCAAAGGAGTCCAAGAACTATGTGCTCAGGGCTTGCCTCTCTGTGTCCTGTGAGGCCTCCAAACCTCCAATACACCTCTAAACTGGGGAAAGAAGGCTGAAGCCCTCCACACATAATGTACACCCACCATGCTCTTGGCATGTTCTAAAGAACAAGTTATTCTCAGCAAAGTCAGGGGGACATTATTTACAACCCATGTTTTGCTGGTGAGTAAATGTGGGAAAGAGATTCACACCACCCCCCAATGTAATTTGAGGGAATACTCCACTGCCTCTGCCCTTCAATGGGAAGAGAAATTGGAGGCAGGCTATGATCCAGCAACTAACCTGGAGTTTTTGCTTTAAGAAATTCCATCTACTGCACAGATCAGTTACATTTTTGTTTATGTGGCAAAGAGGTGCTACAACATGATGGACCAATTCCTGTGGCAATCAGAATTGTGTTTGTAGGTGAATTCTCAAACCACCAGTTCAAATCTAATGGTGTCAGATGTCTCCTGCAATTAAGTTTAGCCATCAAGGATTGACAGTGCTTAGACAAGGTATCAAGATATTGTTAAATGAACTTGCAGAGTTACCAGTATACCTGTAATGAGGCAACAGCAAAAGAAATCTGATCATCAGGATGCTTTTCATCCACATGTGTCTCAGACTCCAACAATATGCATTAAATTATCAAGAAGCAAGATAAATAAAAGCAGTGAAAAAAGGGTCAAGAGGAGTGATGTAAATGCTTCAGGCTCTCTGTGAGAACAGCTTTTGTCATCTGAATGTGCAGTTCCTTGAGGAACCTTTTTTGAAAACAGTGTACAACTCAGTGGTCCCTGGCAGCAATATCCCTAAGAACATTTCTTATTCCAAATGCAATCTTATTCTGGGGTATGGCAACTGTCAGGAAACTTGCCATTAAATAATGTAAATTCTCATAAAAGGATGTTGCTTCCTTGAGTACCAGTAGTTTCCCCATTTAATGCCAGCCCATGGTGACATGGTCATATATTTTTGTATAAATGGAAGAAAGCAGTAGTATTGAAGTGGAACAGACTATTTTTTTTCCTTTGCTAATAGCAGAGTTTCTGGTTTCTCATGCCTTTCCAAAACTATGAACAAGCGGGCACAAACCCATTGCATTTTGTCCCTTGCCTAAGGGCAAATTGATACCATTAATAACAATGTTTAGTCCACAATGGCTCCTCAGTGAGACTGAAGGAGAATGACATTTTCTTTCTGTCCCAGGTCCTCAGCTGAGTGGGTTAAGTTAGTTAAGTTAGTTTTAGTGTTAAAGGGTTAAAGACCTCTGTTAACTCTTGGGCTGAGATGCTGCTGATCTGCCTGGGTCTCTTTTCCTGCAGTGTCACCAACCCCAGGTGTGTACTCTTGGCTTCTGCATCTGCAAGGCCTGCAGGTCAAGGAACACATTTCTCAGCAGCATAAAAAGGCACTCACACTTAGGGTTTGAACTGTATGGTAGCACAAGTGGTGGCTGAGCTACAGTTAAGGCCATGGGTGACTGAGTCTTTCGGA
This sequence comes from Pseudopodoces humilis, assembly GCF_049639895.1. NCBI lineage: Eukaryota > Metazoa > Chordata > Aves > Passeriformes > Paridae > Pseudopodoces > Pseudopodoces humilis. The sequence goes on along the minus strand of NC_142200.1, from coordinate 82,374,980 downwards.
GGACTCATGCAGATGGCTTTTTCACCAGATGAGTGTGATGAGTGAGTACAGGGTCACTTCAGCTGTAGACACAACACTTGATTAGGATAAGAGCCGATGCTTGGGGCGTATTAGCTTGGTGGGATCACTAGACTTACATGATCCACAGTGGTTTTTGCCAGAGATGGATGGCTCAGGTTTGGAGGCAGAATCTGTTCCTTGCAGGGAATCAGGGGGACCCATCATACAGGAAGGGTTACTTGGCATTACTGAGTGAGGCAGAACTGAACTTTTAATGTTCCCTTAATGCAAATTGTTTCTTGGAGCCCTTCAAAATGCATTCTTAAGGAAATCTGCAAGGATGGAATTGATGAGCCTTTGCTTGCCATTTGAAATATATTACAAAAACACATTTCGTGACTCAGCATGGGGATGTGCAAAGAATTTGAAGGCAGTAAAGAGAGGAAAATCTTGTTTTCCTTGCTGAGACACAAAAATTGAGCCCAGGAACACTACATGACCAAAATCTGTGAGATTTCTGCAGAGGGTGATTTATTTTTTTAAAAATAACTTAAATGTTTCATTTTGTTTCTCACAGTTGTCTACTCCATTGTAAAACATTTAGGTGTATCTGTGCAGTTTATGTCCCTGACCCAAAGTGAATGCCTTTCCTGCCCCTGCTTTTGTGATAAATATTTGATTATCAGCTCGGTTGTTTAGGTTACTTTCTCTGTTCTTGACTTGCAAACATTGCTGAAAATCCTTTTTCTTGTCAGTCAGCAGTTACGACTTTTGGCTTCATAAAGACCCATGAAGATCTGATTGATCTTCGTGCTACTTGTGGTCTATACACGGTACAAAGGAACTACTTAATTGTTCTACACAAAAAAAGCCTGCCAATGAAAATATTTATTTCTCTTTTAGCCCATATTGCAAATTAAAGTAGGCATTTTCCAAGTGTGAACTACTCTTCATGCTCTAATTCTACAGACATTCACCCCCCACCCCCATATTTGTTCTGTAATTAAGTTGTTCTTAATTGAATAGCTAATTCTGGGCAAAGATGAAAAGGAAAATGAAATAACTGCCAGAACCAACTTCTGGCATTTCTTGCAAGTGACCCATTTATCTTATTAGTTCTGAAGAGAGCAGCACTTCCAACGAAAGGATAAAAACATTAATAGTTTGGATGACCATGTGGGCACCCAGAGAGTTCCACTGGGATTGAAATGTATTGTGCTCAATACATATTTACATAAATGCCAAGGATTTTATAGCCAAAAAGCTCAGACTTGAAAAGCTTTACTGACATGCTTACTGTACTCATCACAATGAGCAAATGGTCTCCCAGAAAATCAGTGGACTATTTGCATTCATAAAATTAATTACTTGCTTATATCTTTTATGCCTGGTCCTTGCAATGCATTTTGCTGTGTGGACTGAGCACTCTTGTAGACTGTTACAGACCTTAGTGGAACACATGCAGGCACATTGCTTGAGCAGAAGAAATTAATTTTGAGGGGATTTATTACACCGAGAAAGTGGGGAAGAGAAGCAACCAGTTTTAAACTCCCCCTTCCGTTTTCACTGTACATGGATACACAAATACATGTGACACTTCTTAAGTAAATGTTTCAAATATGTCACATATCTTAGCAGCACATACACTGCACTAACAATATGCTAAAGAAAATTATTTCTATGTTTAATGACACATTTAAAGATTTTCACCCCAGTATTTTGCAAAAGAAATGAAACAAATTGGTAATGACCACAGTAAGAAGAAATTAAATTTGACTGAAAAGAATTCTTCAAATGACCTGTTTACTTTGTTCCTTGAATTTCTAAATTTTGATATTTTAAACCAAGGTGGAGGTGGGAGTACTGTGCAGTTTTTTACCCACCATGAAATGGATTATTCCTTTATGTTTTCACACATTAGTTCCTAGGGCTCCTGTACTCTCATTTGCTTGCAGCTTTGACATAAGACACATTTGCAATAAACCCACAGGAGTACCAGTAAGTAAGCATCTGTAGGCTGTATTCTGCACCAGACACACCACCACAGTGGGTGTTAAAACCACCTGCCAGGGATGGAGGCTCTGCTGATCCAGGACCTAAAATTTCTTAAGAAATTAATGCCATGCTTGTTTCCTTTTCAGCCCTAGTGAGGTTATATCTTGGAGTGCTGTTTCCAGTTCTGGGCTCCTCAGTACAAGAGAGATATGGAACTCCTGAAGCAAGTCCAGTGGAGGGCACTTAAGATGACCAGAGGACTGGAGCATGTCTCTTACGAGGAAAGGCTGAGTGAGCTGGGCCTGCTCAGTCTCAAGAAGGACTGAGAGGGGACCTCATCAATGTCTTTAAGTACCTATAAGGGACTGTTCCAAGAGAATGGATCCAGGTTCTGCTCAGTGGTGCTGTGCAACATGACAGGAGGCAATGGGCAGAAACCGATGCACAGAAGGAGTGTCTTTACTGTGCAGATGACTGAGCACTAGAACAGATTTCCCAGAGAAGTTGTGGAGTCTCCCTCATTAGAGATATGCAAGAAATGCCTGGTCGCTATCTTCTGCCATGTGCTCTAGGATGACACTGCTGAAGCAGTGAGACTGGACCAGATGACCCCCTGTGATTCCTTCCAACCTGACCCATTCAATGATTCTGTGATTCTATGATTTTATAAATCCTAATGCTTGCAGTACCTAAGTTAGTTATCTCTAAACAGGCTGCATAATTATAGTCCCAAATATTTATTTTTTATTACTTTTCTTGAAAACAGATTTGGCCTTAACATGTATTTTTATTTTTATTTTTACTTCACTTTATTAAGATCTTCATAAGTACAATGAAACTTGACAATATACCATATGGTGCATAAACATTAACTCAAAATACAATCCATTGTCATAAAATTACGTCTACAGATTAGTCAACAATCTCTCCTGGGACACATCAGTGAACTCATTTTGCTCAAGATCTGAAGTCCTTCAAAGCTTTGGAGAGTCTGCAGAGTGAAAAATCCCACAGAACGACAGAGGGAGTCCCATCGTATAAATCCCAGCCCTATGGTTATAGATGCATAAAAAGATCAAAAAGAATGAAAGACATACACAATCACAAAGTAAACATTTCCAAATAGAATTATGCTGATAACTTGCATCAAGGGAAGATCTGATCCCCAGCTTTTACTCAGTGTGAGGCACTGTAAATACTACTGCAATGAGCAGTACAGAAGTACAGGACGACTTCTAAAGCTCCATGCATGTCTAACTAACTCTGCTGAAGTCAACTTCAACAGGAACTGAAGTTCAACAGGAACTAAGTGTAGCATTGCAAATACACAGCAAAATTCAAATAAATTTCAGATAAAACAACCCCTCTTTAATCAAGGATGTGCAAAGATACACAAAACCTATGAAAATCATACTAATTATGCTTTCATTATTAAGCAAAAATTCATTTTAATTTTCACATCCTGACTACTTTTGCCATGCTGTCAAAACCACTGTACAAATAACTCTAAATTGTGAATTGATGTTCATATAAAGTAGCACATATGATGATTTAAAAAAAAACAAACAAAAAACCTTTCCTCTCCCCAAAGTGTGACCTTTCTTTGCAGCTGTACCAGGAGCCTTTACTCAGACTTGTCTCAAGACCTCTGAGCAATACAGGCATCTGCCATTCCCCTGCTATGGGATAAAACCTGTTCTTGTTGTACACCTGGACTACATTTTGAACCTGAAGTGTCCCTGCCGGTGCTGCATGGTGGCTACGGTAGCAGATCATGTTCTTTAGCTACAAAACATTTCATTTTGTGTATGCTAGTCCCCACAATATGACATATTTCCATGTAGCAGTGAAAAATGCTTTCTTTCTTATCCCACAGCTACTGCACAGTTGATGAGGCTCTCTGATAACCCCAAATGCCCAAGGCAGAAAAGGTGTTATCTCCCATCTGGTGACAGATATGAGAAGTATCTGTCTGCCTGCACCAGGTAGAGGTAATATTTTGGTAATATTTCTTCCCATGCATGAAGATCAAAACCAATGATTGGCAAGGGCCTATGTGCTGTTGCTGGTGAAGACAACTTCCTAATTTCATTATGACTGTGTTCCTTGTTAATTTGGCATTTCATACAGCATTTTGTCATATTAGAAATGGATCCAAACCAACCCATTTGCAAAAGCAGCTGTTGAAGATGAAGAAGTGAATGGGCAATATATTTTTCTAATCCATCTTGCCATCTCTCATAATTACTGCATGCATCCACTGGCACTTATTGGACAGTGGGCTTTTCTGTTGTTGTTTTTGGTTTGTCTGTTTGTAGGCTTTGTTGTTGTTGCTTGTTTTTTTAAATTGTTTCTTTTCATAGGGAAAGAGTATTCTTTAACTTAGAAAATAGATGTAGGGCTCGAAAGGTGAAAATCTTTCTTTGAATTCATATTTCTTGACTCTGACATTGTTCAGCAGTACAACACTGGCACCTGCACCTCACCGATCTCATTGATTGCCTTGTCTGAGCATGAGAACATAGGCTACTAACCAACAAGATGAACATTTTCAAGTCATCTCCAAGCTACAGTATATGAAACCAAACCAGCAAAAGAAACAGAAGTCTTCAGCCTCCTTCTGTGTCTGAAATACTAGAGTCTACCTTGTTTTTATCACCTAGCTTCAAAGTGTTTCCAGAAATACAGAGTATTTCTATGAGTGCTTAGCCTTCACAGGACACTTTCAAGCTGAAAGAATAAAGTAAGAAGCAATAAATATGTGCTGACCTCATTTGTCGCAGTTCTAAGACAGCAAGCAAAAGGTCCATAAAGCCTGAAAAACAACCTCACATGCTTTGCATGCCAGCCTCTAGGTTTTAGTCTTCAAACTCAACTGTTGGAGTTTCCACGAGGAGTGTAACATATTATCTAACTGTCCTCTATAAATGTGACATATTCTAACAGCACCTACCCCTCACAAAAAAGTACGTATTATCTATTTTCCGTGCTCTTCATAAGCCTGTTGGAACATGTTTCCAGCTTTCCCAGTGCCTCCCATTTCATAAGATGAGTATCCTAAATGAAGTAGTTCCTGTCTGGATTGCTTAATGGCTAAGCAGAACAAGCATTTACTAGAATATAAAAGAATGTTTGTCTTGCTGGCAAACTCTTTGCTTGTCAGTTTGTTACAGGTGAATCATTCAGAGAAGAATCCAAAACCCTGTGCTCCATCTGTCTTAGTATTCAATTTGTAATGGTGATGTAATAGAAGCTTTTGTAAGAGCTGAGGTATTCTTGGCCAAAATTCCCATCCTTCCATTATCTGCTGTGAGCCATCTGGTTGCTGTCCTTCAGAGGGGAGAATCTTCTGCAGCTGTTTTGAGTCTGATTTCCCAAAGAAATGAGCTTATGCAGTGATATAATTGCACTGATATTCTTTTAGCACTGTGAAAACAGAGATCCCAAAGATTACTGTATTTCATAGAATCATAGAATCATTAATGTTGGAAAAGACCTCTAAGATCATTGAGTCCAACTGTTTGCCCAGCATTTCTACCTGCTCCTTGTGGATTAGAAAGTTTATTTGAGAAGGGATAACCAGGTTAATGTCCCACTGAGGAAATTATGGACAATTACACAATGTCTTTGACTAAGGGATCATCATCCTTGCAGTTCTGGAATAGTAACTGAGGTATTTTAGCTGTTATGACAAGGCAGCTGTAAGGAGCTGAAATTATTGTGTATGAAGGAAGAGATATGAGGGAAAGACATAACCATAATAAACTAGGCTTTGTAGCTCTACTCGTCTTCACTTGTTTGTTAAAAGTCTTAGAGAAAAATTTTATTCACATATAAATTCTAGGGGCTTCCCCAGTGCTTTAAAGCCTTTTCCGCAATCCAATAGAGCACATCAGTGCAAACTTTTGAGTATGGGCCTGAAAGTAAGGCTTCCATTCACTGTTACTGGTGGTCACTAAAAGGTCATTTGGAGCCTCTTTAATATTTAGGGACACCTCCTCTTTGGGCAGGGAGACAGCAGTGGTGTACGAAGAACTAATGACCCTGAACACAGCACATGAACACAGAGAAACCCTACAAGCAGCAACTGCAAAGTCATCAAGGCCCATTTCGCCCACAGTTAGTAGGCACTTCATGTAACCTCTCAAATAATTAGAAGATACTTTATTAGATGTGTATGTGTACTTCATCAAAAAGATTCTTCTTGCATACCTTCTTAATGTATTTTTTCTCACTTACAGATCTACATTTTTATCAGCAAGTTCTGCATCTCAATCTTTTGAGATACCAGGATGGACTTGTCAAACTAGGTCTCTGCCCTAGTGAGATTTTTGCCTTTGGAAATTGCCAGTAGCTGGTGCTTCCAAATAGTTAAACTCCCTCTTTGCATGCTTTGGAAGAGATAGTTCAGAAATGAAAGAAATTCTGACAAAAGAAACTTATCAGAATAGCTGTGACTAATAGCAGCAAAGAGGATTACACCAGGAAGCTAGAAAGATGGTACATTCCAAGTGGAAATGGAGTGGTCTTTTAATCTGTCACAAGTGAAATCCTAATGAGACAACATATAAGAAAAGGAGAAGTGGTATTTTTCTTAGATATCGAACTACAGATTTCTGGGGAAATGTATGAGATGTGAAAGACATGCATGCATATGTAAATAATTTGCCTGAAAGATGGTTACATAAGGAAATTTTGCTTCAAGGTAAAGCTGAAAGCTCCAGCCTTGATGTAATTTGCTTCTTCCTCCTTGTTGGAGAAGTCTGATTAATTATTTTGTATTTGAAGTTTCAATGAGGGGAAGAAGAAGTGGAAAATAACAATGGGAATAAGCACCAGTGCTCAATGTTGAGGTCAATAATGTGATGCTGCTTGATACATAATCTTTAGTTAACCATAAAAAATAAGACTGTACTGTTGTGAGATGATGGAAATGGTGAGAACAATTCCTTGCTGACCCTTGTAATCAGTTTATGCACTGAAGCGTGAGTTTTGATTTCTTCCTTTTGACTGAAGAATCATTTTTTCTCTTTAAAAAAATGTAGCAGTAGAAAGACTACCTTCAGTTTCTCCCACATTTTCATCTTTTTTCTGAAGCTTTTCAGCTTCTCTTTTAAATTTGGGGGAAGCATGAAGAAATAGATCCATTTTTACTTCATCAGCTTTCTTAGCCAAAAGCCAGGTACAGTGCCCAGTGAAAATTGATGGGATATTATATATTAAGTTCTGTCTTCTCTCAAGTCATATAACCTACATTTTTGAAATCTCTTGCAAAATTAATCAGTCCACACTGAATTTTCCCTCAGGTACTTCAGAAACCAGCTAAAGCAATAGACAAAATTAGTGAATACCTTCATGTGATTACAGAAGATAAGTGAGTTCCTAGAGGACTGGCAGAGAAAAACTATTGTACGTATATTTAAGGAGAAGGGAGCAGTGGGGAAGAGGTACCACTGAATTACATAGCCTTCATTATAACTTTAATATGTGGAAAGTTACTGGAACCAACAACCAAGTTTTCAGCATCTAGAGGATAATAAGGTGCTAGGGAATAGCAAACATGTATTTGTGAGGAACAAGTTGACAACAAAACCAGCCTGATTTTTCTCTCTGGTTGGGATAACTGACCTAGTCTATGTGAAGTGAGAGAAATGCACTGCATCTTGACTCAAGTGAAATGACAGTGACAGACTGGAAAACAACCTGAAGAACCACTGTCAGCAGCTCAATGTTAAACTTGGCGTCAGCATCGAGTGGTCCTGCAGGATTTTGCATCATGACCAGAACACTGAATGGTAATGCTAACAGTTACAAAATGTGAGAAGGACATCAGGCTGAGAGATTTTGTAAGCACTTGGAAAAGACGGGGGGTAGAATTCAAAATGATCTTGGTAAACTGGAGAAATGTTTGAAATCAATACCAGAAAATTCAGTAAGGACAAGTGAAAAACACAAGTCTTGAAACAGCAAAATCAACTGCCCAGGCATGGAGAGGTGAATAGCAGCCTATGAATCAGCATTGTAGGAAAGGAGATGACCACAAAATGAATAGGAGCCAACACTATTGCATGGCTCGTTCCAAAGGAGGAAAATGCTACTCTGGGCCCTGTCCACAGGATGCTGGGCAAGCTGCTTGTGTCGTGTCTGTAAAGCATTTTTACTGGCAACCTCAGCATAAAAAGGCAGCACCTCACAGCTGAAAAGGAAACATGGACAGACTCTCAACCTGCTGCCAGGAAAACAGCAAGAAGTTTTAGCAGACGTCTGGAAAAAGAGGACTTGTGAAAAGGTTAAAAGTTTGTATTTTCTGAGTCTGGAAAACCAAGATTTGGGTGAGGTCATAAAAACATACTTAAAAAAAAGTGTAATGCATACCAACAGGTATAATGAGAAGAGTACTGAGCTACATCCTAGTTTCCAGGACAGGTGAAGGGGAAATAAACGTACTTTGAAGCAAGAGTAATTTAGGTTACAAGCAAACCAAATCTCTAAGAATATAAGAAGGAGAAACTGGAACAGGTGACTGATAGAACCTCTGAAATCTCATATTTTTTCAGCTTTTAAGAAAAGGCTTGAGAGTGATCTTGGAAGTTGTTTGGGTGATCTTTGATCTTGCATCACAAACAAAAGACGGAATTAATTTAGAAAAGTCCTACATTTCTGTAACCTTGAAATGCAAATAAAAACCACATCTTATAATGTAAAATAAAAGGTCCAAGGACTCATTATGTCTATGCTACTCTATCATTTCTTTGGGTCTTCCCACCTCTTTGTCTCCTCCTCTGTTAGGCTGAATCCACATGTTCCAATTGTGTTTACTGCATAAGTACTCAAATAAACCAGCTGGTTGTACTGCGTGATAGAGAGAAACCTTATCGGGCATGGATATTATTGTTAGGCTTATGTGAACATACGAAGTGAATCCTGGAATGATCAGTGTTTCTCATGATAATTAGGAAAAAAGAGGAAGAAAAAAGCCCTCATGCTTTTCTTGATCATCATAAGAAATGGGTCTTTCCAGGAAACAGATGATCAGAAAGTGTTTGTCCAGGATTGCCATGCTGTGGGGCTAATGGGGAATAAAACATTCACACCAGCTGCACTCTGTTTGCTCTGGAGGGTCCCCACTTCTGTAACAGCAGTAATTTCACGACAGGTAAATCAGATCCTGAGCTTTGTATGCTTAAACACTGTTTCTTTTAGAATATCCTGTCAAGCAGGAGGTTGTACCCTTGATCCCAGTATAAGGACTTTAGTGTTTCAAGATACTCTGTAATCTCCGTAACCACATTGAAGTGCTGCCTTACTTCATAAAATGACCATCAAACCATGTTCTATTGATTCAGAAGAGGCCTCTGATTCTGCATGTGCTAATTGATACTTTATTAAAGTCTAAGTTACCATACAAAAGTGCTAACTAGGCCAAACTCCCTGCAGCTTTGTAAAAGACCATTATTCCCCAATGCCTTTTAAATCCCTATATGAGAAGATAAGGACTATCTAACTCATTTTTCTCATTGATTCCCTCCTCTGAGAATAGGTTCACAGTCCATATCCAAGCAAAAAAAATTAACTGACCCCTTCTATTGAGTACAACATATTTTCAATAAAACAAAGTTTGAATGCCAGTGACTCCATCCTAGCTTGCCGTACAGTATCACGGGGCACAGCAAGGAATGCTTCTTTGCATTAAGCAGTTAACATATAAAAGAGACCCTAGGTATCTCTGCCTTTTAAAAATTGATGGACACTTTCTGTAAAAGTGTTCTTTTTCATCTCTTCTAAACTCACTTTTCTGTTTATCTAAATCCACCTAAAGCTGGCACTGATTATCTTACTTTTGGCCTATGTCTTCCAGCGATGCTCTCTACATTACTACATTTGATTTTGGACTTGCCATGTTTCAGTGTGAAGGGTTTCAATACGCATAAGAACCAAATTTCCCTCCCTAACCAATTTTTTTCCCAAAAAAAGCTTCTGTCCAAGTCTCTAGATTTCTATGGACTTTGCTCAGGGAAAAATCTTACTTGCTTGGCTCCTTTGCACCTCCCAGATTGGAAATATTCAGTAAGAATATTAAGGAGAGCAGAACCATGAAGGTATGACCTCCAGTTCTTCTGAGGCATTTAAAAGACATAAAAGAAGTTACAACACCTACCTATATACTTTGTAGGTACAGCTGTAAGTTTGGCATTGAAATGGCAGAATTAAATGCTTATATTATATCATTAGCCTGTTAATTGTCTCACTACCAATAGTGAATAACAGCAGGCATGAAATATGTCTGAGGAAACGAAAATTTTATTCAGATACTATTTATACTGTTGTGACATTCCTGCGGATGGACATGCAATATAAATTCATAGTATTACCTGTCAAAAATCTATCACCTTTTCTCCAGCCCTTAGAATATCTTTCCTTCAAGAAGTATTTTTCTTGCCAATCACATGATAATAAGCAAAATACAGCCTAAATGAAATTTTCTACTTTTTACTGCCAGAATGATCTCCAATTGCATAATATAAGGGGACTGGTTTTCTAAATATTTCACTCAAGTAAAATTAAATAGTAGAATATAATGTTATATAATATATTATAAAGTGATATAATGCAATACAATATGGCACATATGGAAAGCAAGGTGTCCATTTTATCTAGGAGATGTGGCATGCTTATGAAAATGCATCACTTGATCATACCAGGAAGAGCAAACACAAGATGCATGCAGCTCACATCCCTAAGTGCTTGGACAGCTCTAAGGCGGGGGATATGAGACACCTTTAAATCCACAGTTTGTGATGCACTGAAGAAATGATCAGATTTGATTAAGTCAGTTGCTGATAATTTCTAGTTAAATATTGAAGGTAGAGTAATAAACCAGTGAACGTGATTGACTGGGGAAGCCTCAGCAAACAGCTGCAATTTTAGAGGATTTAAATAGAGAAGTGGTATCTTGCAAAACTGATATAGGGAGAGCTTTGCGGTCTGCTGGAGTGACACAGAGACGTGGAGGACTGGGTTGTCCCAGTTCTGCACACAGGCAGCCTCAAGCACCACCAGCAAAGGCTGAAGCAAAGTCCTTCCTGCATTACTTGTTGAGCTGTCACCCACTCTGCCTGCCTGCACTTTCCACCTGCTCCAGCTGGCAGAGACCATACCTGGGGTCCCAGCCTTGAGAAGCATCTACAAACGGCTGTGGGCAACCAGTGGGTGCCTGGCTTGCACCCTCTCCAGCCTGAAACGGAGATGAAAGACCCCATAGTGCCTGTCCTGGACAGAAGGTCTGCAGAGTTTGTACACCAAAAATCAGGCAGAAGAAAGTCTTTGTCCCACAGTCTGCAGAATATCTTTTTGCTCTGTTCTAGAAAGGTCTCAGAGACTCCCTGATAGAGAGGCACCCCACTGCGTGAGGAATGTACCTGGCCGGGAAGCTGGAGGGATGGCCCCAACAGAGCAGCAAATAATCACTGCTTCTCATGCAGTGATAGAGGCAGGAGGAGGAAAGTGAGGATTTCCCCAAGCACGGGGACCAGACTGCTTTGCTTGCAGAGGATTTTAACAGGCATTTACTCATCTTTGCAGCCTTAAAAAAAAAAAAAAAAAAAAAAAAAAGTTTATTCTTTAGTGATAATCTCCACACAACATTAATTTCAGAGAGCCAACTCTAGCAGTAGTTCCTGGTCATTTTGCTATGAAGAAAAACTGAATAAACTAGAAAAATGTGAACAATGTTACTTGGAAAAATGTCAAGGACAATAAAACTTTTGGTTTCTGGTTTAATATTCTTTCAGTACTTCATGGAAAAGCATAGCGTCTGTCCAACATTATTAATTAGCATGAGCTTCATTCACTGTAACTCTTCTTTCTCTTCAAAGAAACATTGTTAACATACATTGTTATATATCCCCCATTTTGTTTTCCCACAAGGCCCATTTTAAAACAGCTTGTCTTGTTTCTGATGCAATACTATATCAATCTGATTATATTGTACATAATAAGACATGCCCTCAGATAGAGCACTGCATGGATTTTTATTTAGAAGGACACCTTTGATGTTGTGTGAACTAGGAAATTTAAAAATTCTGCTGAAATAAAAATGAAATTCTGTGTCACTGTAATCAATCTTGATTCGCTATAGAAATCTGGGCTCTGTGTAAGTGCCAGTCTAATCTACTTCCAAATATAAGCTTCCAGTTTAAATCAAGACATGCAGATTAGCCGTTTGAACAGGAATTTTCTGAAAGCACAACTAGAAATGTATGTGCCTAATGCCTATTTTACAAATCATCTTTTCAATTAGAAGAGTTTTTTGACTAATTTAAGAATAATTTGTCCATGTCACTGTCACTTTCCAGTAATGCCCAGGTCTAAACTTCCAGTCTCCTTGAACAGACTATGAGGAGCAAATAATGGAATTATTCCAAGCCTCTTACATGGATACGAATGAACACAACAGACAGCTACCAAATATTTCTGAAGCACTGCCTCAGACAGTGTTTTTGTCCACCTATTAGAGAACATAGCATATTAATTGTTTCTCACCAACACAAAAATAAAATGCTTTTCAAATCTTTCCTGGTTTTGAGCAATCCACTGCATACAACAGGAAGCAACTGAGAAATTGTACTTTATGCCACTGAGAAAAATTAATAGTAATATTTCAACATACCTTTTACTATGTTTGCATTTCTCTGTTATGTCATTTGCTACAGCAGCTCAGTTTACACACTGCATTTCCTTTGTGCTCTTCTGGGCAGTGTGTGCAACAGGTTGCCTCAGCAGCTCTGCCCTCTTTTTAACATAACCCACTCCAAAGAACAAGCCTGGTTTGTACTACAGCATGCAGCAACTTTCAGGAAAAAGAAAAGACAATCACAAACCAATCAGGCCCTCCTTGTCTGATGATCTAGCCTCTTTCTCAACTGATGCACCAATGTGTGAATGGGACCAGTAATCCAGGAGGTATACAGACACCATTCAGTGGAAAGGATGCCAGGAGAACATAAGCTATGTGAGTGGACAGTGGAAACAATAGAAAACGTTTCATGTTGAGGTGGCTGGGAATGAATAATGCATGTCTTGGGGAAACAGTTGCCCCATTCTGGTGTGGAGGGCATGGAAAGAGTGGGCGTGAGAGGTACTTCCCTGATCATGTTAGCATTTCTAATTAAAATCATCATCTGCACAGACCCAGAAGACATCGTATGACGAGAAAATAATGTGCAGACTTCCAAGGGGGGACACATTCTATTACATGGACCCACAGAAGAAGTAGCTCAGATGCAAATATAGTATTTTATGCAGGCAAGCAGGCACTCACAAGTGAAACCAAAGGACCAAGAGAAATCTTAGCAGGTGACATGTTTTGATCTGGTACTGTTTAGACACGCCGTATAAATGAATGCTTCATCTCAGAAGAACCACCCTTTCAAATTATTGTTAATTAAGTAATAATCCCTGAGAAATGTGTCGTTACCAACAGTTAGGAGCAACTTTATTATGCTTTCCCCAGGCTATTAATGCTCAAACACAATGGCCACTAATTGCAGTTAGAACTAATTTCCCAGGAATTACACATGCACTTTCTAACTATCTGGTGGCACAGTTTTTGCTTTTAAACTTTGTTTTTTCAACTTGTCTAACTAGAGCATTGGTCAGTCATAAAAATTATTCTCTAATCGTCCTGCACAGAAATTACCATTAACAAAAAGAAAGCTGATCTTTGCTACCTTCGTACATTATTAATTTTTTGTTGCAGACAACACCAGAAAAGGTTATAATCCCTATAAACAATGCATCAGCTCTAAGTTCAGCAAAGCTAGCAAAAGCATTTTCAATCAGTGCAATGAGCTTTGGATAGGTCTCGACAGTTTCTTTAAAAACAAGCGGGGACTCTGCTGTTTTCTGAGTTTACGTTACAGCTCTTCTTCTGCAATATGTTATTAATGCAATAAGAAATAATTTCTGGGATGCCAGTGACCAAACTTTGACATTTCTTCCTGTCAGCTGTTTTCAGTGTAGACAAATTAGGTGGCCGTAAGAATTATTATTACTGAGCATTTTTAAAGGAATAAATTGAGACAATTAATCCAGAGGCATGGGAAAAAAAAATCTACCTGGAATTTAAAGTGATTTTCTCCAAAAACACTTTTCCCCTCGGCTCAGGAGCAGAGTATAAGGAAAAAGCCTTAAAGAATAGCTGCCATTGTCATTACATTTTAAAAGCATTCACATGACAATTTAAAAAGAACTGCCATTTCAGCTATTTCTTAAATAACCTTTTTCTTCCTCCATAATCATGGAATAGATTTCTTTCACCTTTTGACTAGCACTTTGGGTTTTTTTTAATAAACTTACACACTCATTTTTGCAGGAAATTATATTTTAAAATGCTTCTCAGAGCTGTTTTATCATAACACTTTCATTTGGGTTGAATTAATGTTGAATCCTGATTTTCAGAAATAGAGGGAGAGGGAGAGAGGGAGAGAAAGAGGAAAGAAAAAAAGCTTAGCTTCTACCCCAGCTCCAAAACACACTTATCTTCAATTTGCATTTCTAAATCAATCTTAGCGTAACCTTTATCTGTAATAACAGAATTATTCTGATACTTCTGAAACACAGGCAGCAGCAATGTAGTTATCTGCTGGACTAGCCAGTCAAGAGATTTTTTTCTCCACCTCTCTTCACCAGTGCACAGTTTGTTTTCAAGCCTTCAGTGCCACAATGTCAGTCCTCGCTTCACAGTTTTTATTCCTTTTTCTTTTTTTTAGGTCCTTGTCTCTCTCTTTTCGCCATTAAGATGCGAATGGGCTGGTACCTCAGCCAATATGTCTATACATGCCTGAATAGACTTGCAGAAAAGCAGGGTCTCCTTTTGTCTGGGCCCGTAAAGCTGTATGTCATTCCGGACCGACAGGCAAGGGCTCCTCTCTCTGTGGGAGATTGCCAATAATTGCCAGAACAAATTAAACTAGGGCTTATCTGTTCCTCTCCCTTTTCAGCTTGAAAATGGAGGAACAAGACCAATTTTAGCTGGTGACAATGTAGCATAGAAATAGATTGGACACAGTTTATGTGAAGTCATACTGTAGATAGCAGGGGCAGGACACTGCTTTGAGGAGTGAGGTGATGTTGTGCTACACGGACTCAGCGGATCTTTCTGATCTGACAAATAGGAAATGAGTTGGGAGGTTAAGAGCAGTCTGTCTGGCTACCATTGTCACAGGTGAAGGATTATTTCTGATAATACACCTAGATGTGGCTCTCAGGGACATGGTTTAGCGGTGGACTTGGCATGTAGGTTAATGGTTGGACTTGATGATCTTAAAGGTCTTTTCAAACATAACCCTGTACTGGAGTGGACTGAGCAGCCCAGAAACGCAGAAACTGCAAATATGTAGGCAGGTTTTGAAAAATAAAAATGAAGTGTACAATAAATTCTGGATATTCCCCCACACAAACACAGCTCCTTCCCTGCCTTTGCTCCCCACCACTTACATCTTGTGTCTTAGTCTATGTGAAAGCCTCACGAAGTACAGACTTAATCTGTGACAGATCAATGGGGAGAATTCTGGCTTGTCTCTGCAGTGAGTATTTGGAAGTCTTGGGCTGAAAAGGCTGTATTAAGAGATAGCATAGTTATCAGACACATATTTTCTATAGCAAAGAGCTGTCATCTTCCTTTGCAGATGAGATAAAATGAGCTCAAAGTGCTTTCTCCAGGCAAAGCCAGACTGGAAACCACACAAAGGAATGAATTCTTTGACAGTGTCTGACAGACAGAAATCTGAACTATCAGATTTGAAAGGGACCCTTAATTCTTGGGGCTGCTGATTGTCAATGAGAAATATTAGGATATTCTCTTGACCAACATGATTACTGCTATCAAATGAAAATATGTCAAACACCTTTCAACACACTGTTGTCAGTCAAGCTCTAAAAAGCCATCATTCACTGTAAACTATCTTCTCAACTACCACTCTGCCTCAGCAGACTCCTCCAGCCACAAAGTCAGTGAGAAATTAATAGAGAAAAAACTCCAGCAGCTCTTAGTGCTTTTAGCTTTCCAGCTCTTTTTCTCTCAAGCTCTCATGTTCCTGACCCATGTCAGAAAATCAAGAATGAAGCTGTGACACAGTAATTAACGAAGACCAGAGGAGGTAACTTCAGGTTGCTGGAACTGGATGGAACATCTCTTATTAAGGTTACCCTTGTGTCCTATCAGAGGACACCAGAAAGAAGAGATCACCACCTCCCTCTCCACTTCCCTGCCATGAGGAAGGTGTAGACAGCAATGAGGTCACACACCTGTCTCCCCTTTTCCAAGCTGAACAAGCCCAGTATCCTCAGCCACTCCTAAGTCATGCCCTTTACTCCTTTCACCATCTTAGTTGCCCTCCTTTGAGCACATGCTAATCTTTTAATGTTCTTATATTGTGGAGCCCAAAACTGCACACTGTACCAGAGGTGAAGTCATACCAACGTTGAGTTGTAGAATATTTTCTGTAAGACTTGTGACAAATGTTTGCTAACATAATAAAGTACTAGGGTCTTGCTTTTGTCTTTTATATGGAAGAGTTCATTTCATCATGACACACAAAAAGCAAAATCCTAGTAAAAGAAGTGAAAACACTGGGGAAAAACCAGATAGACTGAAAAAAAGTAAAATGCAAAGTCATATTTTCAATTTATAATGTCAATCCCAAAAGTGCCCCTTTGACCTTAATAACTGCAGTAACTTGTGAATCCTAAATAAGAAATTTTGTTTCTTAAACAGCCCATAACTAAAATAATTACTTAAAGACACAGCATAATTTTATACAATTTTTAAGTGTCTCTGGAGGAAGTTATGCAAAATTCAGAATAGGTTCATTCTCTATTAGGTATGCAAGAAAAAATATTAGCCAAGTATAAGTTTTAGTGTGATGTTTAGTTCTACAATCTGTGAACAGTCAGCAAAACTGGAATGGCACATCCATTCTGAATTGACTTTTTTATAGTCATGAGTCATTAAGTCTGAGAATTCAACTTTTTCAGAAGCACGGTCTTCAGAGAGTCTTCAGTATTTTAGTCCCATGCATTCCTGTTACCAGCTATTCTTTTTGGTCAGGTCACATATGGGTGAATCACCATCCAATGGACAAATGTTCACATTTGGAAAGGGTTTTTTAGGATGAAGACAGAACTCAGGTTTCACTGTTTTGGACCTGAAACCACAGCAAACTCAATAAAACCTACACTGCTGCCAAGAAAATATGATCAATTTCAACCACTATTTATTGTATAGAAATATTTATTAATTAGGAGGCATCAGTAAAGGGCATTCCATGCCTACAATGTGGGGTAGATTGTCATCAGCCTTAATTAGAGCCATGTTGGAGAAAACTGAATATGGAATAAAACTGTCCTTTTTTTTTATAAACAGACAAATTAAAAATGAAAGGAACTTTTGCAGAAAGATAAACATAGAAGAGTAATTGCATGTCAGGATGAAGTTAGGGATGACCTCTAAAGTGCTTGCCAGTGCAAAGTGAAGAAGAGACAGCACTCATGGGAGGAATTAGTACCCATCTGCCTACCCATTGGTAGGCTCTTCAGAGGCTTGGGAAGTGAGGGATAACTTTGTTGGTTGTGACACTGAATCTGCCTGGTCTGATACTTTAAACAGAAACAAAATCAACCACTTCAAATGGTGCCCTGCCAATCAGCCATGAGACGGCAAGGAACAAAACTTTCCCAAACCAATCACAGCAGAATTGACATCTGTTGGAGCTTTATTGTCTCATGGTGGCTGTCACTAAGGGTTTAAAAAGCCTTGCTGAAGTCCCATCAGAGTGAAGAGGGGCCACAAGCAGGTTTGTGTGGGTGGGTTGGTGGCTGCCCTGCTGCTCCTCATCCTTGGAGGCAGACAGTCCTACCTGATGGCTCCCTGACTAGGGGCTGTCCTCAATTCTATTAGTCCTAGGAGAAGATACCAGGTGCCCTTGCAACAAAGCAGCACCTCCTGCCGTGCCAGAGGGGACAAGTGGGAGAGGAACCAGTGCCCGACTCACCCGTTTTCCTCTTCCCCTTGTTCCTGATGGCTCAGATAATTTCTTACAGTCCTTCCCTCCAAAAACTGAAGACAATGGCTCAAGTAAAGGAACTTCAATTTGGATTGAAGCAGAGGATCCTGCCTTTATGGTGGGCAGCAGCCTTTAGTACAATAGAAGGTGGTGCTGAAGGATTGCAGCTTTCCTGCTCTCATGACTGAGCTGCATGTCTCAGTCAGCAGCTCCATGCAACTACTTAGTTTATCAGCCATTTGAGCTGGTAATTGCCGTTTAATATCAAGCCAAAGAGGCTTGGCCTTCCCTTGATAGGACAAGCTAATCCTCTGTTCCATCTATTGAGGACAGCCTATTCTCCTGTTTGATATACTGGGGCAGAAATGATACCAGGTTGGTCTCCACAGCCTTTGTGCTGCCAGCCTCGTGCTCAGAGCTGGAGCACTCCAAAGACTATTGCAGCTGCTCGAGTTTTCTCTTCATACCCTCTTTACCAAATTTTTCCTGATTCAGCAAACCTCCAGTGCTCAAATAGAAACAGATCTAGTTTCAACCTGCAGTAGCTTTTGAGCACTCATGTCTCTCTATGTTATGATTCCCCATATTTTTAAAAGCTGCAGAAGGGGTGGAAAAGGTATTCCTGAAGAACGTCCACTTGCCACAGATACTTCTTGCTAATTCTGCAGATGGTGTTCTTTCTTCTGAACAGGACATTAAAATAGGTTCTTGCTTATGTGAGGCTGTTAAAAGATGCAGTAATCTGTTCAACAAGGGCAATACTGAAGTCTTCTGTCTCCTTTCCAAATTCCAAATCAGTTTAATGACATGTGCAAGGCACTTGCAAATCCCCATCAGTGGATACCTGATATAATATCTTCTGTCTAAGTGAATTCCCTTTGTTGTTTCATCTGTGTGTGGCAGTCATCTTCAGTGCCTACCCTGGACTATTTGAAGGTGTACATCCTCTTTCACTGCTGTTCTGCTTTATTTCAAATGTGGTCTGGGGAAAAATGAGATGATTCTTGCCCACGTAAAATCTTGATGAAAGATTTTATAATTGTATGTTAATTATTCATCACTGGTAGTATTACACATAGTAATGTTTTCCTCAAATTATAGTGTACCCCCCTGAGCCATAAACATGTTAAAGAGCTGTAGCTCCTTAAACAAATTTGGCACAGAACTCAAATGAATTTCACCAAAGAGGTAAGATCAAAATCAGGTTTTGTGAATAGAGAATCACTTCATCACCTAGGGAAAAGTTTAAAGAAGGAAACAACAAAGAGCTCAGAAATGTGTGTTGTTGATAGCTTATTGTGTGCTATGAAGCCTTTGCATCAGACAGAGCACAGTTCAGAGCCAGCCACTAAAGCTCATCACCATATGCACAGCAAAGACATTGAGATCTCTGCTGAACACAGGACTGCTTAACACCAGCTTCACAATTACCCTGTAGGCTGTCCAGCCTGATTAACTATGGACATCAACAAAAATAGTGGCTGGAAATTCCTGCAGCTAAATATATCTTTGCCCTGTAAAGCTGGTCTAAATACAAAGTTGACTGCACAACTTTGTGTAACAATCAACTACCAGCAGCAACCCTTAATGGCTCTGCTCAATGTAAACTGTGCACTTAGGAGTGATTGTGGTGTAATTATAGAAAAATACATTAGCAAGTAAAGCTTTAAAGAAAAAAAGCACCCGAAATCAAATAGTAAGTTGGAAATGATGTTATGAATCTCAGGTAAAGTCAATACAAACTGCAGTCATTTTACACAGGGATACCAATAAAAAAACCTGGTAGTATGTTGTTATGAACGTGTTGGTGAATGTTCTGCTGTTTTGTTGCTTTTTCTAAGTTCTACCAACAGATGGGATTAAAAGAAAACAGGACTAAGTTCTAAAAAGGAATCTTCTGCAGTGGTAATTACAACAGACTTAATGACTGCCAGCTCTCTTTTTCCAATAGGAGGCAGCTAGGAACTTTCCACTCAATACAGGGGTATTAATGCTGGAGTTTTCCTTTCCTCTAAAGCATGACAGAGCCCAGGGTTGCAGTGGAACAATGGACTAGAGGCAGTGAGCAGCGAGGTGAGAAAGGATTTTGGATGTTGTCCTGTTGCTAGATGGAAATGTCAGTACAAGTAAATGCATGTGCATGCTTGTGTACCTACATGAACATGGATATAATTTTTAGTTACTCTACTATTTTTCTATCCAAGAGGAATCAGCAACTTTCTGCCCAAATTTGTGGCAGAAAAGGCAGAGCAGGAAGCTGCTGCTGGCCAGTGGGGAAGCCTTACCTATGGTACCTTGCATGAACCCAGGACCTTGCTGGCCTTTTCAATAATGGCAACTGGAAAACACAATGATTGCTGCAAGCGGGAGGAGAGTGCAGGCAGTTCAAAACCATTCTGTGCTTTTTGGCTGTGGCACTGCATTAACATGAACAAAGTCTGAGGAGCTCATACTCAATTATTTAGATTTGTCTCATCTGTCCAGACTGAAGAACTATGCTGGATCGCAGAACTGTTATGTCTCTTATGTCAACAGATGACGGGATTTTTGTTACACAGGAAAATCTTAGATACATACATCTTATGTGATTTGATACTACACAGCCTGCCTGCACTCTCCAGCAGTACATGAAATATGCAGCCCATGTCAGCTTCTCAAAAGGCACATCCCTGGCACTCCTCATGAGCTGCAGTCTCATCATGAAATAAGATTCTATAAATCATTAAATCAGCACCAATCAGCCACCTATTGCTGTGCAGAAGAAAGGCTCACTCAACAAACATTTCTAGTAAGAAATAACCACTAACAATGAGCACTGCACTAATTTCTACATTATCTAACACAGGCTACAGTACCCAAACCCCCCCCCCTCCATCTCCACTGCTACTGAAACATTAGAATAATGAACAAGCATTAGCATGACATACAAAAAGCTGTTTGTAATTCTATGGATCAACAATTGTGCATTCATTTAGGAGCCCTCAGAATTTGTAGCTCCCAGAGACATGAAGCATCCAGAGAAACACTCACTGACCATGTTTCATGTGAAATTCTGGGGATGGTACAGTGGCAGACAACTTCTTGTGAAAAACCTAGCACCTTATAGCACTTTACTCTCCAGTTTATGTGATTGAAAAACACAGTTTCCCCGTAGTATAACATGTATTTGCAGGAATAATTTTCAGTTGAAACAAGCACTTTCCTCCGGGCTTCCCATAATAAGTGAAGTCTGTAATTTTTTCTTTTCTTTACTGTTGGCTATTGGAGAGGTCAAGGATGAGCAAAGGTAAAAGAATTTCATGTTTCTCAGGCTGTCTTGCAAACACTAGACACAACCTGCTTTGGTCTGCGCAAGCACAAAGTTGCTGCTCTGAAAAGCTAGCCATATGGAAAATTTCTCTTTGACCAAGGAAAGAAGGAAGCTGTTCTCATCTTCCACTTCAGGGTCCTCTTCTGCCCTCTCTACCATCTCACTAAGGCAGACTCTTTCATTTCCCTTGAATTCTCAGTCTGAGCAAGATGAGGGGTTTATGCAGCTTTTTTGCACCTTTCTCTGAACTCCCAAAACTTTTACACCTCTTCAGTGCAGACACAAATGTTCCTTTCCTTTGCCTTTTTTGAGTCTCAGAGTTCACTTGACTTGCAATGCAATGGGGGCAGTGACCTATTTCTGTAAGGCTGGCATGAAAAGTTTGCTAGCACTCATTTTGCTCACAAGCAGCCTCCCTAGGCTCTACAGATGTTCAAAGGGCTCAGGGATGCCCAGGACTCACTCAGGCAGCAGAAGAGCTGCCTCTGATGCACAGCATCTCTATAGCCTGCCATGTTTTGAAGCCTCAAAATTCAGCTGCATATCACATTGCTAGGAGTAATACCACTTGTATTGTCTACCTAGAGAACAAAGGATTTTTAGCTGGGTTTCCCAAAGAAATGGGTGTATAGTAGTTTTTTTTCTGCCTGTCAGTCCTCATCTAATAAAACTGGAATCCATTTAGCCAATTTCAACCCTATTTGACAGAAAAAATGTTATAGTGTATAGGAAAGAGGATTATCTGCAATATACCCAAAGGATTTACTTTTTTTTAACAGAAAATTTTGTATATTCAGGCATTTGTGTTGAGAGCAAGCTCTTCAAGCTTCTTTAATATGCCACATATACACTGCTTGCATGGTTGTCTAATGGATGTCATCTTTTTAATGTGTATTTACAGACAGTTTAAAATATGCACTGGGATCTTAATTTGGAATGAGAATGATAGTATGCAATTAAAATCTGAAATGAAATACAGCAAGAACATTGTAGGTTGTAATTGCAATTATTACCAGTAAAAAGATGACATGCCTGAGATATGGTCTGTCTATCATTTTGTGAGTGAAAGTTCCTCAAGGAAAGAGCTGCTATTTGTTATAAGGTTGTACACTGTCAGTAAAAGCGGTCACCTTGATCCTCTCTACTAACATAATAAAGCTAAGTTGAATTGAGTCGAGTTAAGTGAAGATAAAACCAGGCAGTAATACAGATGACCATGAGTGACACTTTCCCAAGTTTTAGAAGATGGTGCCAGCACTGCATCTTTAGCAATCCCTGTGTGGTAAAAGTTAGTGACCTTTTAATGGTGACAGTTATATGAAGTAGTTTGAATAATTACCCATGAAAAGATCCTTTTATATATCTTTACAGACATCCTGCAATGAGATGCTCTTTTGTGGCATTTTCATTTCCATTCTAAACCATATTAACGATTCACAAAGTTGGAGAATCAGATGGGGAGAAAAAAAACCCAAAATAATTTGCTGCTTTCAGTGCTATTGCCTGGAGGCTCTGCTGCAGAAGCTACCTAGCACTCTCTACAGCCATGATGGCTGAAGGCTCCTCACCATAAGCAGGAAATTTGGGGCACTCTTCTCTCACAGTACCTTCTCCATTACAGATGCTGCCAGGCAGATAATGGGGAAAGAGCATTGGTAACAGCTGCAAAGAGCAGTAAACAAGCTGCAAACAAAACTGCTTAGGGAAATTACCATTTGGTGTTGCAGGGTTTAAAACCTACATATGTAAGTTTGCAAATAATTGCTTTTACTTAATTCAGTATAAAGCATACTGCAACAGAAAAGATACGTGAGGAAGGAGGTGATGAAAATTGGAAAGAAAGAGACTGTGTACCAAGCAAAAGGAGAGACCTTAAAGTTATAAAGCAGTTTAAAACATCAGAGGGTATTTTTTTGTTTTTGTTGTTACAGCTGTTTTCTTTTTTCTAACAGATGTTCAAGGAAATATCTACAGACTAAGAAATATCCTGGCCATATAGGAGAGGAACAGAAGCTTTATTTTGCCTGTGTTCTTTTGCAAGACATTACTGAGGTGATGGACTCACTTGTATTAATTTCGTCAAACTCTTCTGCATTATTATTAGCCTGCAGGAAACTTAAGCCTACATAGATCTAAACCTCCTTCACTCAAAAGACAGATCCTAAATCACTACTCATTTTCTGTTCTGCATTTTTCACAAGGTAGACAGAATAAAAAAAAATGTTTAGCAAATAGAAACAGGCTCCACAATACCCACACAGACCTGTACAGGATATGAAATGGACTTTGGAAGCACTTTATGCCATGTTCTTTTAGCTTATTGGTGAAGCTTAAAACAAAGGTGATGACAACTGATAACAAATATTCACTTTCTCAGGGAAAAGTCAGATATTCAAAAGTCAAATATTCACTTTCTCAGATCACTATGAAGCTGATGCTGAAACTCAGTTTTGTGAGATTCAGAGGTGGCATCCTCAGAAGACTTAGGGAGTCTCAATCAACCTTATTTTTTCTCTGAAGTTTGTTCATGGCTGCAAATCATCAGTCAATTCTCTAAGATCTGTTGCAGGGTGAGACAGTTCCACTGTTTTGAGAATCCTGACATAAAGTGGTGTAGGGCATAAAAAATACAAACCTAAGGAGAAATCAGGCAATCAGTGCTTTCCCAGGAGTTGAAATACTCTGTTAAAAAATACCCTGAGTGACAACAGTACTTCAACATCAACTCTCCTTATATTTCAATGGGCTAATTCTTGCAAGAAACAAAGAAGTGGAGTAGAAGGAGGGAAGGCAGATTTTTTCCCCAAGGTCTAAGCAGCCGTTGCAGAGAACATGAGAAGTACAGAGCCTGAGACCTCATGAAAATGAGCACCTTAGGTCCTTTCTTGACATTTTTTTCCCCCCAGTGAATATTTTCACAAGTTCACTTAATCTGATACCTTCTGTCTTTAATTAAGATGCTGGCAGGTATGGTTTGCTTGAATTCATGCCAGAGGATTTATTCTAATCTCCTCCTTTTATGACATACTCATCTGGAGGAGCGGAAAAACGATTCACTAGTTCCTGTGAAGGGGACATATATACTCCTTCAATTGTGTTGGACATCCCTGTGAACCTGGGCAGAAGAGAAACTTTCAGAAGACATGACCCCTCTAAAATAATCAGTATTTGCTGTCTGCTGTGGGCTCTGATCCCCTGACTTGCAGTGAGCAAGTCACTGAGTGGTCCCATGGAAGTTTGTTTTGCTGCAATAGCTGGAGCTGAGGGAGATCACTTTGGAAGGTCTGAGGCAGGAGAGCAGAACCTGTCTATAAGTCATGATCCATATTCATGAGAAAGTCAGAAGTGGAAAAAAAGGCTTCAGTCTAGACTGTTCCTAACACAGCTACTCAACCAGGGCCAAATTTGCCATTGATGCATAATAAGAAAGTATTTATGAATAGCTCACAGAAGAAGGTATCAGCATGAATACATGTATTGCAAACTGGCCACAAGCAGGGAAAAGTGCTGCTTGAACAATATCCAGTGAATATGCTATTCAGCTGATCTGTATGGTTTTTGTTTAAAAAAAATCAACAAAAACTCCCCCTCTCTTCCCACTATTCAGATTGCTCTCCAGAAATGGTGCAATATGTTCCTGCCATTGTAAGCAACCAGCAGCCCAACCCACGCTGACAGTACAGCTCTGGCACAGCACATCCTACAGTGAAGGGCTCCCAGTGTCCATGAACTCGCTTTCAATGCTCTCTGTACCTGCTATTGATAGAAAGGACTCAGAGGAGATGCCCCCTCTCCCTCACCCGCCTCTTTTTCCTTCATACCCTGCTCTACACTGGCCCTTTGATGAGATCACATAGCAGTACTGATTTTTATTTTCACATTTTGACTGCTGCAGCATTTTTCTACCCCCCTCTCCTTGGCTCCAGCTCTATAGGGCATTTGTTAGCAGCCTGGTTCACCTTTGCAAGCTAAATGGAAGCTACTGATGGTGCACCCAGCTAGCGATGGGGGGAAAGAGCCAGACACAGCCCAGCAGCACCAACATTGTGCTTGGAGCCCCCAGGCTGTCTCAGGACTGAAATACCTGCCTTTATCAGAAGCTGTGAAGGTCTGTCTTTAATTAAGTCCAACAAAGATACACTGGGGCTCGGTAGGCTTGTGCTTTTGTTGCTAAGGTAAGAAGGTAAGGCATCACTCCATTCTGTTTGCTAAAAAGAGGATTCAGCATGAACTGTGTAATTAAGGGCTGAAAGGAGAAAAAAAATGAAATTGAATTAAACCTGACAGCATAATGCAAAGAATCAATAGCTTTATTTGCTGCTTAATGATGATGATACTGTTCTCATTTCATTATGTGTGAGTCACAACCATCTCTTTGTTGGCTTAATTGTATTCTTTAGCAAGTAAACTGAGGCATACAATTTGCAGCAGCAACACCTGTTAAAAAAGCTTATACTGTCATCAACTGGTCCTGAGCAGTGAAATAAATTTTCTTAGCAGCACACTAGATTATTAAAACATGACATTCTTTTTTCTTTTTCTTTTTCTTTTTCTTTTTCTTTTTCTTTTTCTTTTTCTTTTTCTTTTTCTTTTTCTTTTTCTTTTTCTTTTGCTTTTTCTTTTTCTTTTTCTTTTTCTTTTTCTTTCTTTTTCTTTTTCTTTTTTCTTTTTCTTTTTTCTTTTTCTTTTTCTTTTTCTTTTTCTTTTTCTTTTTCTTTTTCTTTTTCTTTTTCTTTTTCTTTTTCTTTTTCTTTTTCTTTTTTTTTTTTCTTGTTCTTTTTTTTTCTTTTTTTTTTTTTCTTTTTCTTTTTTTCTTAATTTCTTTTTCTTTTTCTTTTTCTTTTCTTTTTTCTTTTTCTTTTTCTTTTTCTTTTTCTTTTTCTTTTTCTTTTTCTTTTTTCTTTTTCTTTTTCTTTTTCTTTTTCTTTTTTCTTTTTCTTTTTTCTTATTCTTTTTATTTTTATTTTTCTTTTTCTTTTTCTTTTTATTTTTCTTCTTCTTTTTCTTTTTTTTATTTTTTTTTTTCTTTTTAGTTTTTTATTTCTCTTTTTCTTTTTCTTCTGTCTTTTTCTTTTTCTTCTTTTTCTTTTTCTTTTTTCTTTTTCTTTTTCTTTTTCTTTTTCTTTTTCTTTTTCTTTTTCTTTTTCTTTTTCTTTTTCTTTTTCTTTTTCTTTTTCTTTTTCTTTTTCTTCTTCTTTTTCTTCTTCTTTTTCTTCTTCTTTTTCTTTCTCTTTTTTATTTTCCTTTTTTTCTTTTCCTTTTTCTTTCTTTTATAGCAATAACATAATAAAGACTTCTTTCGTCTGAGAGGACAGAAAGCCCAAACATCCTCTGGCAGTGCATCTTGTGATCTGAGCCCTACAATGACCTGTTTCAGTTTTCACATGTTTGGGATTACAGAGTAAATCCTATATCACTCTGTCTCTGTGAAGTGACTCCAGCTTTTGGCAATGGTTGAACAACACTGTATTTTTTGACTTTCCTTTTCATGGCCTCTCTACCAAAAATATCATGTAAAAGAAGCAGAAAGAGGAACAGCAGTGGGTGAGAAAAGAACTCAAAGGAGACAGCTGAGGAAGGAATGACTGTCACAAGACTGAAGGCATTGTAGGTGTTTATTTTAAGCAAAATGGCAATGGGAAACACTCATTCATTTTATTCCGAGGTCTTACAGAGTGCTTCAGCCTCAGAGAGTTAGTTGTGGTGAATCTGGGAAGGGACATAGCTGTAAATGAGTTCCAGTAGACTGCAGATGCAAGGAGGCACTGGTAAAATGACAAACAGATATCGGGTAGGCAGCGATCAGTTTCTTTGATTTTATTTCTCCTCTTCTTCCCATCTGTTTTGCTTGGTTCCTCTTCTTCCTTTGTCTGCCTCTGTTGGTCTGGGTTTTTTTAGCAGCCTTCCCTTTTCCCCCAGCATCTTGGTGAGGTCCCTAGGGGCTGTTTTAAAACCCA